>NC_137471.1:160372359-160782855 GCF_964235325.1 Thermobia domestica
AGAGAGAAATCAAATAAGGAAACCAGTAAGATGAGACCTTTAGTGACTCAGGAAGTGAAGACTCGTCAGATGAAGAAAATAATGAGACTCAAGAGGAATCAAAAGACCAGTGTTGAGAGACAGAAATCAAACAAGGAAACCAGTAAGATGAGACCTTTAGTGACTCAGGAAGTGAAGACTCGTCAGATGAAGAAAATAATGAGACTCAAGAGGAATCAAAAGACCAGTGTTGAGAGACAGAAATCAAATAAGGAAACCAGCAAGATTTGATGGTTTTGTACTGCTAAGTGAAAGTGATAAAAAGGTACCGAATACGTATCAGAAGGCCATGATTGATGGAAACGCAAAAAGGTTTCAAGAGAGGGAGAATGAAGAGTTAGAAGAAACGGTTCGCTTTCAACCCCTGGAAACAGATGAGACCTTTAGTGACTCAGGAAGTGAAGATTCATCAGATGAAGAAAATAATGAGACTCAAGAGGAATCAAAAGGACCAGTGTTGAGAGACAGAAATCAAATAAGGAAACCAGCAAGATTTGATGGTTTTGTACTGCTAAGTGAAAGTGATAAAAAGGTACCGAATACGTATCAGAAGGCCATGATTGATGGAAACGCAAAAAGGTTTCAAGAGAGGGAGAATGAAGAGTTAGAAGAAACGGTTCGCTTTCAACCCCTGGAAACAGATGAGACCTTTAGTGACTCAGGAAGTGAAGATTCATCAGATGAAGAAAATAATGAGACTCAAGAGGAATCAAAAGGACCAGTGTTGAGAGACAGAAATCAAATAAGGAAACCAGCAAGATTTGATGGTTTTGTACTGCTAAGTGAAAGTGATAAAAAGGTACCGAATACGTATCAGAAGGCCATGATTGATGGAAACGCAAAAAGGTTTCAAGAGAGGGAGAATGAAGAGTTAGAAGAAACGGTTCGCTTTCAACCCCTGGAAACAGATGAGACCTTTAGTGACTCAGGAAGTGAAGATTCATCAGATGAAGAAAATAATGAGACTCAAGAGGAATCAAAAGACCAGTGTTGAGAGAGAAATCAAATAAGGAAACCAGCAAGATTTGATGGTTTTGTACTGCTAAGTGAAAGTGATAAAAAGGTACCGAATACGTATCAGGAGGCCATGATTGATGGAAACGCAAAAAGGTGGAAAGCAGCCATAAAAAATGAGTTGGACGCTTTGAAACAAAATGAATTGTGGACTGTAGTAGATAAATCATAAGCAAAATATCATAATACTGTGGACTCAAAATGAATATTTAGAGTGAAAGAAAGTGACAGTAGTGATGGCAAAAAGTATAAAGGAAGGTTAGTGGTAAGAGGTTTGAAGCAAACACAAGAAGTATGTGATTATTGAGAGATATATTCCCCAGTAGCCATGTTAACAGCATTTATAATATTGCTAGCCATTGCAGTTCAAGAAAATCTTGAAATATGTCAAATGGATGTAAAGAACGCATTCATAAAAGGAGATATTGACCCATTTGGAGCCAGCGTCTTATTTTTAGGACACTTGATATCTTATTTTTTATAACAAAGAAGAATAAAGTTTTCGAGTTCTGCTAATTACAGGGAACAATTGGAGACCTGTCCTAATTCACTGTAATTTTTTGATATATTTTTCCTTTCCCTCAGTAAAAAAAGGATACTTAAATTTACCCGTGTAAGTTTCTTTATTTGGGTATGATTCGGGTAACGTTACTTTTTGTTTTTAATGGAAGCAATGCATTTGGTTTATATGTATTAGTAGCAATAGGTATGCGGCAATCACGCTATGGGAAAGTTGTTTTAGTTTTGTTCTAACTTTCAGTGCTATAGATGTTGAAACATTAGTGTCATATAAATAGGACGCTGGTCCAAAGCAATATATTACCAAGTAATAAAAGGGAATGTATAGATAGACCAACGCCCTTGATTTTTTCGAGTTCTTACGCTTATCATTCATTCTTCAACGCTTGATAACGTCAATTTTTTGCTTTTGTCAATTGAATGCAATTTATATCTAAGCTTTAGTATAGTTACAGTAGAGAAGTAAATGGAAGAGACAGAACATTGCTTTATAAAAATGTTCAAATTTGGAGAGAAATGGACGCATCATACACAAAGCTTGCCCAAGTTGGTGTACAAACTGACAGAAACTTGAGCAAACTGAAAGAGAAATGTTGTAAACAAATCACCTACAGAGATATTCTATTGTATTTTCAACAGTGACACAATGGAGACAAAAAGGTCGGTATGGTGCGGAGATAAAGAATGATCATTTTCTCTTGTGTGATTATAAAACTTGTTATAAAAAAAATTGATATCTGCTATGGAAATGATATCAAGATAAAGGAGAGTGCTAGAGACAATATTCATAATGATAGAGAATATTTTTCTTCAGATTCCAGAGTGGTTCTCAATATACCAGATAATCCGAAAAGTCATGTTCTATATTTGAGAATTTCTTCGCAAGTAGAGATCTGCTAATTCATCTTCGTGAATTGGAATTCAGAACAACCCGTACTCTGCAAAGCAATCGTGTGTCTCAGTATATCCATTGACTGATTCAAAAGAGTAAATATGTATGAAGTTCACATGCATACCGATTCGACTAGGAGGTAAGTTCTCATTGCCAAATGGCATGTCAGTCGACGTGTTGTAATTGGCACAAATTTTAAAAGCGTACACCCTGTTTCGCGAACGAAGAGGTGGAGCCGACTACATGATGAACATATTAGAATTAAGCATCCTCGCGTTATAACATCCTATAATAACCGCACCGGAGGTGTCGACCATCTCGATTTGCTGGATCAAAAAATTAGAATTGATATAAGAGGCAAGAAGTGATATCGGGTCATATTTACACGAATTATTAACATAATGATGGTACATTCATGATTACGTTTACGAAACCAACTCAGTCCAATGTGGATCTTCTGACATTTAGGAGCAACATTTCTGTCAAATATATCAAACTTGGTAGTCACCTGTTCAAATGTATTCAATGATGTACGCTTCCCTATAAGGGATTACTTCCTTACGGAAAGGAGGACGTAAAGATGCCATGATAATGAATGTACTTCAAAACAATCATCGTACTTTGAAAAGTGTAATATCAAATTGTGTTTGAAAGTGTTTCGTGAAATACAACGAAGGCAGAGAAAAATAAACCTTGAATCAAAGTCCAACACGTGTAACAAACTAGCACAGGTAGATCGAAATTACAAAATAGCAATTATATGTACTTCAAACATAATAGTTGGGTGTTCTAAATACTGGTATTTGTATCTTCTGTTTAGTTATGTACCATATATCGTATTTTGTATAATTTCCGTAAATAAACGTTAATTGAAAACGCACATATACACACATATATTATATATATATATATATATATATATATATATATATATATATATATATATATATATATATATATATATATATATATAAAGGAAAACTTCATGTTTGATAGACCGGCTGTTATCACTCAATGCCTTGAGGCACTTATTGATAAAAAGTACTTTCCTTAGGTTTATTATAATATATAATTTTTTGCTTTGAAATTTTTATTCCTTGCGTGACCCACTTTTTCATGTTACTAAAACCTTTCCGTAACTGTAATGGAAATGCTATGTTAAAATTATGTAAAAAAAATCAAAAAAATAATTGAATTTGTCATTAGCACTAGGTAAGTCGTACAAGGAGTTCCAAGATTCACCTGATCATAGAAAACAAAAACAATTTATATTTTCCGTTGAAAATAATCTGGTTGTTCTCGCTATCGGTTTGCGACTTTCCTTCACCAGGGTCTCCGCAGTTATTCCACAATGAATGGTTTCATGATCAGAAAATCAAAGTTCAATAACTTTAAAGGAACATTTAAAATTACTTTTTGGCATAATAATTTGGTTGATAGCTGTCTTGAAGTTTCTCAAAATTTTGAAAGAAAATTCCTAAATCACCAGAAGGGCTCCTATAGATACACACAACACCAATATTTAACTCTTGAAGTTTTGATGCGACTACCTCAAAATGCATTTGGACGCAAACATTTGATTGTCAATCTCAGTTGCATTTATATAAGATATATCAAAAATTGCGACACCTCCTCGACTTTTGACTGTACGAGAGTAGTGAGTAATAATGTTCAAACCATTTAAACTAATCATATTAACGATATTTGCATCTAACCAGTGCTCACATATACAAAGAAGCTGTATAATTGGGAAGTCCCTTTCCAACAATAATACCTCCAGAAGATCAATTTTGTTCCCTAAACCTTGCACATTATGAAAAAAAGCTGTAAAGAGTCAGTATATCCTACCATGAAAAATCATTGGATAACATCTTACGCATTCTCTTCCGTCGTTGTATCTTTTGATCATTTTCAGTTATGCTATTACAATCTTCTTTATTATAGATTAACCTTCGAGTAGTCGCGCCGCGGTCAAAAGCACCGCAGGGAAATTATTTTTGATCGTGTGTCAATTCTGTTTATCCGGCAGACTCCTCCGGCTAGCTAATCTTCCCCCTCACCTTCCCGAACATTCCTGCTCAATCAGTCCGGTATCCGTTGTTTAGTTTAACTACTAGTGATTGTTTAGTGATTCTGCGGTGCTTTCCACCGCGCGCGACTAACCGTGTAATGTTTTTTCTCAATGTTTCGCTCGGCACGTGACCTTTGCTTTGGAGATGTTTTAAGCTTTATAAACATAAATATTATTTTAATGGACGGAAGAGAGATCGAAAGAGTTAACAAACTGATGCCAAGTGTGAAAAAGAGGAAATTAGAAATAAACAGCTTAAAAGAACGGAGGGAAATGTTAGGAATGGACTATTTGGATAAATCAGCCGAGATTATCTCGTGGAAGCTTTGTCTGAGGAAGATCATAACAAATATATATATATATATATATATATATATATATATATATATATATATATATATATATATATATATACAGTATCGTATTTACGATTTTGTTTCGAGAGGGACTTTGCCTGGAAATGTGAAAATTCTGCAAGATATTTCATTTACTTTACTATACTAAGTAAGATAAGATATTTCGGGGTGGGCTTAAGCCCGGAAGTGTGAACACGAAAGGTGAAGTGAGGAGTCTGCGAGCGAGTCTGAAGATCTTAAACCCAGAAATGCCCAGCGATTCCCCGAATGTAGTCAGAGCAGGAGAGGACGAAATAAGCAACGACGAAGTGTAGAACGGTGTAAATTTCAAGATAATCTAAAATAATTCAATGTAGTGCTGTATAGGTGAAGTTTCAAAATAACAGGACCGTAACATAATTCAATGTAATTTCTATTTAGCGCCCCTTTCAGCATCAAAGCTGTGTAAGACGTGGACCTACTGCTTAGCATGGGATCCGAACCACATGAGCTGCCACCGGGAATCGAACCCGGAAGTCTCACGCTAAAGACGTGTATGCTAACCGCTTAGGTACGAGTGAGCTCTAATTGAATGTAAAATGCGCTGTGAAGCTTTGTTTTAATCTTATGTTTATATAGTAATAATTTTATTAATTTACTATTGCATTTCTAATGTTAGACGAACCAAAGAGTTGACGAAAACAAAAGATCCTCATCAGAGTTAGAATTTTCAATAAAACCAGTGCGTAGCTATCTATCTAAAGAAATATGTAACGAAAAAAAAAAACATTTTATTCCAAATAAGAAATTAAAAAAACAGTACATATATAATTGTAGGTTCCTCTAATAGTTATTCTGTAAAACTTATTATAATAATCAAAATGTTACTCCCTCTTAATCAGAAAACATACAAAATTACGTTTCTAATACAAGAAAAATGTTTAAAACAATATAACATGTTATGTTCGTGCGGTCCTTTTGACCGCGCGCAACTACTCGCGTTACTTTTTCAGCGCGACTTCTCGAGGGTTAAACTACCTGGCTTCTGTATTAAAGTAATCCGGTAAATACAATCTACTCCTATACTACTACACTCTACGTTAATATTGGAGTATGTATCAAGGGTCTCGCATACGTTATTGCTACTGTATTATACAACAGACCCTAGATTTTCATTATTCTCTAACGATGCTTGTCATGGCAAAGGCAAGACACTCGTTGAGACTACAGATGATGATTCTACAATTTCACACAAATTTATTACACATTGAATGTTTTACAGTGTTGTTTAAATGTAGTCCGTGCCTAGTAAAATTATCCCTTTTCATGAAGTAAGAAGTTACCGTCTAAGTTATGTCTATGTGGAATACCTGCTACAATTACGTTAGTGTCATTTAAAATATTTAGACACTTGTACAGATTTACCACACCTTCGTTACCCTTGCCACGTGCAGCATCGTTCCTCCCCAATGATTATTAGTATGTCTTTCATACTCATATTCTTGCATAGTGAACCACAGTCTCTCATTGTTTCACTCATGGCGGCACCCGGCTTCGTGATACATGACACTTCAAAACTGTTGCTTAATATGTCTTTAACAGAACCGCTGTGTTTCTGGCGTGTCTGTCCCCTAGAATTAACATCTTCTTATTTCCACTTGGTTTGTTATTCTTCTGTCTAGGGTAGCGTTTTTCCTCATGCATTGTTTTCGTAGGTATGTTTACAGTTTCTTGTTTGCCTTGCCCACTTTTTATTTTTCGATTTTGATTTGTTGTCACTTTGATGTCCAGTTGCTAATACCGGATTTCCACGGGAATAGAGTATTTGGTTTTAGTTTGTTAGGGAGTTATGCTACTTCTGTGATCCGAGTGGGACAAAATTTTTTAGGAAACCCCTATATCCTCCGTTAATTCGAACTAAGATTTTAGTTAGGGTGCCTCAGAAAATTTAGGGTAGCATGAGTCCATTCTTATTCCCTTGACTACGTTTCTGCCTGTACAACAAAAATCCCTCCTCTTAATTAGAGCTGATGTTAACCGCCAACGTTATAGCCAAAATGAAGTTAGATGTTTTATTTTACGGTGGCGGTGGAAACTTTCTCTTTCCAATTCACCGTTTTCCAACTTGACTGTGCACATATTTTTATATTTTGTGCAAAGATACCGTTGATGTCCCAAGTAACCCAGTCTTCCGTTATAATTGTTTTGGGATATGCTTGGATGTAACATTATAGATTGAGCTGTAGATAAGCTACTGAGGACGAAAAACCGGTGTGAGTCAGACAGGAGCTCGAGATGCTATGTGCGTGTATATACTTCTTAAATGGTTGTGCTGCGCATGGTGCTTGGTGGTTGCCACTGATTGAAGAACGAGAAAGCTTAGAACTGGGTTCAGTGTATGCTCTACCTCGTCGATTTCTCCGCTTCTCGATTATCTTGAAATGATATGTAAAAAAAAAAAACTTTAAATGGTCAATGATCATATGCGATAAGAGAACCGAACTGAAGCAGTATCCACAACTATGAGATGAGAAGATAATGGTAAGAGTGAAAATTATCATAATAATGATCAAAAATTGTATTAGTTTTATACTTACGCAAGCTTCCACTGGTGAAACTGTCAATCTCTTGCAACCTGACGAATGTCAATGTGTTCGGATCCCCGTGCGTTCAGACGAGTGCAATAAACACAGCCTAGACTTGGCAACTATGCCTCACTAAAAGAGCTGTAGTACGCCAGCTGGAAAATTATACGCATGCACTATTATTTACCATGCAGCCAAAGTGGATAACAACTTATGAGAAGGTTAAAACTTTACCTTATGAGAAGGTGACTGTGCTCTATTAAAATTTCATAATTATATGGTATAAAACTAACATAAAATCGAAAAGAAAAATGAAAAATGGGCGGAAATTTGATCCTTAGCATTATGAAGGAAGTAAACATATATAACACACAACTTCATATAGATAGAATGATTCAATAAATAAATACAATACAATAAGGAAAAATGGAAAAGTGATAATGTGATATCGATGATGGAGAATGAGCCAGGTGCGAAACACAAGAGAACACATGGGTTTTGTTAATCAGACAAATAAATCTGTCTTCTGCGAATGGTCATCTCTATGTGATGATAAGAACAGGGGAAGCCAAATTGAGTAGAAGGTGTTTACTGTGCAGGATATGATAGATGAAAAAGTGGAAGATGCTCATGAATAACATTATCAGATATAATTAAGAACGATGATTCTAACAGGGATAAAGTGTACTGATAGAGCGTAAAGAGTAGAGACAAGTAGTATGCTGATAGCCATGTGGAGTGGGTTGTAATGCAAGGTTTTGGATACTGTATGAAGTAAAGGGAGAAGGGGTTTGGAAACGCTCGTTGATATTGGTGAGAGGTAGTTTTTCGATATAGTACTGTAATGTGGAGATAGTTATGCTTTGGTATAGCTCCAGGGCGGAGCTAGCTAGGTAATCAGACACGGAAAGCTATGTGGAAAAGTAATTGTTTGATTTTCAAAAGCTTTTGATAGAATTTAGGTGACGCGGTTACCCACACTGTGAATCCGTATGTTAAAGCGTCTTTCCTAGTAAGATAGTGAAATCGGCAATTGATCGAAATTGGGTTGTTAATGACCCAAAGAGTGACAGTTGACCTAAAACTACCTGAAAAAATTTTTGACCCCCCACCCTCGCCCCTTTCCGAATTATCGTGTCATACATGCTCAATATTGAATATCTTTAAATTTTGGACGGGGTGATCGGAAAATTTTGAAAGTTTCACAGATTGTAGACGCTATTTTGATATAGATGAACATTTTTTCTCAAAACCATCAATGCGTATTTTCTTTCTTTCTTTCTTTCTTTCTTTATTTATTTATTTATTTATTTATTTTTGCGTGTTGAAAATTTCAAAAAATTGTAGAAAAAAATTAGGAGGACACATCGTTGATTTCTCGATTAAAACTTTATTATACCCTTAGGTACAACATATATTTTTTCGGGGCCTGATAGTGATGGCAACATTGTCAAAAATAAGAAAAAATGAAAACAATCGGGCTTTTCGTGGTTTTTCCACCATTTTATTGCACTCAAGGAGAGGGCCTATTCAAACGCTCATCGAAGGAAGAAGATTAAAGCGTTTATTTTATTAAGTTTTCCAACTAATTTTAGAAAAAAGACACTACCCTAATAGCACAAGTAGTCCACGGGACCTCCCATTATGATCCCGTACGACCCACAACGATCCTTAAAAATCCAGGATATAAATAGGTAATCCCAGGGAAGTCCCGCTTGGGACAGGCATGGGTCTATATGCATGGGAATCCCACGGTTGTCCCGCAGGATGGCCACTAGCAACGGGAAATAGAAATTCACAAAATTATACGTATTTCTCTCATAATAAAAGAATATGTTTAAAAATCTGCAGAAAAGAAAATATAAACCATAAAATTTCGCCTGGTTCTCAGTGCTGTGGTGCGCGTTCGGAACCGTCATTTGTTTGTCAAATTGCATTGTGGTTTGTGGTATTGGAGGGAATACTTGAGGTTCAGCGGTGACGCAGTAGTAGATGTTAGTGAAATATTGTGTGTTCCAACAGATTTTAGTCTGCAGCATAATTGATTTCGGTAAGTGTGTGAAATGAAAATTTTAGTGATTTAAAAAAAAGGGTTGTTGTTATTCTAGTTGTAAAAAAAATGATGAAATGGTGATCGTACAGCCGTAGTACTCAATGTTTAAAGTTCAACAGAGCAGGAATGCTATGAACAATGGATTAATATGGGCAGATTTACAATAGGTCGGAATCTTTTAAAATATTTTTCACTTTTTATGTTTCAAATGATTATCTAAAACCTTCTTACTCTTATTTGACACTGTTATTTCATGCTGAGATTATGGCGTATAGTTTAGAATAAGCACGCAAACTGATTTACCATAAAACCTGCATTGTACCTGATGTACCAAACTGATAAGCAGCCATTCAGTGTCCAGCACCAGCCTCTGGGATTTTGTTAAGATATGTGTGGTAAAGCGAAGATGAGCAAATATTGTCTAGTTATTTTTTACTAGATTTGGGGCACTAGTGTTACAAAACGCTCCTCAAAACTTATAGCTGATCGACTGAAGGGGCTTAGAAGCCCCGCAGGGCTAGTTGTTTTCTACCTTTGAAGTGACACATGATTTGCACTGCAACCATTGTTTCTATCCATTTCCCAAATCTTCAGATACAACACTTACCATCTCTTCCTAACTTGTATTCAGCCGCCTTTTGCCTTAGCAAATAGTTCCACCATAACATATACTTTCCTATGTTACTTAGGCCTACTCCCACATATGGTTTATGAAATTGAATGAAATGAAATATTTAGTTTAACGTCTCACGCTTGTGCACCGAGGCTATGGGAAACAGTGATGATGAAAAATGAATGAAATGGTGGAATGAAGAAAGTGGGAGGAAACGGGAGAACCCGAGAAAACCCACGCACACGGTGTTTGTCCACCACAGAGTTCACTTGGCGCGAGCTGGGATCGAACCTGGGACCCCAAGCACCAGGGATGAACGCTCTACCTCTTAGCCACCGCGGCCCCATATGGTTTATGAGTTTAAACAATTATATTACCGTTTCACTATTCTACTAGTAATATTTTTCGACCTATAAATTTTCCTTTTGTTAGAGCCGTCTGCTAAAGTTAACCCGGCAAGGTGTTAGTTAGCGAAATTGATGAACATGGATTATTTTCAATTAAAACTGCTTTCATCATATGTTTTGTGTTTCTTTTCTGTTGTGAAGTGACTTAAGCAAACACAACAGTGTTGCACTTAAAAGCAGCGCAGCAGAATCTGCCTTTTTACAAATTTTAACCGGACGTATCTCATGCAAATTTCATCATAGTGTTGAAATTTGCAAAGACGATGCAGTGAAACCGTTTATAGGGTACTGTGGAGGCTTTTTTTTTACGTAGCTTGAGTTACATCTCTAAACTATATTAATGTTTATATTAAAAGTGGTTTATTTACTTTACGAAATGCAGGTCTACCTGAGCGAGCGAACGGGCTTAGAAGCCCCCCGAACATATTTGCGAATTACAACTACAAATAATAGCCGAACCCCTTCAAAACGCAACGGAGGTTGAAAGGTTAGAATTTCCAAATATCGAGACTGTGAAGCGTGATTCGGGTTATCAGGCACCAGTGACGAAAGATTTTATGCGAAGAACTAAAGTCTTAATGAAATTCAATTAGGGGGTTGATTTTTGTTTCTCCTCCAGTTTTTTACGGTAGTGATTTTGATTTTTAAAAAAGCAGGGTTGGCTGGTTTAAACCAAGGTTTAAGCCAGCTGTTTTTTTTTAAACCAACTGGTTTAAACCAAAAAACTAAAATGTTCGTAAAAGTGTAAGTGTTTGTAAAATCTTGATGAACACACATTTGTGGGTTATCACGTTTCATTCCCGTATATTATTCGTATTATATTCAGACCTAAATTCCCCATTCATTACTCAAAAAGATTATACTATAAAAGCAACTCTTTTTATGTAAGTTTATAAATGTTTGTTTTCTGATTTTTTGTAGTTATTATTGTTATGTAATTGCAATCAAAGAAACATTCTAAATATTGTTTTGTTTCAATGTTTACTATTAATAAAATACATCGAAATTCCGTACTTTGTGTGTGTGGGGGGAAGGGTCATACAGACCCCACGAGAGGCATTTAGTGAAATGAGAAGTATCTTCGATATCTATTTATGTATAAATGAGTCTGAGCCAAGGTGGACCCAAATAATTCGTATCTTTGTGATATGCAAATTAAGTCGTTGTATTTCTTTAATTTGGACCAATATAAGTCGTTGTTAACTAACTTGAATTAAATTAGTTCTTCTGTACTCCGTAGTACTTTGAAATTGTCCATATGTAATTCAGTATAATGGTTTCACTTGTGCAACTATTTATCTTTTTGTCCTTCTGAAATGACTCTTGAGAGCTATATTAAGAAGCATGTAAAGATCAGTACAACGTATTTTTATCAGGATTCCTTCGTGAGCGAGTCGGCAGACGTATCGCATTTGTGGCCAATTAGTTCTGGTTTCGAGTTCAAATGGAGGACAATTTCTATCGAATGTAACTCGAGAAGCAGTTTTTATTCCGGTTTAAGCTTATGTGACCCCTTCCAGCATAACCCGGCTGTTGCATAATAACATCAAGGCGAAACAAACTTATTTTTGGGTCCATATATGATATGGATATATAGAGCAAATTATTTAAACCAAATAAACCTGGTTTAAACCAAAAAACCTGTTTTTTTTGTTTTTTTCAATAAAAAACATGGTTTTTGCCAACCCTGAAAAAAGTGACTTAGTTGCGTTACGAAATATAGCTGAGCGAGCGAAAGGGGTGAGAAACCCCGCAGTTTTTTTTCTTTCTTTCATTAGCACAATGGTTCACTGAGGTGCAGTACCAGTTCCGGAGTCATGGATCGAGTTGGGGGAAATACTAAATGCCATCCGAGTTAGGCAACTGCACTCTTCACGCACTTTATTGTATTTTATTCGCAAAATACACAAACCTAATTTAATGCTAATATATTAAAATATACTAGTTTAGATTTTTTTATGACAACGATTTGTAATATAAGAAAATATAAAAGTATTGCAGTAACTCAAATTGTAAAAGCTGAGCGAGGGTTGTATTCTGAAAAGAGGAGGAAAAGAGAAAAACAATATCTGTGAAGGGTAATATTGGATGGAACAGGTTACCTTATTCTTAATCTGCACGGTGTGATTTACGTAAAAGTGGTAATTCGCAAATATAATCGAAAAATATGGATGACTATCCCAGTCATGTGTTTCTTTTATTTATATATTTAGTCAGCTTAGACAAAAGGTCTAGTGAGCTTTTGTCCTACACCCGCCAGTGAGTGATGGAAGGCGGTGTTGGATGTAAAAGTAATGGAAAGCTACAACGTATTGTGCTTACTGCTCATAAATTCTTGTTATTGCCAGGGTTGGCAGAAACCATGTTTTGTCGAAAGAAAAGAATTTGATTAAACCATATTGTTTTCACATTGTTACTTTTTGTTCAAATTGTTTTCTTTATTTATTTAGGTTACATATAACTAAGTTTGTGTAGCCTTAACATCCTTATGCAACAGGAGGTTGATGAGCCCTTTCACAACATAAAAGCTGTTCCCAAAGTAGACATCAATAAAAATGACGTAATAAAGTTGCCATGCGCTTAAAATACAAATTTTCGTAAAAAGCACCTTGTTCGGTTTGGTGCAATCAGTACATTAGCATAATTACAATCTGATTTTTTACTAGGGAACAACAGAATTTGGGCTTCGCCCACTTCACTTTATTCTAATGCGGATAGTATTCTGTGAATCTGGATTGTCCAGTTTCAGTACAGAGCTGGGCGGTATATATATATTTTACATCGAAAAGCTCCCGCTTTAATCGTGCCGGTGTGATTTTTCATAAGCAGATATTTTGCATATTAATTTTCCTAGGGTTATGCCCTAGGCTAAAGGAGACTAATGATAATAATAAGTGAAATGGTGAAATGAAAGAAATGTAAGGAAATGGGAAAACCCCGAGGAAATCAACACACATGGTGTTAAAATTTATTTTATTGTCACTGTATAATAGCCAGTTCGCTAAAAGCGACGTTTATTTCTTAAAAAAGGCTGGAACTTTAAAATTAAAACTGGAAAGTCCAATTGATAAGATGTGGATGTAGCCAATAAGGTTTCGTAACTTCTAGTTCTGAAACGTAGTCGGCTATGATCCTGCCAAGTTCGGTCACCAAATACCTGGGACTAGTTCTGTTAAAAAAAAAAAAAAAAAGGGTCGCTCACCTCAATAATCTGTACAGTGATTTCACTTGTGCACTTGTCTTTCTAAAATAACTTAAAATATTCACAAGTACGCAAGATCAATATAACACATTTTTTTCAGGTCTCCTCTGTACATGAGTCTACAGAGGGTCGAGCTAGGTCTTGGGTTCGTTGCCAGGCGGAGGACAGTTTTTCATGGGTGCAAACTGTGTAAGTGATTTCATCCCACTTTAAGCTTTAGGTTCCATCCTTCATAAAGTCTCCGCTGTTACATAAAGATGTTAAAGACAATCTGGGCTTGGAGTGTAGGGTCTCTCAGTAGCATGGCTATATGAGACGTGCAACTACAGCTTAACGTTGAATCTGAGTCACATGAGCACCCATCACGAATTCGAGTCTCCCGCATCAAAGGCGCGTACGCTAACCATACAGCCATGAGGGAGCTTGCTAAGGTCAAACGAAATTAGTTCTATTCACATGTAATCTAAATAATTAAAGCAAATCAATTTAAACCAAAAAGCCTGGTTTAAACACTAACAAAAAAAGGTCTGGTTTTAAACTCAAAGCTGTTTCTGTTTTCAACACATATCTGTGTTATATGTGTTATATATATAACTCTGTTATAACACATATCTATTGCAGAAATTTGCCAGTTTTTCTCATTCAGAAATATTATATTTCCAGAGACAGTGAGGCAACACGCGTCCAGCAAATTTGCTACAGATGCTGAGATCAAAAGACCAGTTCAAAGCTGGCTTCGTCACGCAACGGGAAGAATGAAAAGAGAGAAACGTAAGTAACATATTGACACTTTTAGGTTTGTAAATTGCTTGCTCTTGCTTAGTCGATGTGGTGAACGGAAGCTTCAAGCAATCAATTATAATACATAAAATTATTCTGTATTATAATGAAATGTATTGTTGATGTCGCACCAAAGACACCATTGTGCGACCCTACTTAATAGTTAAGAAAAGTCGTTGTAAAATTAATAATACACTCTCTTTGCATGTGTAACGCACCCGCGATAAGCATGGAAACCAATTTACGAAGTGGGATGTGTCTACTAAATACGTTTTATGACTTTTAACGCGCGCCTGCTTGCAAAGCGACTGCTTGGGGGCGATCGTCCTTCGGGATTCTACAGGGTGTTTACTGGAGTTGACTTCTTGACTTACAAATTTTCAAAACACTACCCTGGATAAAAAAGGCATACTATAATATTCAAGAAGCTGTAAAATGTGTTGATAAAGCTGGTTCTTCAATATTCTGATGGAAAGAATGCATAGAAACTAGTGGGTTAAAAAAAAGGAAACACTATTGATTTTCTTTCTCGAATTACCAAGTTCTTTCAATGTTTGACCAATTAATTTTATCATCACCTACACCCAGATAATGGGACTGCCATCTTGAAGGGTCTCAAAGGAAATCTTTATATTTCTCCAGTATTAGGCAATAATTTCCAGTACATTTCAATATTTCCAGTAAGAAAATCAAATACCAGTAGATTACCAGTATTTCAAGTACCAGTAGACACCCTGTTCTACACCACAGTTGATTCACATTATCTGCATTGTGTGTGTGTGTCCAGCGGAAATCTTGTTCTTTTTTGTACGGTTCGGGTAATTTTTGGTCATCCCATTGCAAATACTTGTATCAATATTGTATTTTGTTTATTACTTAGTTGCTCCTTTCTAACTTCTATCTCAAGGTTTGTAACAAAGTAATGCTAGTAATTTGGGTTCATATGTTCCGTTTTCCACTTTTTACATGACATCTGATACAAAAGAAAGGAAATGAATTCAATGGATATAGTTTCTTTTTTCTTTCATTGAAACAATTTTTTACTTACGTCAAGGGATAGTAATGTTCAACAATGAATAAAAGAGACAAACGTCATTATCCAAAGCTCGAACTGGAATGTGTGTGTGCCTCGATTGGCCTGGACAGTTAGCTATGTTGCTTGTCTTTGCCTTTTGGCTTGATTACTGATGTAAAGGCTAACTTTATATATTCATCGCTATGCGAACTAAATCCAAACTTGGTGTGCTTCCTCTGCTTTTTAAAGTTCGTTGTTGGTTTATAATTAATACTTAGTATTATATTCACTTCTTGTCAGAAGCGCGACTGATTCGCAGCATCACATGTACTTACATATTTCTAGCGAAAAGATTTTTCAATTCAAGCAAAACAGGTCTCATTGTCTTATGACTGGATCATAATAATAAAGCGAGTAATTGCAACAAGTGTCATCTCCCTACTACTTTCAATACATCCATACGTATTTAACGTAATTATTAGATTTTTCTGTGGCTAATTTTTTATGAATATTATGAATTATCAACACACGAGGAAGCCGATGTTATAATCACTCATGAAGTCATTCACCTTATAACACAAAATTTTTGTAAGCATGTAATCAGATGACACCGATGTATTCCTCCTATTTTGTTACTATTATCATTATTTCAATATTACTTGCAGATTACTTCAGATTTCAACAAGACAAGAGAGAACAGTCATATACATCGGAGCAACAGTTGAACAACATGGACATGTAATGCCTCAGATTATTTATGCACATGCTCTCACTGGTTGTGATACAGTTCCATACATATATGGTATTGGAAAATCAACAACCATTAAACAAGTGTTAAAAAAAGTTAGCTTGAAAAAAATGGTGTCTCAGGAAGAGATAACCAGCGATATAGAACAAGAAGCAACTGACTTTGTAGCTGCGTGCTATGGTGTAGCAAGTGTGAACTCTAGGACAGAAGTTCGTATTAACATTTTGAAGAAAAAAACTACATCTGCTCACGCAAGAGCCCACTACCTTGCTCTCTGCCACCCACATCGGAAGCTTTTAAACTAAATGTAAAGCGAGCATATCTAAAAATGCTAATTTTGCTGAGTGCACACAGAGCAGACCCACCAAATGTTGATCCAACTTCTTATGGATTGACACGTGATGAAACAACCAAATCGTTAAGGACAGTTATGCTTTCTCCAAATGTTTAGCCAGCTCCTGCCGATGTACTTCAAATCATAAAATATTCCTCTTCGTCAGAAAAATCTTGTTCAACAAGAAGATGTAGTTGCGAGGATAAACTACCTTGTATTATCTGTCAGGAAAGTAAATGTACACCTATTTTTCGAGTCTGGCATTCCTGTGCTCCATCCGTGGAGAACATGAGAATTAAATCAATCAAATGTTTACTGAGGGGCAAAAAGAAAAGTTTAATCTGAATAAGACATTGCAGAGGGACACAAGCTGTGAATACGAATAGTGCATAGTGTAAATAAAGGACTACACCGAAAGAGAAAGCCAGAAACAGCTGTTAAACTTAGAAAAAAGAGTAAAAATTGTCGAAGTGGGAACATAAAACACAAATACAATAAATACGCCGACACCTAAACGTTCAACACGCCATGATCTAGGTGTAGTGGTTAAGGTGCTGGCATACAAATGCAAAGAACGCGAGTTCGAATCCCCGTCAAGGAGGTTTTTAAAAAAATTGTTAATAATACGTACAGCTCATGACAGAAAGTAAAAGAGGTAACATTTAGTTTTTCGTAGCAATTATTATTGGTAATGTTTAGTACTGATAACACTTTTTTGGCTTTGCGTATGGCTTTTATTCTTGCCTTCATTTCGAAAGACAAGAATATCCGAACAAATGCCACCAAAATTCCTCACATTTTGAATGTAAACGCCATTTGCAATTAGTAAAGAATAAAAATTGTACGTTCCGATGTAGCTGCAAAAAGTAAAAAGAAAAGCATGGAAGTGGAGTGTTCGAATCCATGCTCATGGTTATTAAAAATACAATTTCTACATTCCTTACACCTCCTGACCACGTTTCTACGTTAGCAAGTAAGAGGTTTGTGTTTAGGTTAGGCTGGTCAATACGTTTTGCAAAGGGGCCCGGTTTAGCTCTGACGCACCACAGGTGCGAGAAGGGAGCAAAACAATTTCTCTCTCTGTGCGTGTGCGTGTCTACTTATCCATCTATCTATCTGTCTATATATATATATATATATATATATATATATATATATATATATATATATAAGCTATTTCTGAATGCCATAACCACCCTAAGTTTTAGCGGATTGAGACAAAACTTGGCAAAAACATTAATTGTTGAAATATTTTGATGAGTTCGTTAACCAGAATAATCAGATGAAAATGTTCAAAATGGCGGCCTTTCAAACTCTTAAAAACTTCCAAGGGAACCAAATTTCGCCCATAAATAGGTATTCAGAAAGTTTGAATAACTTTTCCTCTTTTACTGAAATATTTCTGTGCAGAGACTTATTGAAATATTGGACCCGATTAATCGCCTAAAAAAGGTTCACGCCCTTCCGCAACGGTCAGACTTTTTTTTTGCAGGAGGGTTTTTTTTCGTATCGGAACAAGATGATTATTAGTGCTGATATGAAATTACACATTGAAAGTGAAGTAACTTGTGAAACATGTTATTTGAAAGAATAATATAATTAATGTGCTTTCCCCTAACACACAGAATTGTAAATCATGTATTTCGAGTTCGGGAGCCTGAATGGCGAGGAGTGTTATTTGATTTGCTTTTCAGTAACATATTGCATTGCAAATAAAGGTAGGCAACATTAGTGGTAAGTAAAACAACAACAATAATAATAACAATAATAATAATAATAATAATAATAATAATAATAATAGGTGTTGTTTGTGGCAAGGCAATATCTTTTTCAATTCTTCGTCAAACCTAATGATTGTAACGCCATATCTCCCTTACAAACAAAATTGTAGGAATTTATATAGAAAGAACGGAAATTGTAGAGTGATGGGAGCAACGTTGGACAGTATGCACTCATAGTACTCAGAAAAATAAGAGATTTCAATGCAAAATGAACGAAGAGTCATTGTCATGGTTAGTCATGGAGCCACGGCAAAGCCCTCTTTAGCAAATTTCGATAACTTATATCGAGAGAACAGGAGGTGGTAGTGAGATGGGACCAACGTTGGACACCATGGACCCATAAGGCGCACCGAAAAGGAATTAGGAGGAAGGGCGCCTGCCAGCCTTACTTATTTCCACATAATTATATTTTCGAAATACACAAACGAGTTAGCAAGAAATAGTTCATATTATTATTACTATTATCATTAACGACATCGTCTTTTCATTACGTGTGCATTTTGACATGAAGCTAAAGAGAAGATCCATCATTCGTAGAAAGAGTAAGAATAGTCAGTTACTTTAACTGTGAAAGACAGCAAAAAATACGAAAAGAGTGACTACCTGTAGCGAAAAGAAAAAAATACTTTCTGTTAAATGGATAAAAAATCAAGCCGAGAAAGATTCGAACTCGCATGGACGGCGCGGAAAGCCAGTGCTTTGTCCACTTTTTTAACAGACTCACCGAACGTGTTTCAGTAATTTATTTTTGCTAATTTTACTTCCTTCACTCGTTTAACTTGCTTTTTCTAATAACTTATAACGACAGGGACACGAGCACAGAAACATCGAGAACGGTTAAAAATCATGGATGCTCTACCGCCGGGAATCGAACCCGAGACACCATACACCAAAGGCGCACGTGCTAGCCACTAGACCAGCGGGGAGGGCACCGCTCAATCCCTGTGTCGTTAGGGATTACGACCACTGTATTACCAGCTATCACTTCTGTGGGTTTTATACTATGATCACTTGTTTCTTCTTTGCTGGAAGAGTTAACCCTATATTCTGTGTAATACATGAGGCACTTAGAACTACATGCTCTACATATAATGTAATAAAAGGGTCATGCTGGGAATAAGAAAAAGAACATTCCTTGGACAAAACGGTAACTATTGGCATCAGAAATATGTATCTAGGAGGCATGCGCAGTAGTATATTTCGGAATAGGTACTGTTTAGTTCAGTAAACGAAGAAAGGGGTAGAAAAAAGCAAATATGTCGCGTCAACGAGATCGACCAGAGTTGACAGAGGCGGAAGCAGATGTGTAGTAATACAACAACTTGGTTAAATTGATAATAGGTTCTTTATTCTGTAGTAGTTCGTGTCACAACTTTACGGGAGAGCAGAGGAAGACTTACTAACGCTATCATATAGTAAGCTTTAGTAACACGATCATATAGACACAAATGGATGTAACTGTGAGTACTACAACTTGGATTTAACGAAAGCCGTTTAGATATTCAGTGGTTTGCAGGGTTGTATAAGACACAAAAATATAAGATACAATACAATTCTCCATACCTCAGCATCCAGTAGCTAGATATATGTGCAATGTCTGGTTAGATACTGAAACTGCAGTCGGATTTTAATACATGTCGTATTGCAGGATACAAAATGCTTTGTATTACTTGTTTGTTTGTAGACAGCTACTAGCTTAGAGTTCTGAAAGGATGTGTATAAACTAGGGATAGCCAATTCCGTAATTATTACTTTTCGGACTCCCGAAAGTAAAACCGAACAAATTCCGGAATTCGGAAAAATCCGGAATTTAGAAATTTCTGATTTCGTTAACATTCCAGAATTCGGAAAAATCAGGATTTTTTGAAATCCGGATTTTTTCTCAATTCCGGGATTTTCTCAATTCCGCATTCTTCCCGAGTTCCGAAATTCATGTGAATTCCGGAGTTTAACTGAATTCCATAATTTTCCGAAATCCGGAAAGTGGAAGTTTCACTCCCGAAAAACGAATTTATTTTGGTTAATATGAATCATGGCGGAAATAAGTTTTTGACCAGGTAATGGCGACTGCTTTGGAAGAAATGGGGAGTATGAGAATTCATTCTGTAATATTTGTAATTTCGTGTAGAGAAAAACAAACTTGTGAACCAGCAGGTTTAAGAAAATCTCAAGTTATTAATGTAAACCTCGCCGACTTCATAAAAGAAATACGAAAAACATTTTGAATCGAAGAAATATAACATGCAAGTTTGCAAGCGAAGAAAAAGAAACCTAACGTAACCAGACTAAAGACGAATCGTTTAGGGCGTAGCGATCGCGGTTCAGTGGTCAAGGTGCTTGTGCGAATGCACGTTGTAATTTTTTCTTTTACTTTAGGATTTTTGATGGCGATTGATTGACGATGACACACGCTTTGTTATATTCAGATATTTGAATACTCGGATGTTTCAATACTTGAACTACCAAATCTTCAGGAATAGTAATAGTAATAGCAATAAACTAATAATAATTATTATTACCTCGTACAAAATTAAATGCTAGGAGCTATACCATTGTCATACTATTACAAGCAGAAACGTGACATTTGGAAAGAATATTTCGGTTTGGTTTAATGTTGCTCACGAGAAGAGGAGTTTCTCATCTCGTTTCTAAAACAAATAAACCAACATGAGAATTAACATTTTACATTCGAGACGGGTCAAGGCTAACTCAACATTTTCGTCTCTCTTTGGAGATGAGAAACGAGACGAGACGAAAAGTATCGTAAACATTTCCCGTCTTGTCTCGATTCTCAAAATAATGTATGTTCATTCTTTAAGTAACAATTGCTCTGTAGACTGGATCTCATAGTCTATTTCGCTACATTGTATCTCAGAGCTCATTGAATTATGCTCTCTGTAGGTATCTTCTAGCATTGCTTTTATATTTACCTCTGCATATCCTAAAAATTAGTTTATTATATGCCTTACTGTTGCGTGATATTTAGTTATATTTATTACAGTTATTTTCCTTAAAACATAGAGTAGAATACTTTCTACATGAAACTTCAATGGAACGTTCTAGTTTAAAATGTTGGTAGTTGCAGAGTTGTGGTTGAATTACGAAACCCTTTCCCCGAAATCTCTACTTTTAAGTAAGTTTTACCAAATTTCAGGGCAAGCTTAAAACTTTTATTATTATTATTATTATTATTATTATTATTATTATTATTATTATTATTATTATTATTATTTTTATTATTATTATTATTATTATATCAACACCGTGTATAATCTTTAAAAGATATACGGTTTGTATCTAAATAGTAAAAGCTAATTGACTGTCGATCTCGGTCGACGAGAAGTCTTCAGGAGGGAAGGACATCGGTCACGTTCTGGTATTGAGTTTCGAAGGGGCAAGTATTCGGGCTCGAGCCAAAAATGGTTAAGAGTCATAGGCTTCAGCCAAATATGTTCAAAACAGCTGGGACCGGGTTTATGCTTCTCAACGGCTCGAGCGGCGCGGCTTACAGCTCATTCACTATCGAACCGAACCGAGAATCGAGCCGAGCCAACAGCTCAACCAACCCAGCCGATTTGAGCCATCGGCTTAGTTGAGCTGAGTCGAAACGTGCCGACGGACTAGTTTCAACTTAGCTGGCTCGAACCGGTCCACATGAGCCGAGTAGGTGACCCATCCCAACCGAGAAAGCTGAGTCGATGGCTCGTTCCAACAGAGCCGGGTCGTGTCATCGGCTCATCCCAACTGAGCCGACTCGAGTTGTTCGCTCAGTCCATACGCGCCGAGCCGGTTGATATCACTACCCGAGTGGGTCTTCTGCTTGGGCTCAAGAATTCGACCGTGCAGGTCTCAGCCTTGATTTTAAGAACTACAGTATATACTTATATTGGTGATTACGATATTTGAGGCTGTTTCGTAGTAATAAAAAAACTCTTGTCTTCTCGTTATCTTGACGAGACGAGATACACTAAAATTGCCCCTCAAGATATACTAAAATTACGAGACGAGACGCACCTCTGTCGTGACCAACACTAAAAGAATTCAACATTATTGCTTACATTTCTCATGGCTTTCGCTTTCCAGTCTATTCAGGCCATTGTTTCAAAACAAGTTAAAACGAGCCGAACTAGCGAGCGAGCCATTATCAAACTCAGCTCAACTCGAAACTCGACCTCCAAAAGAGCGACTTGGCTCGGAACTCAATTCAAGAAAATTACCTTTGATTCGACTCGAATTGAACTCGAGTCGAGTCGAATTTTGGCTCGACTCGTGCTCATCCCTATTTGTATTTGTATTTTATGTTTCCACTTCAACAATTTCTACTCTTTTTTCTCCGTTTACCTGCTGTTTCTGTATTTCTCTTTCGGTGTCGTCCTTTATTTACACCATGCACTATTCTTATTCCCAGCTTGTGACACGCTTCAATGTCTTATTCAGTTTAGGCTTTTCTCCTTACCTTGTCTACTCATGTGATTCATTTAATTCTCACTTTCCGCTCAGGACCGATGAAAAAATTGTATTATTATTATTATTATTATTATTATTATTATTATTATTATTATTATTATTATTATTATTATTATTATTATTATTATTATTATTATTATTATACTATTGAATTTGCACGGCAAAATTACTGTATAATACGATATCATTTCTGTAATTTTACTCCATTGTATGTTATTTAGTTTATTAATGGGCACTAAATTGTTTCCAGATCAACGAATAAATTAACTACGGCATGCACTTTGGTGGAAATATCATTACGGGAACATTACTGGTTCGTCCCAAACATGTTCATATAATAATACTATATGAACATGTGTATTGTACATATGAAACTGTGTGTATTGTACAGTTCGCGGCATAGAAATTGTTACAAAATTAAAATAACAAATAGTCAAAATTAACAAACTCTTGCCCCGTTTTCTTATGCATCCAAAAATACATGTCTCAATCGATTAGTTGTTTCTAGTATTCAATACAACTCCTCCCCCTCCTCCACGTCTCCTTGTCTAAAGCAGTGAGTGTTACATAGTTCACTCTTTCCTTTTAGCTTGAAAAGAAACAGGAATCAAGTTTACAACATTAAAACTTTAAAACAGTCTTTTCCATTCGTCTGTTCTGAAATATTTCAAAAAGCTTAAATTTATAAAAAGTCACAAAATGTACCCAGAGCTTCATAAAGACCTTTAGTTTCATTCTTTCCCTTCTTTAAAGACTGCAAGCTAGTAAGATGCTCCCTAAGAAATCCATGGAAATTGGCAATATCGCCAGTAGGTTTTGTGCTACCTAAAGTCGGTAATGCAGGCACAGAGCTCTAAAATATCTACTGACAGAAATGAGTGTTATTCAATGATTCATTTCATTTCATTTCAATAATTGCAAGCAATGTTCCAGGGGGGATCATTTGGGCCGGACAGGAGGGTGTAATTCCCTTGAGCTTCATAAATTCGTATTGTTTGATCAAATGTATAGTAATACACCAATATAAAAATGAAAATCTAATATCGGCGGAGAACCCCCCCCCCCCCCCGAATAAAATCTAAAAGACACTGCTTTTGGCAAAAAAAAAACTATAGGATTACGATAGAACATTGCTAGAGAGCAAGTATGGAAACAGAGAGAGAACTGGGGAAAATTATCTTTCAGCATTCGTATTATGACGAAAATTGTGATTTTGTGAAACAGAAGGGGGATAGGTTTCGAACTGTAGGAATCACATTAGGAAATTTTCGAATTAAGGTGAAGAACTCTTTTGAGAGAATCAGATGATTACGAAGGCAATTAAGAATTTAAAAAATCTAGAACTTCCGAGATTGGTTTCGAACCACAAACCTTGTAGTTACCGAACCATGATTTTATCCATTCTGCTACGGAGAACTCTATGTACTCGTTACAGAGGTTTCCTTTAGCTACTTTGAAAGCTAACTTAATGGAATATTCCAAAACTTGACTCGGTGAAGGCGCCGGTCAGATAGGACGTAAAGCTCTTGTAACTCAGTTACAATGTATCGTGTCGGATATAAATCATTGATCAGGTAATAGCGACTGCTTTGAAACAAATGGAGAGTACGAAAATTAAATCAGTCACATCTGTGTTTTTTGGGGGAAAAACAATCTTGTGAACCAAAGGTTTAAGAACAACTCAAGTTATTAATATAAACTTTGTCGAAGAGTACTCACTTATAAAAATCATGATAAAAGGAGTACGAATGATGTTCTGAAACGAAGAAATACAACTGTCTGAGCGGAGACAATGAAACCTCAAGTAACGAGACTAAAGACGAATCATTTACCGCGCAGTGATCGTGGTTCAATGGTCAAGGCGCTGTATCAGTAATCTCGAGGTTAGTGGTTCGAATCCACATCGGACATTTTTTAGTTTAGGATTTTTGATGGCGCTTGATCGATGATGATACACATTTGACTATATTCAAATATTTGAATACTCGGATGTTTCAATACTAGAACTATCAAATCTTCATGAATAATAATAGTAATAATTATAAACTAATAATTATTATTATTATCTCGTAGAAGAGTAAAAGCTAGGAGCTAATTATCGCTTAGTTGATACCATTACAAGCAGAAACGTGACTTGGCATGAATATTCTGGTTTTCTTTAATGTTGCCCACGAGAAGAGGAATTTTTCATCCTTTTGCTATAACAAACAAGAAGATGAGAATTAACATTTTACATTCGAGACGGGACAAGGCTATCTCAAATTATCGTCTCACTTTGGAGATGAGAATTGAGACGAAACTAAAAGTATGGTAAACATTTTTCGTCTTGCCTCGATTCTCGAAATACTGTATGTCCATTCTTTAAGTAACAATTACTCTGTAGACTGAATCTTATAGGTTTTTTTCTTACTTTGCATTTGAGAGCTCAGTGAATTGTGGTCTGATTATATGTTTTTCTAGCAAGTCTTTTATAAGTATCTCTGCATATCCTAAAAATTAGTTTGTTATATGCCGTATTGTAGAGCGATATTCAGTTATTTTTATTACAGTTATTTCAATTAAGACATACAGTACAATACTTTCTACATGAAACTTTAGTGGAAAACTTTTGTTGAAAATGTGGGTAGTTGCAGAAGCGTGTTTTGCAGGTGTGGAACCCCCTCTCCGAAATTTCCATTTTTAAGTAAGTTTTGCCAAATTTTAGGACAAGTTTAAAAGTTTTAATATCACTATTATTATTATTATTATTATTATTATTATTATTATTATTATTACTTAAGTGTTATTAATTTAATGGTTCACTCTGTTCCACCCAGGTCCCGCCTAGTGGGCATTGTGCTAAACTCTGTGTGTAGGTTTTCTCCTGGTTCGGCTTCCTCCCACTTTCTTTATTCCAATATTTCTTTCATTCTCATCATCGACGTCTTCTGTAAATTACTCGGCATAACCACTACTTAAAAACAAAATTTTCTTATGGCTTTTGTACGGTCTGTATCCCTAGTTTCTACATGAAATTTACCTCGAAACTTTCCGTTATAACAATTAGTTAGTTGTAGGGACGTATGGAGAGGGTGTGTCCCGATGGTCCTGACACTTCTCTCCAATCCCGGCTATTTTGTAACTTCCGCCTAACGCTACAGGCGATTTTACGCATTTTAATACAGTGTGTCCTCATACAGTATTTGTCTTCTATATTATTATTATTATTATTATTATTATTATTACTGTATATTTGAGATCTCAATATTACGTCCTATTACAATACAAATTAGCATATTCAAGTTAAGAAAAATAAAAATAAATATTTTGGATCCTCTATAAGGATAAATTGTCTTACAAGAGATACTTTGGAAAGAAAAAAAGGCGAAAAAAGATGTCAGCTACTGGACAATATGAAAATCTAACTTTCGGATGCCTTAACAGAAACTAAGTAGGAGTTGTCTTCATCACGGTACATAGTAACACCCCTTCTTTGCGTAAAATACATTGGATTATGTATGCGTCATATTGATATGTTAACAAAATATAGAAACAAATATAAAAAAGTTTGTTCAATAAATATATGGAACGTGTTGAAAATGGCGAACGAAAATATTATTATTTCTAGTTAGAGTGGAAGAACTTAATCAGAATTCCACAATGACGTTTCACACAAATTTATGACTCATACTAGGCCTGAAGGATGACCCGTTTGTATTCATGTATTGTTTTCGAAACACGTGAAGTTTCAGACAGTAGGATTCGAGATTGTAGACTGTGACTCCATATTTTTAGGTTTAATCCTTTGGAGAAAGTCTTTTCAACTCTAACTTGTAAGAACGAGGGAAATTGACTATTTTTCATGTTATTATACTTCAGAAATATCTACATTTTAAATTATAAAATTTTTCTGAATATTCTAGGTGGGACGCAAAGCGCGGACCCCTAACTCATGAAACGAATGCTCAAACCACCACCCTAAGATCGCTCTTTTAAATAAGAGTCAAGAAACACTCCTCTATTTAGCAAATTGCAAACGTTAACGATTCCAGTATTTTGTTAACGATGAAACACTGATTTCGGTCATGATGAAATACTATAGTCCAGATAATTCAAGTTTATTTTTTTTTTTAGAAAAAGACCGAAAATATCTTCGTAACTTATCTCTATTATATTCGGTTATTCTCGTTTTACATTTATTTCCAGTAACCTTGAACGACAGGGACACGAACACAGACACAGCGACGACATTTAATATTTCAAAGGCTCTCCCACCGGGAATCTAAACTGAGAACCCGCCTACTGAACTATCTGATGGGTGGAGTACCTGGTTCGTTCCCAAGGCAAGTAAGCTTGAGACGGACAACATCGTGTTCGTGGGTTTCCTCGTGACACTTACACTTTCTCATTCCACCATTTCGTCCATCATAATTCCCTATCTTCAATCATAGTCTTTCTGAACTTAACAGGCATAATCGTCGGCACTAAACGTAAAGATTTCATATTCAAGCTGTTAACCCAAACCAATTAGAATCGAAAAACAGTTGTATTTTCTATTGCTCATTAACGTGTTTTCACAAACTATATATATTAAAAACATGTGGAATCGTAATTGCATTCAAAAGTGAAACAGCAGGCTCATAATATTTTAACCTAAAACGAAAACATGAAATTTTTTGGAACTTTCCAAAATATATATAAGGATATTCTGAAATGTTTCAATATAGTGTCTGTTTTCAAAGAAAACTGAACCAAATTAGGGTTCGTTTTCTGAAATAAAACTGCTTTAAGTTTAAACCGAACCCAATCCAGTTAATCCAGAGATGGCGTGGATAAATGAAACCTTGAACTACAACTCAGTGACCCAGCACCCACCGTAACAGTCTGATCCATAACCCACCGTGACCCACTATGGTCTACCTCCCACTATGACCCACTGCGACCCACCATCCACCATGGACCACTGACTCACCAAAGCACATTGTCGTCAACTCTGACACATGATCCACGGTCTTTTTTCCAACTGAAGAGTTTACACTTGTAATACAATCAGGTTGTGAAATTCTAACTAATCCGAGTTTGAATTTCTACCGTCAACCGCTCAACCACCGCTCTTACAATAACGATGGATCTGACCTTTACGATATGAAACGGTAAAGTGTTTGTCATAGGTAAAATTATGAAGAATATCAATTAAAATATCATTGTCTAATTATTTCCTTGTTGAATTATCGATACTTTTAAGTGGGAAAATGGATGAAATTGTTAAGTCCCAATTCAATGTCAGTAAACCAACATAAAGAATCTTATATTAAAAATTTTATGTCTATTTTTCTCACAATGATAATATAATAATAATAATAATAATAATAAAAATAATAATAATAATAATAATAATAATAATAATAATAATAATAATAATAGAGGAGACAAATTCTGTATGAGGACAAATTGTAATAAAATCTGCAAAATCGCTCGTAGCGTTAGGCAGAAGTTACAAAATAGCCGGGATTGGAGAGAAGTGTCAGAACCATCAGAACATACCCTCTGCATACGTTCCTACAACTAGCTAAATGTTATAACGGAAAGTTTCGAGGTAAATTTCATGTAGAAAGTAGGGATACAGAACTCACAAGAGCCATAAGAAAATTTCTTTTTAAGTAATGGTTATGCCGGCTAAGCTACAGAAGACGTCGATGATGAGAATTAAAGAAATACTGGAATAAAGAAAGAGGGAGGAAGTCGAACCCGGAGAAAACCTACACACAGGGTGTTTGTTCAGCACAATGCCAACTACGGGGAGCTGAGTGGAAGATGGTGAACTATTAAATTGACAAGACTTTAGTAATAATAATAATAATAACAATAAATGATGGTATTAAAAGTTTTAAACTTGTCCTAAAATTTGGCAAAACTTACTTAAAAGTAGGAATTTCGGAGAGTTATTTCAGTACCTTCAAGACACAGCTCAGCAACTACCCACATTTTAAACGAAAGCTTTCCACTAGTGTTTCATGTAGAAAGTATTCTACTGTATATAACTGTAATAACTGTAATAACTAAATAACTGTAATAAAAATAACTGAATATCACTCAACAGTAAGGCATATAAGAAACTAATTTTTAGGATATGCAGAGGTAATTATAAAAGCTTTGCTATAATAATACCTACACAGACCATAATTTAATGAGCTCTGAAATGCAAAGTAACAAAAAATCTATAAGATTCAGTTTACAAAGTAATTGTTACATAAAGAATGGTCATGCACTATTTCCAAAATCGAGACAAGACGAGAAGTGTTTACGACACTTTTCGTCTCGTCTCGATTCTCATCTCCAAAGTGAGACGATAATTTGAGTTAGCCTTGTCCCGTCTCTAATATAAATTTTGAATGTTATCTTTTTGTTTGTTATAGAAAAAATGAAAAATTCCTCTTCTCGTGGGCAACATTAAACAAAACCAAAATAATCTTGCCAAATGTCTAGTTTCAGTTTGTAATGGTATGAACTAAGCGATAATTAGCTTCTAGCTTTTAATCATCTAACGTGTGTCATCATCAATCAATCACCATCAAAAATTCTAAAGTGAAAAATGCCCGACGTGTATTCGAACCAAGAACCTCGAAATTACTGATCCAGCGCTTTGACCACAGAACCACGATCACTACGCGGTAAATGATTCGGCTTTAGTCTCGTTACTTTAGGTTTCTTTGCCTTCGCGAGCAAAGTTGTATTTCTTCGTTTCAGAACGTGTTTCATATTCCTTTCATGATGATATAAATGAATAATATTCGGCAAAGTTTATATTAATAACTTGAGTTGTTCTTAATCCTTTGGTTCACAAGTTTATTTGTTCTCCACACGAAACCACAGATATGACTCATTTAATTCTCATACTCTTCCTTTGTTTCAAAGCAGTCGCCTTTACCTGATCAACGATTTATATCCACCATGATTAATTGTAACTAAGTTACAAGAGGTTTAATTTCTATCAAAACGGCGCATCCACCGAGTCAACTTTTGGAATATCTCATTAAGTTAGCTTTCAACGTAGCTAAAGGAAACGTATGTAAACGAGTATATAGTGTTCTCCGTAGCAGAATGGATAAAGTTATGGTTCGGTATCCACAAGGTTCGTGGTTCGAAACCAATCTCGGAAGTTCCGGATTTTTTAAATTTTTAATTCATCAGTTCTCAAGATCTTTCTCTGCCTTCGTAATCATCTGATGCTCTAAAAAGAGTTCTTCATATTAATTCGAAAATTGCCTAATGTGATTCTTACAGTTCGAAACCTTTCCCTCTTCTGTTTCACAAAATCACAATTTTCGTCATAATACGAATGCTGACAGATCATTTTTCCCCAGTTCTAAATCTGTGTATATAAATCATCCCTCTCTGTCTCCATACTTGAATCTCTCTCTCTCTCTCCCTCTCTCTGAATGTCGCCCAGGTACTCATAAGGCTTGAGATCAAACCTTCGACTCTTGAAACCAAATGTAAGCACTCTAGCAATGAGCTTTCGTAACTCTAAAGGCTTTTTGCTAAAAGCAGTGTCTTTTAGATTTTATTTGTGGAGGGGTTTCTCCGCCGACATAAGATTTTCACTTTTTTATTAGTGTATTAGTATACATCTGATCAAATGATACGTATTTATGAAACTCAAGGGAGGGGGATTACACCCTCCTGTCCTGCCGAAATAACCCCCCTGGAACATTTGCTTGCAATTGTTGAAATGAAATTAAATGAATCATTGAATACTACTCATTTCTGTCAGTAGATATTTTAGAACTCTGTGCGTGCATTACCGACTTTAGGTAGCACAAAACCTACTGGCGATATTGCCAATTTCCATAGATTTCTTAGGGAGCATCTTACTAGCTTGCAGTTTTTAAAGAAGGGAAAGAATGAAACTAAAGGTCTATATGAAGCTCTGGATACATTGTGTGATTTTTTAAAATTTAAGCTCTTAAAAATATTTGAGAACAGACGAATGGAAAAGACTGTTTTCAAGTTTTAACGTTGTAAACTCGATTTCTGTTTCTTTTCAAGCTGAATGGAAAGAGTGAACTATGTCACACTCACTGCTTTAGACAAGAAGACGTAGAGAGGAAAGAGTTGTATTGAATGCTAGAAACAACTAATCGATTGAAACATGTATTTCTGGATGCATAAGGAAACGGGGCAAGAGTTTGATATTTATTTGGACTTAGAATTTTGTAACAATTTCTATGCCGCGAGCTGTACATTGACTCTTAACATATTTCCTTTTTGATGCACACTTTGCTGGATATTGACTTGTAACATTCAATTTAAATACTGCTCTTTGTATTTGAATGGGGAACCATTTTCAGCGGCTATTTTGAAACAGGCTTGCCCGAGAACAAATAAGTTTTGTACTAAGCTGTTTGGTTTTCCACCATCTATCAAAGAAGATATCACTCGATCTTTATTCCCATTGGAAATGTTCAAGTTGGTCCCGGGGCCCCGTGCTAGGAGGAATGGGGATACCGCAACAATACCATTCTGAATTGACTATGGCTTTTTCCTTTTTCATTTTTTGTTTCATCTGTTCCTAGTCAGATGTTTCAGATTTATAAGTGCTGGAAATTTTATTTGACACGAGATCATTTTTCGGTTCCATCTTCAAAACGGTGACCCATACCAAAAAATGTTTCCTACAAAAATTGTTCAATTTTCCAAGATCTTTCGAACGAGGTATCACTCGAGCTATGTTCCTATTTGAACATTTCACGTACATTCTTCTCCCACAAAATGGGGGAAGCTCGTGTTTGACTCATTTCTTAAGCCCTTCTGTATTGTACATTGACTCCTAATATTTTTCTGGATGTATAGATCGCGTGCTATTGGGTTGTAACACTTATTTAAATATATAAATAAACTACAAACTATAGTTATTATATATATATATATATATACATACATACATATATATATATATATATATATATATATATATATATATATATATATATATATATATATATATATATATATAGAGTGAATCAAAGGTCTGTACACGATGGAATAACTGGAGAACTTAACTTCGGATCGAAAAACCAAAAAAAAACACGTGTTTAGTATTATTAAAAGAACTATGTGATGAAACCAAACTCGACCCTCTAGACCCACCCCATGAGGGTTGGTGTGGGTTCAACTTTGAAATTTCAAATGGAAACCCGAATTTTTGCTTGCAGATTTGGATTCTACGGCCAAAGCAATGTAAAGTTTCACCAACACTTCTCCGTCGATGCATAACATGGCGCAGTAATCGGGGAAAATAAATGGCCTTTGTATACTCCCATTTCGGTCAGGAGGTTGGTAGTATTTCCCACATCTGTTTTCGTTCAGTGTCACTGGTTCAATTCTCTGTTCCTTCTCGTCACTGGAAAAAAGCACACTACACACTAGACATAAGACACAGAGAAAGGCACATCTTCTTCATTCGGTCATCGTGAAGTATCAGTGTTGCAAACCAGAAAATTCAAAAGCAGCGAGTAGAGGGAAAAAATAAAACAATTAAAAGTAAAAGGAAAATTAAAGAAAAGTATAGCTATTGAAGTATCTGCTTATTGAACTATTGTGTTTTTTGACTTGTGTGTCTGAGATGAAAATATATTGATATAATTGTTTCCTAATCGCTAAAATATGACATTCATTAGGGTCGATTGCACCATTCTCTGATAAAGATAAATTATCGGAATGATCCAACCTTGTCGCGGTAGTAGATCTCATCTTACACAAAATAACACATGACCTTGTGACCAGTGTTACCTTATCTGACGATTAAAAGATATCAGGATAGTGTAGAATTGGCCCTATAATGTGCAAATGTTCGAATGGTGTGAAATTATCAAAAATAGTTTGTAACTGTCAAGCTAATTTATGTTTGAAATAACGGGCGAACCAAAAGTTTGACCACGGTAGAGTAACTGGAGAAATACACTTCTGATCAAATAAACGCAAAAAAAAGTATTCAATATGTTTCAAGAAGCTATCCGATTATATCAAGCGCAACACTCTACCTCCACCTTCTGGAAGGGAGTGGCGGGCATTGATTTTTCAAATGGAAACTCCAATATTTTATTGAAGATTCGGAGACTACATCGCAAATATTGTAAGGTATAATCAAAACTTTTACGTCGATGTGTGATATCGCGCTGTAATCGGCGAAATTAGATACTCCCCTCTTCGTTCATGAGCTTGATATTAGCTCCGACCATCTGTACATGGTGCAGTATTTTGAGAAATACGCGTCTGATCAACAAACTTATTCAATGGTACCAAACACGATACCGCATCCTACCGCTAAGTGTGGTTAGCTGAGACATTTGAAATGGAAGCTTTTATTTTTTATGGCAGAGTCGGATTCTGCGCACAAACCTGTAAAAGATTTAGTCGAAAAATCGTTGTCGCTGTGTGACGTGGCGCCTTAATGGCAAAGTCAGGATAAATTCCTATATGAAATTTAATTAGCTTCAATGCTGTGGACATTGTGAAATAAGTATATATGCGACCAAAAAACAAAAAAAAAATGTGTGAGTATTGGGTTTGAGTAGGGTACATATGTAGGTTCTAGGACACTTTTCCCCACCACCGCCTAACTGCCAAAAATTACAAATCCACCACTATCCATAGTACTTTAACAAAGAAGAATAGCATAAAGTAGATTGGGTAATTGCACTGCACATATGCTTTTATGACATTTAAATCATAAAAACTTACATCTAAAAACTTATAACTAACTTACATCTACTTCTTTTCTATCTTATAATGACCCCAAGTTAATGTATTTACCCCATCTCGTAATATATATCTCTTGTCATCTGAAGAATCTAATGCTAGCTTATGAACTGTTATACTATATATATCGTGTTTATAACTTCTAATGAGGTTTATGTCTTTATACGTTTTAACATTTTTAAATAAACTTTATAATCATCAAACTGCAACTCCTTGGCTACTACACATTTAGTTACTCCTTTAGCCTTTTTCCCTTCTTTATTTTCTACTCTATAAGCATACATCTTTGATCTCAATCCAATAAACTCCGTCATTATCTTACCTTTATTCTCATCTTTCATCTTACCTATTACTTTTTTTGTTTATTAGTGGCAGTCCATATATGTTATTTTCCCCGTATTCACTCGTATCAAACTGGTCAACTATTTCTGCTATATCTTTGTAAAAGTCTTCAGTCTCAATCTCATATATAAAGCTATCGGTATCCATGTAACATAAATCTATATTGTTTCCATATTTCGGCTTCATAGTGTTATAATGAAAATCATACATTAACAGTTTTGATAGTTCTAATACACTCATACCAACATATATTGGTTTATTAAATGTCAATCGCTCTTTTTTCATATGTATGGCACACAAATTCTCTGTAAATATTGTTCTGTAATCAAAATTAGATTTTGCAATTAATTTTTCTACTCTTTCAGGATCACATTCTAATTGTATGGGTTGCCTCTTTTTAATATTTTCCATTGTTTTTCCAAATACCGAGTTATTCATGAGCTTATAAAAATCTTCTTCAAACTTGTTTTTAGCTTGCGCTCTCATATTTGTATTTAAATCGATGTATTTCTTTAACCAGTCTGATTGTTTGAATTCTAATACTCTATGCACTTTCTTTAATTTCATTCCAAGCGACATATACAGTTTTAAGTTCCTATAGTGAATTACATATCTTTCCTTATTATAAAGTGTTGTTAGTAGTTTCGATTGTTTTGATTCTGGTGGACACATGTTTTCTGGAGCTAATGGTAAATCAGAATGTTTGTTGTGTAAATACTTTGTATATTCTAAATCTACTTATAATATGTAGCCAGTTTCTGAGTCATCTGGAATGTTCATGTAAGGTTTAACCCACTTAAAATCTTTATAAGGCATGTATTGACTCATCGCCCATCCATATAAGTTGTTTGCGTCTAGATATGCTAGGTATGTTGAACACTCATCCTTATTATAATCTTGCATATATTTGTTGTTAGCTTTTACATATCTTTTACTACATTGTGAGATTCCTCCTCGTATACCCTTTTCTAACATTAGTATTTTATCATAATCAGTTAACATTTCTAAGTTAATTTTAGTCATCTTTAACATTGCATCCCACAATAGACCTGGTGCTGTATAATACCAAGCAGGATCTAATCCATATGCCTTTAAACACACATCTCTAAAGTTTTCAAATATATCTGTTAATTGGAGGACATCTGTTTTGTTATAATGTTCAGTTAAGTCCTCCAATAACTCTAGATTGAATTCTTTACAAACTCGTACATGAAGCTTATGACGCTCAGGACTCATTTTTTCTCCTGTTAATCTGTTTGTAAATTTGTCTGGAGATAATGGAACAGGTTCTTTCAATTTGTCAAATGAATCAACATAATCAAATGGATAATCACCTTTAGTATTAACTAAATCAAGTTTATCAATCGGGAAAAACTTTAATGTTTCTCGAAATTGTTCTGGCTTTAAATTCTTTGTTAGCTCTGCTAAACTCTTTGGCATAAATCTAAATGAATCAGCAAATCTTAAATTTATTCCATCTTTTTCTGATCCTGCTTTTTTTACATATTTTTCATATGTTATGTACCTTTCCTCATTATTAGCGATCAGTTTAATTTTCTATGTATCATAAGCTAGCTCCTTAATAAACAAATGCGTATCATAACCAGTTAAGTTTTGAAGAAATACAGGAACAAAGTTGGGATTTTTATAGTTTAAATTTCAATAACTGTGAGCTGCACCTCTAAACTTTCCAGTTAAATGATCATGATCTCTTACTTTTGCTTTGTTTTTATTTATCTTATAGAAACATTTTTTTAAGTCATGCTTCCATTCTTCTATTTTTTCACTCATATCATCTTTATCCTTGTAGAACTATATTTTCTTCTTCAGTATATTTATTTTTTTCTCAACAGCTGGTGGTAAGTCATTCAAGTTTTTCTCACATATATGACAAGTATCCGAACTGTTATAAACTTCTATTTCCTCCTCACTATGCGGGATCATATCAACTACCCTTTTATATATTTCTAATATTTCTATTGCTTCCTTTTGTAACATTTCAATAAATACTTTCGCAGCATCTGGACCTATATAACTAACAGGAGCTTTATAGTCCCCATTTGAATATTTGACATAGTAACAAAAACTCATTGGTTCATGCTTTTGATATTTTACTGTTTTACTACAATTATGCTCTATTTTTAACCTACATAAGATACATTCGAAGTCAGCCATTATCGTAAATGGAACTCTTAATGATCGATTATAGTTTTGAAACTCTATTTGATTGTCGTATGGTTTTGGAATTTCTATCCTAACAGCTTCATGTTCTTTACACTATAGCTCATGGTTCTGTAATTGCTTCTCATTTCGAAATTGCCTCGTTAAACATCTGTCGCAGAAGTATAGTTTTTCCTCATGTTTTGTCACTTGACTTCTTATTAATCGTGATAGGTTTTTTATCCAACAAAAATGATTATTATTTTGATCATCTTTTACATATAATAAATTGATATGAGCTTCCTTGCTTATTTTTTGTGATTTGAAGTGGATATACATTATAGTTCTTGTCATAGCTGTAAACATTGATGGAGATATTTCTTCTTCTTTCAAATTTTGGAATATCTTTTAATTGTACAGGAAATTCAATGTTATCACAATACTTCTTTTGCAATTCATTAACAAGCTGTTTAGAATGTCTTTCAGGATGTATTTCAGCAGGTTTTAAGTAACTTGCAATAGAATACAAGAAACATTTATTGTCTTTATTTTTAACATTAATCACTGCTTCCTTATCTTTAATCAGTTTAGGAAGTTCAATATAGGAAGAAGCTCTTAATGGCACATATTTGTTTAATCTGATTTGTAAGTATTTAATTTGGTGTAATGTCCATCCTGATCCTCTTCCTTCAAACTCTTCCATTTCTCTACGAAGTTTTTGTTTGGCATAAGATATATATTCACTTAAGTCAGTTGATTCTAATATTCTCTCGTTTGATGTTTTGAAATTGCGCTCCTGTATTCCTTTATCTTTAATGTAGTCACAAATGAAAACAAGGTTAACTTTAACAGGGTGAAATTTTAATTCCTCTTTGATTTTGTTAATAGCAACTCTTCCACTTGTATCTAAAAATTTTATTGGGTCTTTATATCCTCCTGTGTTTTCAACTTTAATGGTTTGTAAACGCTTCTTGAATGCTGTTTCTTCTAATTCTACTTTGATGGGTATACGTGCTGGTTTCGGTTCTTCAATTACTTCTTGTTTAAATGGGAATATATTTCTAATTTGTCTTCTGCTTTGTTCATCGTCATATTGTTTAAGAAAGTCTATCAGTTCTGCTTTTCTTAATCGGGAATATCTTCTGATTCCCTCTCTTTACATTGTCGTCTTAGCTCTATTACAGTAAATCTATTATAATTACTCATCTTATTTATTATATAGAAAATCTTACTCTGCTCAATTTTTACCTTCGTCGGATTATTTCAGTTCATTTTCATACTATTTTTACTCCCATATATCCTAATACAACACCTAACATTGTACACTCCTGCTATTGTCTACATATTACGCGTTGTATTAGAACACGACTGTCATGGGCATATCCCATCAAAGTCACATATACACATATTAAAATTAAATCATTTTTGTAAACTTACTCATCATCATCGCTTGTTCTATGTAATCTTAAAGTTGTAGCCTTAATTATTATATCATAAAAGTCGTAACCTTAATTATCAGATAATATCTATACAGATTAACAGTACAGATAATTATCTATACTGTTAATCAATTCTTCTTCTGATAGTGATGTCCAAAACTCATTGCCTTTACCTTTACGAATATCTAGTTCTTGCTGCATTAGGTTGAATAGCTTAATAATCTTAGGATCTCGAAACTTTTCGTATATTATTACGTGATTCGGATATTTTTCTTCTGCTTCATTAAGAGGCTTGTATAGACTTCTCTTTTGGCATCTGATAACATAATAAGGGGAAGGATCATTAGGTTTGTTCTTCTTATATATGATTAGACAATTATCTTTTGAAACATCATCTGTATATGGTGCTGCAATTTCTTTTAAGCCCTCGTTTTGAATCTTTAATCTTTCCATTGTTTGTTCTATTTCTTCTACTTTTCTTTGCAACTCTTCATTGTCTTGTTGATACTGTCTAAATTCCTGAGTGAAGTAATTAATAATAATTTCATTACATTTAATATAAAAATCTGGTGAAACCCATCTTGCTATATCAAGTATTAACTCTTTCGGAACATATGTTCCTCGTATAATACCTAATTGTCCACCTTTAACAATCTTAGTCTTCCTTACGAATTTGTTGCGATGACTTTATATAAGAAATTAACTCTTTAGATTGTTTATTTTCTAACCATTTATAAAATTTCTTTCCTCCGTCATAACACAACTTAGTAGCATTAAAGTATCCTGTACTCTTATCTATAATCAATCTAAGATCACCAAACAAACCATACCAATAATTGTCTTTAATCTGTTCATAGCAAATATTGTTTAAATTAAGAGAATTATCCATAGTACTCATATTTATTATATAGAAAATATACAGACCAGACTCGTTGATGAAGATTGTATGTTGTTTTGGATTAACGCGCGTCCCTGTTTCGAGGACCCGTATTTGTTTGTATGTAACTTTGTCTTCTTCATCTACGCGTCTTTCAATGGCGTTTGCGGTCTTCTCATAACCAAGTATGTCAGGGATGTTCAAAACTCACTATCCTTACCTTAACGAATATCCAAATACGAAACTTACTGTTAATTGTCTCTTATACTTAAAAACAAATCAATAACAAACTCATCATCTTCTCCATCCGCATTCCGTAGGTCTACATGAAAACCATGCGAAATAACACAATCATACTTTTCTTTTACTTTATTTAGAAGGTTGATTGAGTTTGGGTCTTTTGTTGTAGATAATACAGTCATATGGGGGTATTTTTCTTGAAGGCATTGTAATCTTGTCTTTATACTACACTCTTGAATTCTTCCAACCCAATACCTGTAACACTCATAGCTGTTTACTTGTTCTCTTTTGTTTGTTTCGTACTATTCTAATATCTTTTGTAGTTGAATAGGGAAAGATTCTTTTTAATAATAACTAGTTTGTGTACTTTCCCTAGATCTACTGTATGTTCAGCTGCTATTTCTTTAAGCTTTGTGTTTTCTATCTTTAATCTTTCCATTGATTGTTCAATCTCTTCTACCTTTCTTTGTAGTTCTTCGTTATTATGTTGGTATTGTCTAAAACCCTGTACAAAGTAGTCCTCAATAATATCATAACACTTATCGTAAAATTCTTTAGACAACCAACGTGCAATAGCAAGAAAAATTTTTTTATATACGTATGTTCCAGAAATAATCGATGTTGTTTTTTTATTTCCTCCTTTTACTAAATATGTAGAGCAACCGTCGGAATTCCGGCGGTTGGCTTTCTCATCATACCTTAATAGTTCTTTGGATTGTTTATTTTCTAACCAGTGAGCAAACCTCTTACCACCATCTTGACACAACTTAGTAGCGTTGAAGTATCCAGTGATCAAACCTCCTAGAGACGCTGTAAACAATCACGCTGATATTGAAGACAGGCACGAGTTGAAGTTCCTAGAATCGTTGGGGAAAATCGACGACCGTTGTGTAGATGTTAAAACAATCTTCATCAACGAGTCTTGCTCATTCTTCAATATTGTTCGCTCATTCTTCTTAAAATTTTATAATGAAAAGATAATCGGTCTAGATATAGACCACTTTAAAGAAGTAACGTATTAAGTAAAACTTGCTGGTAATAAATCACATACAATCTTCATTAATGAATCTGGACGGTACTCTTTAGTTCTACGTTCAAAACTACCCAAAGCCAAAGAGTTTAAGAGATGGATAACAAGTGAGGTACTACCATCAATCAGACGAACAGGCCAATACAAACTAGATCAACCCATCGATATATATCCAAAATCAACTCTTTACATACATATGTTCCTCTTATTTCGTTCCATGTTTCACCTTTACCTCCTCCTACTTGTTTGATAATTTCATCAGCTCGTATTCGAGCGCTGGAAATGTATGTTTGAAAGGGGTCCAGTGCTGGTGGACCTCAGATCCAAATACTAACCTTTTATGGAATAATAGCCATAAAAGACAAACACTTATATTTACACTACAACATTACTCTTATCTATCCAGCTATTATGTGAATCATCAAAACCTAGCCATTTAACATATACTTTATCACCTTTCTTTCTTAACACCTTTTCCACCAAGTATTCATCTTTATGTTTCGTCTTTAATAGTTCTAGTTCGTAAAATCTACCTTGCACATCTTCTTCTTCTAAATCTTTAATTCTATATGTAGGCGGATTAGATGGAATAACTTCGCTAATAACAAATACTTCTGTTGACCAATTAGGTATATACCCTTTCTCAAATAACCCTTTCGATTTACTTATACGAACATGATCGCCAAATTTGTATTTGGGCTTAACACGCTTATATTCTTTTTGATACACTTTCTCCAATATTATTCGCTCATTCTTCTTATTAACTTCTATAGATTTTAAAACAATTGTTCTATGAATTTGATGATTATACTCTTTAACTAGTGTTGGTAAAATCTCTATTCATTTATAATTCCCTTGTGTTGTGAACCTTTTCCACATGTTTTGTTAATGTGTTCGATTAAATCTCTCAACAACAGAAGCTTTCTTGCCACTATAAGTTGAGTAGTGATTAATCTGATTTTCCTCCATTAACTTCTTAAACTCTTTATTGTAAACTTTTTACCTTGATCTGTTTGTAAGTTACTAGGTTTTCTCGTTCTTAATATGGATTCGAATGCTTCTGTAACATTCTTACCACTCTTATCTTTAACAGGAACAGCCAATGCATATTTTGAAAACACATCTATAATCGTTTGCAGATACTTATAGCCTTTGGCTAATTTGGAGACACCTTTCAACACGCCACTATCCATTTCTACAAGATCAGCTTGCCAAAGATCATCGATACCTTTTATAACTACACTTAATCTGTCAAAGTTTTTTCTAGATGGTTTGTAAATTTCTTCTATTAGGTCTTCTCTAACACCTTTACCTTCTTCTAGTCAATCAGGCCTTTTAACGAATTGAGTTTTAGTAACACCACATACAGAACAAATACCTTTCTTTAGATATCTTCCATTCTTTGTTTGTTCAATTCTAATGGTATCTTTCTCCGTATCTGTCAATTTCTTACACTTACCACAATACATCCTGTTTATTATATAGAAAATCAATAACTATCGCTGTTTAATATTATGCTATCAACATTCTCACCATCATCATCACTATCTTTTTCTTCTCTTTCTACATGCATAAGAAGCAATAATAATTTACCATGTTTCAGATCAGAATCTTTAGATGGTCTAACTGCTAATTGATCATTTATATTAAAGTGTAATGGAAAAGTTTCAATTAGAGAACCATTTAAATATATATCTATAAAATACGTATTATAAGATGATTCTATATGCATTATGCTACCTTTATAAAGAAATTTGTATGCGGTAGATAGATTATGTATTAAAAAGAACGGGTTTTCAACATTTTCTGATATCAATCGACTTGGAAGCTCTATAATATAACTCCGTTTGATGAAGTTAAGCTCTTCTTTTAACATAGCAATATCTTTTCCCACAACTGTATTATCTAACTCTGATGTCATTTTAATATTACCAAAGATGTCCATATTTATTATATAGCAAACGTCTTTAGGAAAGCTCTCTTTCTATGTACATTACAACAAACAATAATTGCCCTTCTTCCATAGTAGAATTTTTATTTGGTTTAATTGTAATTATATCGTCCTTCTTAAAGTCAAAAGGTATCTCTTTAATCAAAGTATCATCCAAATATATATCTACAAAGTATTTATCCAAACTTAATTCCATGTGCATTATTTTTCCATTATAGAGACATTTGTAACCATTAGAGACATTAAATATTCTAAAGATTGGCTCCTGAACGTTTTTAGCTCTTAATCGATATAGTAGAGGCATAGTTTCTTTCTGCATAACCAATTTAGTAGTATCCATCCTAATCTTTCCAATATCTTTTTTCTTGACGTATGTGTCTTGTAACGTTTCTAATGCATCTTCAAATCGTTTTCTATTGTTCTCTAATTAGGTTTCTATTGACCTAAGTTGACTTACGCTAACAACATCATTTAAATTCTCCAACAATTTTAATTTTTCTTCACTAATATCAACATTATCTTTTCTATCTTTAACATTACCAAATATATCCATACTCATTTATTATACAGAAAATGCCCATCCTAATTCTTCAAACCATATTTATCTTAAAACAAAACTTTTATGATTATAAGCCATAAAAGCACTTAATCGTTTTTAATCATATACATAACGTCACTAAAAGAATACCCTTGATTTAGAAGATTTAAAACCTTAACACAAAGATGACCACATATAACTGAATTAAAGTCTTGTATTCGTTCATCATTGTAAAATAAGTTTTTGGTGCCAAGATATTGTACTAGTTGTTTAGGAGGAACACCACCATAAGAATCGAACACGTACTTTATGTTGTTATCTTTCCAATAGCATATCCAATGAGTAGCAGTGTTTTCTGATTTATCGAAGTTAACTACACCACACTGATTTACATAGGGCTTATGTGGAAGTTCATCACTCATAAATACACCTCTAAATCGTTTTATCTTTAATTCTTTAGCCAACCTCTCTATATCGAAGTTGGTCAATGGTTTTAGTTTTTTGACTTCTTTGGTTTACCTGCCCCCTGCTTTTCTTCTATAGCCATATTGTGTCTTTTTTGTTCTTCAAGTTCTTGTTTATTCTTCTTAGCATCAAGTACAGTTTTAGTAATCGCTGCTGCACCTCCTGCTAATGAACCGACTGCACCTAAAGCTGCTAGAATGGCTGGAATTGTAAAGATAAAACCACCCATATCCTCTTTCTTAATCTTTTTCATTTGTGCAGTAGTTAAAGTTAAATTCATTCCTTTACCTTCTTTAATTTTCTTAGATTTATCACTAAGTTGTTTCTTTGTTAATATATGATCGATATTTAAATCCTTTAGTTCGTTGTAAGGAACACTAAACATACAACCATTAATAGAACACATCTTCATATTTATTTAACAGAAAATCTTAGTTTGTAAAAGTACAGTTGTTGTTGCTCCACCAAAATCAATTAAGGAATCATTCTCATCTGTTATCCTTATCTCAAAATTATCAACCTTGTCTTTGGATATAGGAAAAAATAATGGATAAGTAGGCTCGTAAATAATACTATGTTTGAACTCAGCATCTGTTTTGAATGATGCTATGATCCCTGTTTCTCTATATGTGTATTCTGTATCTTTAACAAACATGCCATCTGCTATATTACAGTGAACATTTATAGTATCAAACGGATGAAACTTTGGCAAATTACTTCCAATTTGTGTTTTGTTCTTTTCTAAAACTTCAAAATACCTAAATCCAAGAACAGTATCTAAATTTACCATTTTGATATCAATATCACCTGTTTCTATTTTTACTCTATTTGTTACATGATCCTCTTTTAACGTTATGTTTATGGAGCGAGATTTTAAATAATCATTAAGACTGTTTAAGCTGTATTGTCCATTTGGTATAATAACAAGTTCATTTCCATAATAAAACGACGCATTATGTGTAAGGTTTGGAGATAGATATGTACTGTAAAACCCAACTAGTCCTATACTTAAATAGTTGCTCCTGTTATCTAATTCGTAATGGAGTTTCTTCTTTAAAACTGAAGTATCACTCGTTAGCTTAAATACCTTAGCCATTTATTATATAATAAATGAATGAGTTTGATTTACCTAGAGATATTCCAAGAGAGAAAATAATCAAGTTAATTGAAGATGTCATTCGAAAGTTAGAATACAGTTTAAAGAAGAAAAAGAGAAAACTACGAATTGTTAAATATGCATACTACACTTTGATCACGTTGTCGGTTATACTTTCTGCAACAACTGGGTTTATTAATATTTATACCTGTAACAATTTACTCAATATTAACACGTCTCTTGCAACTGGAAGTGCTATAATAACAGGTTTGTCTTCTAAGTTGAACAGAAGCAAAAGAAAGGATGAATATAAAGCCATTGTCACTTGTATTAACTCATTTAAAGAACAGTTAGAGATGATAATAACATTAAATGGTGAAATGGATAACGAATATATAAAAGGTACGTTGCTTAAAATCAGAGAACAGCTTAAAGATATAAGATCATAAAGAGTAGATTTGAAGACCTGGAAACCAAGGGCTGTCCAGAATACGTACACCCTTCCAAACGAACAACCTCACACAACCTTCATCAACGAACCGGGTCTGTACTAGTACTATGAGCAGAAAATTTATCATCGGAATTCCGAGGGTTTTAAACAAGCATCATATGAGGTCAAATTAGCAGGTAATCAATAACACCATATCAGGAAACTTAATTATATTCGCTTTGCAGATGCTATGGCAAATAAAGTAGTGATGGTACCGAGACCAAGACTTTTATATACCGAGACGAGACAGAGACCGAGATAGACCTCTATAAATCGAGACGAGACTTAGGTCAGTCTCGAAAAATCGGTCTCGTCTCGAATATTGATAGCTATTAAAATTGCTTTTACTCAAAATTTGTTTCGTTGCTGCTACATAATATGGGAACAGTTGACTCATGTACAGAAGCGTATTTAGGAGTGGTTATCGGACACAACCCCCTCCCGAAATAAATTTGTGATAATTTCTTCGCATTACACTTACAACACAAATATTTTTACCCGTTCCTGAAGCCTCTCTCGAAACAAAATCCACTGCTGATGTAAATAGCATTTTCTCTCTCTCTCTCTCTCTCTCTCTCTATATATATATATATATATATATATATATACCTCAATGCCGTGACCACCGCCTTTACTTGTTTCCGCACATTCTTTCCTAATGCATTGTTTGTCATCAACATTTCTACTGGAATGATATGTTTCATTTTGGCAAGTACATCGCTTTTTCTTGGAAATTTGTTGCCGAGGACTGACGCATGGTTGAGTGCTGGGAGAGGGATGAATTCTTGCCTTTCGCTGTTGTTCTATCAACACTACGAGGAGATTTCACTCACAGAGCTTATGAATAAATGGAGGGAGAGGAGGGAAGGTCACCTATGAGATGTTCACTAATACTAGAGTTTTGGGACTGTGTTTGTTGTTCGTCTGGTAAGTCGGCAGCTGTACATTCAGAAAAGTTTGCTTTTTCCTAAGGAGACCCCTATTTCTTGAATTCTGCCCCAGGCGACACATTTGCGCTTTTTCGTTGCACACCACCATCTGGACGGCTGAGCTGAGGGGGGGAAGTGGTTGTTTCGTTATTTCCCAGTTCTTCCAAAGTGATCTTTTATCATTAACATATAGATAATTGAAATTAAGTTAGCAAGTTTTCCACCCTTATGTTCTTCTTGCATGTAGTGGCGGGTCGCGGACAAACTTCACCGAACATAAGTTCACCTATATTAATGCGAAAGCGGACAAAAGTTAACCGGACATAAGCTCACTGTAAATATTCCGGTACATCATCTCTATATTGATTTTAGAAAGGCTTACGACCCGGTTAGAAGAGAAGCATTGTACGACATTCTTACATAATTTGAAATACCGAAGAAGATAATTAGATTAATTAAGATATGTTTAAATGAATAACAAAGTAAAGTCCGGGTAGGAAAATTTATATCCAAGAGCTTTCACGTCGAGAATGGCCTGAAACAAGGAGATGCGTTGTCGCCATTATTATTCAACTTTGCAAGATAGCAACCAGGGCCTAGAGTTAAATGGGATTCACCAGGTTATTGCGTATGATGATGTAAATTTAAAAGGGGATGATAGGAAAACAGTAGAAGGAAATGCAGAAGTCTTATTAAACGCTTACAGGGTCATAGGTTTAGAAGTAAATGCAGAGAAAACTAAATACATGAAATTTCGTCAGGATCGTTATACTGCAACTTATGGATGCGTAAAAATATGGAATAATACTTTTGATAAAGTGAATACTTTCAAATGTCTGGGATCAATATTAACAGACGAAAACCATATTCACAAATGAACTAAATGTCGATTAAAAGCAGGGAATTCATGTTATTATTCAGATCAAAATCTCTTGTCGTCGCGAATTCTGATATATTACTTTGAGTAATGGGCAAATAGAGGCGCAAAAATTGAATTTGTGGTAAACATTATCGTCAACGGGAAAAGTATGCAAATATGCAAAAATTTACTTGTTTATTTTTTTTAAAAAAACACGATGTTTGAATTTTTATTATATTTTTCAATAGTATTTAGTAAGACCTTTAGAAGGAGCCTATACTCGCCTTGTGGAAATATACCATTAGCAAACTACGGGTAATCAAATTTGGACCAAGTTGATGTTTCAAATATAAAAGCCTAATAAGAGGCTGCTTATCACATAAAACAGATGATCGAGTGGTAAACGCAGTTGTACTGCATGCCAAAGGTCTTGGGATCGAACTCTATTCCACCCTTACGAATTGCTTGTCAAGATAAATGAACCCAATCGTTTAGAGTTTCTAGTAAAAGCTGAAAACTTGACTAGATAATCACGACAGCTCGTCAAACTGAACGAAACGCAGTCTTTAGAATTTGTACTGTTAAGTCCAAAAGATGTGAAGCGCTTAGATGGGAATTACAAGCTACTACTAGCAAAGTCCTACTACGTTGAACATCAGTTCAATGGAAAATACGTATTCTTCATTGCTCAAGAAACCAACGATGCAAATTATGGTGATTATAACCAGAAAATAAAACAGATGTAGGTTTATTTGCAAACAAAACTTAAAATATTGTATTGTGCAAGTTCCGTCAACAATCCAGTTAAACCTCACCAATAAATAAATAAATAAATAAATAAAATAAAATAAAAAATACGGTGAGTTTCGCTAAATGTGAGGTAAACTTTTAAGGTTACACACATGTAATTTGAACCTCTCATTTAAAATAAACAAATACGCATTTCAGCGTTCTTTGATTTTAGCTACGTAGAAGGGATTAAAAAAGTCAGAATGGTTCGCTAAGATATCCTCCATACGTGGTGTCGTGGAGCCATTTGCTAGTACCTTCATATTTCTGTATGCGTTTAAATTTGCTGCTCATATTGTCTCTTAACCTACATGCTCTTAAACAAGTAGAAAGAAGGTACGAAATAAATTACAAAACTATTTAGAAGCTTCAAAACCGGTTTTATTTGTCTGCAAATTGTGGAGTTTTGTGTTGAAAGATACAAGAGTTGTATTATTTTGTTTTTAAATGTTTATATATACTGTTGGTACACTTTAGAAGTTTATTAGGAAGATACATACGTAATAGATATATACTTCAATTCAAACTTTCTACATCTAGAATCAAAGCAAGATAGAACACGCGTTGACATAGTCAAAATTTGTGAACTCCAAATACATCAAGTTTCTAGAACTCGAAATACATCAAGTTTCTTCGTTACAAAGAAATGAAGTTGTTATTTCATTTTATGAAAAAGTTTCTTTCTAAATATTAATGCTGTGCTATGTAATTAGTTATTTTATTTTCACAAATACTTCACACAGACTAAAATACACTACAAGAAATTGATAATTATACACAGGTAGTGTCCAGCAACCAATTTCTTAATAAATTTTACAGTCACTCACGAAGATACAATATGAAGCTCTGGATGTCATTTTTAGACAACTGAGCTTTTGTCCTAAAAATGCACTCATAATGAAAACAAGAACTGCTTCTTTATATATACACAAATGTTTTTGTTTGCATGCAAATTTATGATCACAAGCCTGGGAATGTCATTATTTAAAATAATGTATAAATTACATAAACTTGCCAAAATTCACCAAAAGAGAAAACTGAAATACATCTCACAGATTCATGGATATATCATTCCTTTATTCTTCTTAACGACATTAGATCAAAAATAGCAAAAGCGCCTCTCCTCTGTTACAAGTTTCAATAACAATGTAACATTACTAATATTACTCTTATCTTACTTCATCATCCACTAACGTACCGTATATGCGGCGAAATAACAAAGCCCTATGCAAATATTTCACATGCATCACATACATCAATAGAACCAAGGACTACACTTCTGTTTACTTACGCAGCGAAAAAAAAGTGCTGCAGTTCTCACCCTGAACTTAAACCAAAGTTTGAGATATAAGCTCCCTAAACTTATATTAATATCTGCAGGTGAAACATTTGCCATCCACCAATACTAGTCAAACAAAAAGAAATACAAACTGCATGTATATGCATTGATTCATTGATATTGAAAGCGTTAGCAACAGTTAATTGAAATAAGAATACGTTATGGATGGATATTATTATTATGGGTTTAATTTGTACTTTATGAAAATTACCGTATTCATTCTGTATTTTATACATATTTTGTCCCATGTAAACTTAAAATTCAATGCAGAAATCGACGAAATTTCTCGGTCTGCGACACTGCTTAAGTAGCATCAATCAAACTACATGCTTCAAATTTCCATATTTTGCGAAAGTTATAAGTTAACGGACAGTTGTAGTTTTTTTAATGAAGCAAGTTCAAAAAGTTGAGTAACATTCAATTGGAAAATAATAGAATGTTATCTAAAACTAAAGAAAGATATCAAATAATTATATTCATTCACCTAAAATTGAATACTTTACTTACGCCAGTAACTAAACCTACATAAAATAAACCCTAAGGACAACGACTTTTATTAGATAAACACTAGTGAATTCTATCAATTCAAAACAAGAAAAGAAACGTAAGAAAATATGCCGAAAGGAAACTTAAAATGGTATTGATTGATATAGCTTAAGAAAAACTATCAAACTTTCACTAAACATAAATTTTACGAGTTGAGTTAGATTGTGAAATCGTATTTGCATATTGCATTTTAAGCGTTTATAGAGTTTTTTAAATTTAAATTTAATTCACCAGTGCAACTTGTGCCAACCTATTGCAGTTTGCAAGCGAAATTTTTTAGATTTCTGTTCAAAAATATTAACATATCTGCATTTTCAGGGAGAAGTCTAGATCTACTGGCAGTAACGATATTACCAGCAAGTGAAAATACTCGTTCAGATTCGACTGAAGTTGCTGGAATCACCATGAATTTCTTAGCAAGACATGCTAATTTTTTAAGAAGATGTTCGTTAAGTTTCCACCATTCAAGGCTGTTGCCACTTTGCGAAAGACACTGATCTGATTTATAAAGAGTAAGCTCATCTGTTACATTAGGACTTTTTGAACACGATGGAAATATTCCAAGCAAATAGTCTAATGCTGATGACCCACCGGACGATTGCTGTGATAAATCGTCTTCTGATCCTTCAGATTCTACGAGCATATCATGAACCAATCTATGGATATTTGTTTGTATTTTAAAATTCAGAAATGGTAATAATTTGTACTTTGGGTCCAGGAATGTTGCTAATAGGTAACATTTCAGAACACTATTTGACAAAAAATCTGATGATTCAGAATCGCATAATGCATAGAGCTGAAGACGCTTTCCTAAGTCGACTGATATTGAAGATTTCAAGTTCTTAACAATTTCAGAATCTGAAGGACATTCCTTCAGGTGGTTAGAAATAAGACCATAGCCTAATAGTAAAGCAAAAGAAATGGAACACTTTTGATCACACATAACTGTTGTAGCCATTTGCAGTGGCTTCAGTACTGGAACGATATCTTCCATGATTTGCCAGTTGTCTTCAGTTAATTGTAAATTTCTTGCATCCATTGGTTTAGTGACATTTCTATCAGAGAACACTGCAATTATTGCTTCTCTTTGTTCCAGCAACCGTTCGATCATCGAATATACACTGTTCCAGCGAGTCTTTGTATGTTGAATAAGGCGATGCTGTGGTAACTTCAGAATTTCTTGTTTCTTTTCAAGCGCGACTGAAGCAGAAGTGCTATGTTTGAAGTGCCCTACCACTTTGCTACAGATTGAAATTATATTTGTTACCTCGCTTTTCTCTAAACTGGTCAGTATGGATCGCGGCAATGTATGTGCCAAACATGATACATTGTAAACCGGCAACAAACGTCCAGCATTAATCATATTCGATGCATTGTCGTGAACTAATGCAACTACTTTGTCTTTGATGCACCATTCCTCCATACACAGTTTAATAGCATTAGCTACATTTTCAGCTGTATGTCGTTCTTCTAGTTCAGTTGTCTTGAGAACAAAATCTTCTGTACAGAGGTTTCTATACAGAGCATGGCATGTCACTGTAATGTAAGAATCTGTTGCTCGAGACGTCCATATATCTGTCGTTAAAGCAACTACTTCTGCTTTAGCCTCTGTTGTACTTGCTCTTTCAGTTCAGAATAAAAAAGCTGCAAGCGTCTCCATAGTGTCCGCCTAGACGGTACGCTATAATTTGGTTCAAGAAAGGACATTAACTCCCGAAACCCTTTCCCTTCAATAAATGAAATTGGGAGTAGATCTGTTACTATCATGTTGCAATCCTTTTCGCAATCTGTTCTTCATGTTCTGGTGTCCAAGGCCGGCTATTTTTAAGATACTTTACTATTGATCTTTGTTCATATGTTCGCTTTTTATTGTGTGTTTGAGGAACTCTAATTACATCATCACGCGTTTCGTCATTGGTGACAGTTTCACAGGAAACTTTCACAGTAGTATATTCTGATATATTTGTGGCCTCAACACAGTCTTATGGTCCAGGAGAATCTTCAGAACTATCCGAATAGGAAGCTTCCACAAAGGTACTGTTAGAAAAGAAAATGACACAATATTATGTTTAAGATAAATCACAATGTAATTCTATGAACAAATTAAATATAAACTTATTTTAAAGACAAAATCAAAGTAATTATGAATATAAGCATTGAAACTTGTTTTAGTGTATTACTATTTGACTCATCAAGCCACTAAGTGGGTATGCATGCAACAGTTGTTTTGACAAATTTGCCTCAGGGAATTAGTTCGTACTTCCACTGTCTTGAAATTAGGGTGGTGGGAAAATGGATGGCGTTTTGGTCACCAGCATCCTTGTGGTAAGTTATCAGAGAAGGAAAAATATCTTCCATAAAAAAGGAGATTCCATTCCATCTCGCCTAACGATTTATCAGTCACTGATATCTCCAAGAGAAGAATGTAAGCTATTATAGGTGAGATGGGAATTCACATTTTGCCTAATCCCTTCTCGCCTAAAATGGCGGTAAGATACAAGAAGCGAATTTCTGCACTAAAGAGAGAATTCCTCTACTAGCATTTTAACCAGATATTTTAATCAATATTTCAATTTCTGTCAACTACAATATAAATATTTAATAAGTACTATAAAACAAGAAAGCATAGGGGAGGGGGACGATGAAGTAGATGTAGTTCACTTTTAGTTTGTTTTGGGAAAACTGGAAGGTGCTTAGCAGACAGGAGCTAATCAGAAACAGGATAGAAATATACAGTGTTTTAAAACAACACTGACAACGTTTGGGAGCAGATTCCTGACCAAGATAAGACAAAAAGTATAGACCAACCTGGGTGTACAAATACTTCCTTTCGGTACTATGACCAGCCAAAAATATGTCGGAAGATCCAAAAAAAAAAAAAAACATAACTCGAGAACAAAATATCGGATCGAAGTTGGGGGAAAGGGAATGTTTATTATTTTTAGCCGTAGTTTCCATTAATACACAACTCGATGTGGTACAGGGCGGGAGCAAGGGTCACCCCAAAGAAATTGAAGAAATCCTGGGATATTTTATTAAACGTTGAGTATAATGACATACGATTAAACTAATTAAACTAAAGACGATGTTTCAACTAACAAAAGTCTTAGAACGTGGTACAAGTTACAAGAACCTTGTTAGAATTCGAAAAAGGAAAGATAAGTATATTTGACTGATCTACTTTGTCTCAGTACAGAATTGACTATCGAGGAAGAACTGAAATTATATGAAATCCAAAACGTTTAAATATTATGCCTTCTAGGCTAATGAAGACAGAGAAATCACTCACGGCTATGTGGGTAGCATACGGGACTTTGGCATAGGAGACCTGGCTCCGATTCCCGGCAGGAACGCAAGCGGTTTGAATCTCACGTTAATTCGTAGCTCCATGACTCATATAACTTTGCTACCGAAGGAATGCTAAACACAAATCCGATCCAATAATACAGACAGGTAATAGATGGAAGCTAATTGTTGGAAAATAATTCGTGAAATGAGAATGTAAGTGAAAACAGATAATCCCGAGAAGACTCACTGGTACGATGGTATCCACCACGAACTTTTATAACCTGGGATCGAACGAGGTCCATCTCGCACCAGAAGTAAGCGCTCTATCACTAAGCCATCGTGACCCTACTTTGGAGAAAACACTATGATTCTGACCGAAGTATCGGTCTAGAAAATATTGTGTGTGATAAACCAATATAACTTATTAGAAATACAAACAGTCAGAATGTGGAACTTCTTTCGTTCGGGTCGAATGATTTTCGATAAGTACCTCGCATATGATAAATAATACAAAATAGCAGCAACGTGAGAACAGCAGCCAACAGTTCTGTTCACGAAAACCGAAATTGTTCCAATGTTGGACGGAAACAGTGATGAGGATTAATTTCTTTCTATTCATTCTTTACCCGGGAACACATAGGGAAATTTTACACACGTGCTTACATAGTGGGGTGCTCTAGCACCCCATAAGTATATGTGGATCTCTTGTAGATTTTTTTTTTAATTTTTGAAAGAAACACATTTTCACCTTTCTTAAGAAGCATTTAATGAATAATTTCTTGAAGTACACCTCAGTTTTGATTACACACAGTTGCCACAAACAAACTTCTTGTGTTCAGCGCAAATTGGCTTGCTGCACGTTTTTTTCAGTATCTTGATCACCTACCTCCTCTTCTTCAAGCCACTTTCGAATCTGTGCGTCGTCTGGAACCTTCGAGGATGAAGCCTTGCAAGTCCACATGATTGTAAAGCCAACCTACACTCAATGTCTTATCTCTAATGAAAGTGACGTATCAAAAAATACGTGAACACACAGGCGGGGTGCCACAACACCCCAAACATCAAAATAACACACTTTTTCCGACTTCTGACTAAACTTTGTCTGTGCAATGGAACGGCGCACCCCTCTCTGCTGCAGTCAGATGATAAACTAGGAATACACAAGAGGGTAGCACCGTCAGTGGCATATTCCTTATTTCCACACTGTTTAAACACCGAGTGGGGTGCGTGAGCACCCCCCTATGTGTTCCCGGGCTTATTTGATCATATTAAACACACATATACAGTAATACCATCGAAACAAACTAAACACATGAATAGCTATTAACAACAGGCATATTATTAAAAAACTGTTACAAAAAAAGAACAATTACTAAAGAAAGATCTATATGTATCACAGAACATTGATTATGTGCACAATTAACACAAAATGCGGGAATGTATAATTTCAGTTGATGTACAGCAGTGGTGTAGCCAAAGGAGGTGTGAACATGGTCGAGAATCCCCTTCATCCTCAGAGACCAATTACCGTTAAAACAAAAAATACTTTTTATCATAAGATTCCAATGTTATAACAACTTCATCTCCTCCCCCATTCAAAGGTATTGGTTATCCTAGTGGTGTACAGTGTGTATCATACGTATACCACATAGATGCTGACCTATGTACATTTGCCTTTTTTTCACTATGAGGTACACTTGCGAACAAAATGAAAACAATATATGTTGTTAGGGACCCTCTCAAGAAAAAGCTGGCAAAAAATTGTGGGTGTCCCAGTTAGTCTTCTAATAATTTTTTTTTGAAAATTTAAACAAAATACCAATTTTCAACCTCAAAATATTAAAAAAAATATTTTCCGACTTTCCTCTTGGTGAGAACACCTAACATCTTTTTTTCATGCAAATCGGTTGAGCCGTTAAAAAAAAATCAATTTTCCTTCCCCCCTCCTAACACCCCTCCAAAAGCGCTTGGGGGGCTGAAACTTTTGGAAACCGAGTTTCTCATAAATGTTAATCGATACTGTAAATTTGGTGCAGATATGCTTGGGGGAGCTTTCACATCCTTATTCCGCTAAGCCCTTTTTTCCAAAGTAACTGTAACGGTAACGCGTTACAAATTTCTAAGGAATATATCTATACTAAACGCAATGTTAACTTGAGAGCCGCATCACAATCGCATTAATACATATCGGCGCGCGAACCTTTTCACAGGGAAGCCTTTGTATATATATATGTGTGTGTTTTGGTTTGGCTCTCAGTCGCCAGGGTTTCAACTGGCGCTGTTCTGAGTTTCAGCTGTTATGCGCGGAGCGATGATTTCTCGTCCTTTTCCTGCCGCTTACAAAAAATATGTTTCTTGGTCTATTTGTTTTAATAATTCATGAAGATACGACAATAGTAATAAATGTATTATAAATTCGCACGCCATGTATTTGCAATCCTCACAATTAAAACCCGAGAGCATGAAAACTATTTTGCTTATTCATTTCAATTGATTAAGGTAAGAAAGGATAAGAAATGAAGTTATTCTCATATATCTACCTGGAGAAGGTCAATCATAAACAGAAACATACGAGCAGCCACCCTCCCACACAATAAATTAAAAATACGATTTTTTTTTCTAAAAGCACAGCAACTCTACATTGACACTGAATAAACCACAGCGAACCGGCAACAATCATATTATGTGTAATAATAATAATAATATAATAATAATAATAATAATAATAATAATAATAATAATAATAATAGTAGTAGTAGTAGTAGGAAAAATTTAATGAAAAGAATGATTTTTGTATATGATTATATTCAAAGTTCCGGACATAAATGTAACGCGTTACTTGTCTTGCTTTCGAAGTAGGGTAACAGTTACTTTTCTAGGGGAAGTAACGTTCCCTTACTGTTAACGATATGCAGTAAGGGAAAGTAAAGTAACTTATAGCGCGTTACATTTTTACAAGTAATTTACCCAACACTACCTCAAAGCCTCAACAAGTCTTCGATGGGTACCTGAAACAAGCTTTCGGAAAACTGATTCCATGCTATTTTCCAAAAGTAGATGGGACAAATGCATTCACATGAGAGTGTTTCATGCATAGTGTAAATAAAATTTTGTGAGAATAGCGTTCTATAATAAAATGAGTCTTGTAACTATTTGAATGACCCTCGTCTTTGTTCCTCTCACAACTGATGATATATGCCCAAACACACACACACATACACATTGACGATTTCAGAAGAGTCTCCCCGGAGAAACTGAATAAGCAACGAGTGTAAGTAGTACAGTACTACTAAAATACTGGTTTCCCAGAGGTTAAGCCCAATCAGAGAAATGCCCACGGAAATTTCGTCGTTCTGGTGCAGTATCTTCAGGCCACACCATGAAATCACTGGTCACACAATATTAAACACCAGTAGTTTAAGCAATAACGCCCGCGGGTTTTTTCCAGGGAGGGAGGCTGACAAACAAGCAAAATTGCAAATACAAGCCCCTTGAAACACACAATATAAGTTCTACTGCATGTAAAACAATTACTTACGCTAATGACGTAAGTTTACTACAGTAATGTGTGTAAATAAGCAAATATGTTTTGATATGTATTTTGAGGGATCGAACCAATTTTGATAATCCAGGGGGCAATGTCCTGCTTGACTCCCGTTGCAGGTGGGCATGAAAGTAAGGATATAATTCTTTGGTAAGGTATACGCGCAACTGTTTTCAAACATATAATGTTACCCATCATCCCCTTATATGCTTCTTCTTTCATAAATTAAAATGGGTATGTATTATGGTTACCAACTCTGAAAAAAAATTAACGGCACCGGCTCAAAATTTTTTGTGATATAGGTCTAAGTGAAATGTCTCTCTCTTCGAACCCATCCATGGGAAGGAAATGTACTATCTTGTACAAAATGCATTAGGATTTAGATTTCTGGGCTATCGGCATTGAAGGCCATTTAGCCCTTCACGTTTTGAGGGATGACGTCCCTCGGCGAGCACACAATCCGGGAAAAGGGAAGGAAGAAAGGATTGGGAAAGGAAGGAAGTGGCCTGGGACTTAAAGTTAGGTACCACCCTGGCATTTGCCTGGTGTGAATGAGGAAAACCCAGGAAAACCTCATTCAGGATGGCTGGCATGAAAAAGCGTTTTCACTTTTTCGACCGAGTGCCCCCACCAGGAATCGAACCCGGGACCGCTCACACCAAAGGCGAAAGCGTTAGCGACCACCAAAATGCATTAGGACTAGAGATGCAAGGGCTCGAAAAAAAAACGTCTTTTTTGAAAAAAAAGTCGGTTTTTTCTGCTTAGCTTTTTTGCTTGGGAAATTTTGGGCTTTTTTGAAAATTCTGCTTTAAATTGATAAACCAGATTTTGTTTCGCTTCTCTGCAACACAAAAAGTCATTTAATTAGTAGTTGGTGCCAATAATAATATAAAACCTCGAAAATAAACCATGAATTTCGAAAAGATATTTCAAACAGTTTTACTTCTCAACATATTTACATTATGAATTCCAAAGGATTAACCAATGTGTATAATAAGATTTTTTTAACCTCCTACACACAAAAGTAAGCAGGGTTTTTGAAAATGCCAAAAACCCGTTTTTTGGGGGGAGTTTAAACTAGTTTTTTTTTGGTTTAAACCAGGTTTTTTTTGGGTTTAGATATTTTGCTTTATGTATTTATATTACATGTTGACAGAAATAAGTTTGTTTCGCCTTGGTGTTATTATACAACAACGGGGTTATGCTGGAAGAGGTCACATAAGCTTAAAGAAGTCCGGTTAGTAAATTTCTTAAATTGAGAAACTCCCGCCCTAGCCATCGGGAAAATCCCGTCATTACTCTAAATGTGAAACAATAACGGAAAAATCCTGTTATTGCTTTGCATGTAAAATTTAAAGGTCAACGTATCATAATCAGTACGCTAAAACTGAGGTATTAAATTACAAATTTAGTACGTACATATCATTGATAGAACAATCCAAGCTAATGTTGGAAGCAACGTAGGCAATCGATAAATTTTGTCAATTTATATCAGTATATTTAAGCAACATTGGCTTCTTTATAAAACAACAGGCATTCAGGCATGCAGAAATATACAATTTAGTTTCGTTTCGTATGTTCAGGCTTAACATCCTTACGTAATACCAAAGTTATCAAGGAGAAGACTTTCGCTTAAAGTTACATCCGAACCGCTACTTTGTTTACGCATGAAAGAAGGGTTGTGGTTCGACCGAGAATTGAACATGAGACACCTTGATTAAAAGGTAAAAAGGAAATAAAACTAATGCAGATTGGTTTGATGTATGGAAACGTCACCATGAAGTTCACACGATTCGCATTTTTCGTTCTTTTTGTTTTTTTTTCGGTTTAAACCAGTTGTTTATTGTTTTTAAAAAAGAGAGAAACAGCTGGTGTAAACCAGCCAAACCCTAAAAGTAAATACTTCTTTTAAAAAAACACTCAAATAAGTAGCAAAATTCTATGTAGTATCATTACTTCAAAATATTCCATACCCTCTGTTTGGAACAAAATAAAATTAAAATAAAACATAAGAAAAATACTTAGATTTATATGATACACACAAAGGCTGCACACTTAGAGCTTTTGGTTATGTATATTCTTGAAATTCTACAGTTTTATATAAGCACCATCACGGTTTATTCAGTCCTCAAGTTTTCTGTATTTTTAACAAGAGGGATTGAACATGAAGGGTGTGAGATAAGAACATGGTAACCCATAATTTTACTATTTTAAGAAATTAGAAATTTTCTGCTGCACAATCCATTTTGAAAGTCGGGAAGCTGATTTTTCACATAAGTCTATACATGAGGGATTAAACGAAGCGGTATGCGTTGCTGTCTATCTGGTGCTGCATAACTCAGCAATTGAAAATTTGTTAGTTATCATGTTCTTGGCTCACACCCTTCATATCATTATGGAACCCCCCCACCAATACCCCCCCAAAAAAAAGAGAACTACGGAATATATTTAAGTTAAGATAAATACAACTGCACAACAAACATGACTGAGTGGAGCTTTTGCACTTCTATCGGGAAGTCCGAGATTCAACTCAGCATTTGACCATTCTGACAAAACTTATCTTCATTCCATCTATGAAGTAGAAATAGTGCGTGTACTGTGAGTTGGTTGACTTCCTTTCTTATTGTTTTTAAATCGTTATTATTACTAATTACCAGTAGTGACGGTTTTGCGAAGGTTAAGGGGGCGGTCTTTCGGACTGAAGCTTGTTCCCCAAAATTACGGAATGTGTAAAATAAACGAAATACCTATTAGTTATACCTTTACTCATAAACTTTAAGCTGCCGTCAAATAAAAATTACGAATGTTTAGAAAAACTAAACATTAGTAAGAAAAAACCTCCCAAAATATTTTTCTAAATCCGCCACTGATTCTCAATATAAAATGATCTTCAAGGTTGTATCCGGAAGATTATCGCTAAATACATAAACGAAACGAAATACAGTATTAGTTATGCCTGTACTCAGAAACTTCAAGCTCCTCCCAAATAAAATTAGGACATTTTAGAAAATGAAACAATCAGAGAAACACGTCCCAAAGTACGTTTCTAAATCCGCTACTGATTATTTGTATAAATTAGTATTCAAGGTTGTATCCGGAAAATTATTGCAAAATCGTTGCACAGCTATAGTATAACAGAAATGTGGAAGTACGGTTAGACGGATTTATTGAAAAACGTACGCTTTGACGGATATATAGAAAAACGTAAGTTTAACTTTTGCGCTAGAAGCTAGAGTACTAAGGGCCGTATGCATAGTTATTCTGCGGGTTACTTAGGGGCTACGTACGGGACACGTGATAATTTGCGTTGCAGAGTTCTCCCGCAGGGTCAAACAAGCCCGCAACCGTCCCGTAAGTCAAGGGGATGGCTAGGGGTGCTTCAACGCTCCCTTTGCTAGCCCGTAGCAGTTTCTGTTGTTGTATAAAATGCATATGCTCCGTGCTGACAAAATATTTGAGTATGTTAATGAGTTTACCGAATTCGTTGAGCTGATTAAGCGTTAATAAATGACATATTGATGGCAACCAATTTAAAAATATAGGGGAGAGGGGGGTACATTTGAACATCTGTTTTCGAATATTCGTTTTTGCTTCCAAACACTCAGTAAATTTCCTTATAGAACTGTAACAAAAGCTAAATATAATATACATTATGTTTGCCATTAAAATAGAGTACTTTGTTTGATCTTGTCATTCTATCCAAGGGCGCAGGGGGTGTCGTTCAAATGTACCCCCTTGGGGGGTAGATTGAAACAAGCATGGGGTAGATTTGAACATACGTGAGGAAGTTTTGAACAAAACATTATTTTACTACAATAATCGTGATTTTCAGGATGAATTCGTTTACGAACAACAAGGCTAATGTAACCAAGCAGCATTAACGGTTTAAGGCACAAGAATTAACCAATCGCGTATGGCAAGGAAATAATAATAGTAATAATTGCTGAAACACATATGCAGACCCGTATTTGTATTTTGTGCGCCTCTGTGTTCTAAATAATTTGCCTCCCCCGTGGGAAGCACATCTGAATTGAGTTGAATTCATAATCTTTTGGGTCGCTGATATGAATAGTGACAGTTTTAATCCAATTCAGCTTCAAGGTCATACTCAAGTCCCGAGTGAGGCGGGCGAGAGTTTAAAAGTAATCGAAAACGACAGATGTTAATGTTGAATTCATTGTTTTCGAGGTCGCTGAGTTTAACGATATCAGTTTTCATGATGTTCAAGTTCATCCTCACCTCTTGGGGTGGGAGTAGGAGAGGATGAATTTTTAAAAAATAATCAAATAAGCTAGCCAATTAGTAACTACTGTAATTAGAGCGAATTAAACATTTTCTCGCTTTTGCGCGGGACTCTTGAGTGTGGCAGTGTTAAATATAACTTTATTGTGAATCTTTTTTTTAAAAAAAATCCAAAATTGTGACGTCCTGTGCTCGAGCACAGAATAGCAGTTACCTAAATACGGGCCTGCATATATGCTGTACGTTGTACGTTACACACACACACAAAAAAAAAAGGATATGTGGACAACATATCTATAGGCGTAGGTGTAATCTGAAGAAAATTTTAAAAAAAAATATGATCATCGAAGCATATCTGTGAAAATATGATTATGATTCACTTTTTAATTTAGCTCGTCATACTTGATAGGCTTAATGGAAAACCTATTACTACTAGCAATCTAAGAGATCTAAATTACACTTTTTCACTACTAACCGGGTACTGGACATAAAATTTATTCTACCCTAAAATTCTGCAAATCAACAAGAAATGTCAGAATTTTTGCAGTACGCTTTGTCTCTCCAGAAGTTGTGGGATTAGAAAGTCTACACACAATATCAGCAGTTGGCACTGAACATTTGTCTTCCTTGTCTGAGAACACAAGCATGTTGCTGGTACTTATAAGTTTCAGAAAAGTATAGGTAGAACAATGTTCAAATGTGCCCCCTAATTTTTGTTCAAAACTGCCCCAACCGGTATGACCAAGCGGAATTTGGTAATACCCAGATAGTACACACTATTGTGAAATACAAAGGGCAACATTAGATAAGTAAATTAATGTACTTGCTTCTGCAATGAATGGCAGATAATATCAAAATACAGGCTTCTGGCAAAAATCTTACAAAACTTCAGAAAAATTTCAACTTTCCACCCCACAAATGTAACAAAGTACTGCTGTTCATCAACAGTTACACTAAAATTGCAGATAACAGTTGACCGTCAAGCAACACAGTTTTGCCAAACTAAAAATTTTGAAACCACCAAATATGCTATTATTTCTAGCCTGTTATCTTAAATGTTCAAAGGTACCCCCTGTTCAAATATACCCCCCTCTCCCCTATAGCAATTCCTGAAAGAAGATTGCAGGATATTTTGCTTTCGCTCGTACAAATATTGAATACAAGGTCAAAGAATGGACTGACAACTTCTACCTGAAATAAAATAAGCGAGAGATACTTGTTGTTACAGTATTGGTACTGAAGTAGATTTTAGATTAGATTGTAGAATAGCTTCAGAATTGATTCTAGGGGTCCAGTGGTGATTTCAAGGATCGACCGTGGGGGGGGGGCAAATTCCTCCCCGAGAACCATGACATTCCCTCAGGACCACATAGCCTATCGTGCTCAATGTGAATTCTCAGTATTTTCGTTACTAATACATTTCATCCGCAGTATATTGAAATCGCCACAAAAAAAAAAAAAAAAAAAAAGGAATCATCACTGATGGGAAAAATTGACTCAATAGTTACACATATTTCATCGTGAAAATGTTATTCTAATGTGTTTTACATCCTTCTCCCTGTTTCCTTTTACTACATTTCTCTGCATAGGTAAAGTTGAGGAGCGCTAACATCCCTTTTTTTCACTAATGATCTAACGTCTTCTGCATTCTTGGTTTCTTACCTGACCACCAGCTGCGTACACATTTATAATATGCTTGCAAACTTATATATTATAAATAAATAAGTGCGAAAAACCATGCCCAACACAGGATAAGTTTGCATTTATTCAGATTCCAAGCTGGGCACAATTTGAGGGATCACGCATGATTTTGTCCGCGGAAGCAGGCACATTAGTGTTGGTGATAAGCGTATAAGGAAAGACAAGTGGAAATCATCGAACTACCGTTTATCGACGCGCTGTAATTGCTCAAAGTATGCATCGGTTCACGTGATTATGGAAACAGTGTTAAGAAGTATGGCTCATAATTATGCAATTATAATGGAAAACTAGGTTCTAGAGACCACCTACTACAGATAGATGCATATTTTTTATACTAATTTGATCATTATTCGATTAAACGGTTCTATCAAATTTTGACACATTTCTTACATTTTCAAGTTAGGTTAGAGCTTTGTATTTCTTTTAGCAAAGTATGTCTATATGAAGAGCTCCATTACTACTTGCAGATTAACTTCAGGAGGGCTCAGTATAAATAAACTGTGGGCGTATAACATAAAAACTACAGTACATAAGATACGAATCAATTTGTGCTATGTGGTTAAAAGCACGAATGCTACCTAACTGAGTTATGGTAGGAGCGCATCAGGCGACTCCGAGTGATAGTGAGCGGGTGCGTCCATAGATAGCAGGCGCGTCAGCGATGGGGGTATACGTATATACGAGGATAGTGGAAGAGCACACTTACACATACAATACTTTCATTATCACTTAAATCATTTAAATATGCTGCCATTGGTGGTAATTACTTATATTTACTCTTTCATTCCTTCACGAAAAATGTAGGGCTTTACATCGTATTTTACCTATAAATTTTCTATTTCGTAAAAGTGTCTGCTCGAGTGAACCCCTAATTCGTTTACACACCATCGCAAACTCGCCCGTTCCCTACGGACGGACCTCGATTGTAGCCCTCCAGCTTCACCTTGGCATTAAACCGTAGTAGATGCAAAAATTACTTGTAATAAGCAGCTTGCAAAGTTTGGTGCGTGGTTTTGAGACGTCTGCCTTTCACTATATGTATGTATGTCTTATACAATTGTAGGCAATTAGATGATAACACTCGAGGAATAAGTAGATAAGAAGTTTTACGCTATTTGCATGGAATATCCCCCCAAAAATACTGTATTTATAGACATAACTTTTATGCCCTCCTAAGGTTAACTTTTACTGGCAAATTGTTTAGAAAATACGTTCACAAAAATACTATGCGCTGATTTTGTGCAAAAAAATTACAGTGTATATGTAATTTATTTCTAGTGGGATCTCTATTGTAAAACTACAGCCTCACACGTTTTCTAGCTACATACCCATATTTCTTTTTGCGAGTTAACAGACTTTACCTGAAAATTAAAAAAGAAATGTATTGCTAATCTACACCGATATTTTTCCGCTTTTCTATATCACTTTATAACTATTTTCAAGTTAACAGATTTTATCTGAAAATTAAAAAAAAAAAAGAAGAACTGTATTCCTAATCTACACTGATTTTTCCGCCTTGACAAGAACAAAGTTCAGAACATTTATTTCATTTTTTTGATATAGCATACGTTGTATCCATGCAGTTGCTGCTTCGATGTTAATGCTTTATCATAGTAGATTTGAGTTTCGGAGTTCTACCTTCAACTTTTTTTTGACAAAATTTTAGCCTCGCTCGAGGTGTACTAGACCAATCAGCTCTCAGTGTTAACCGTACCTGAGGGATCACTTTGGAAGCTTTATGCATTGCACAGTCAAGGGGAAGGTTGAGGAAGCCCACAGGTACGGTTCGTCTAGAGGACCCCTACATGGTCGACTATGCATATGGCCCTAAGCTCTTAGAAATGAAACACAGACGACAAACTGAAATGATCACGAAAAGAAAAAATGTCGATAAATCAAAAGTTAAACTAAAGTTAAATAGGCTCTAAAATTGCCCTCAAATACTACATTCTTCATGTTAGCTTTAATTCGTAAAACATGTGCTCCATCCATCTTGATGGTGAATTTAAGGGCCATATGCATAGTCGACCACGTAGGGGTCCCCTAGACGAACCGTACCTGTGGGCTTCCTCAACCTTCCCCTTGACTGTGCAATGCATGAAGCTTCCAAAGTGATCCCTCAGGTACGGTTAACACTGAGAGCTGATTGGTCTAGTACACCTCGAGCGAGGCTAAAATTTTGTCAAAAAAAAGTTGAAGGTAGAACTCCGAAACTCAATTCTACTATGATAAAGAATTAACATCGAAGCAGCAACTGCATGGATACAACGTATGCTATATAAAAAAAATGAAATAAATGTTCTGAACCTTGTTCTTGCCAAGGTGGAAAAATAATGGTGTAGATTAGGAATACAGTGCTTTTGTTTTTAATTTTCAGATAAAGTCTGTTAACTTGAAAATTGTTATAAAGTGATATAGAAAAACGGAAAAATATCGGTGTAGATTAGCAATACATTTCTTTTTTAATTTTCAGGTAAAGTCTGTTAACTCGCAAAAAGAAATATGGATATGTAGCTAGAAAACGTGTGAGGCTGTAGCTTTACAATAGAGATCCCACTAGAAATAAATTACATATACACTGTAATTTTTTTGCACAAAATCAGCGCATAGTATCTTTGTGAATGTATTTTCTAAACAATTTGCCAGTAAAAGTTAACCTTAGGAGGGCATAAAAGTTATGTCTATAAATACAGTATTTTTTGGGGGGATATTCCATGCAAATAGCGTAAAACTTCTTATTTACTTATTCGTAGAGTGTTATCATCTAATTGCGTACAATTGTATAAGACATACATACATACAGTGAAAGCCAGACGTCTCAAAACCACGCACCAAACTTTGCAAGCTGCTTATTACAAGCAATTTTTGCATCTACTACGGTTTAATGCCAAGGTGAAGCTGGAGGGCTACAGTCGAGGTCCGTCTGTAGGGAACGGGCGAGTTTGCGATGGTGTGTAAACGAATTAGGGGGTTCACTCGAGCAGACACTTTTACGAAATAGAAAGTTTATAGGTAAAATACGATGTAAAGCCCTACATTTTTCGTGAAGGAATGAAGAGTAAATATAAGTAATTACCATCAATGGCAGCATATTGGAATGATTTAAGTGATAATGAAAGTATTGTATGTGTAAGTGTGCTCTTCCACTATCCTCGTATATACGTATACCCCCATCGCTGACGTGCATGTTCCCTATGGATGCACCCGCTCACTATCACTCTGAGCCGCCTGATGTGCTCCTACCATAACTCAGTTAGGTAACATTCGTGCTTTTAGCCATATAGCACAAATTGATTCGTATCTTATGTACTGTAGTTTTTATGTTATACGCCCACAATATATTTATACTGAGCCCTCCTGAAGTTAATCTGCAAGTAGTAATGGAGCTCTTCATATAGACATACTTTGCTAAAAGAAATACAAAGCTCTAACCTAACCTGAAAATGTAAGAAATGTGTCAAAATTTGATAGAACTGTTTAATCGAATAATGATCAAATCAGTATAAAAAATATGCATCTATCTGTAGTAGGTGGTCACTAGAACTTAGTTTTCCATTATAATTGCATAATTATGAGCCATACTTCTTAACACTGTTTCCATAATCACGTGAACCGATGCATACTTTGAGCAATTACAGCGCGTCGATAAACAGGAGTTCGATGATTTCCACTTGTCTTTCCTTATACGCATATCACCAACACTAATGTGCCTGCTTCCGCGGACAAAATCATGCGTGATCCCTCAAATTGTGCCCAGCTTGGAATAGGAATAAATGGAAACTTATCCTGTGTTGGGCATGGTTTTTCGCACTTATTTATTTATAATATGTAAGTTTGCAAGCATATTATAAATGTGTACGCAGCTGGTGGTCAGGTAAGAAACCAAGAATGCAGAAGACGTTAGATCATTAGTGAAAAAAAAGGATGTTAGCGTTCCTCAACTTTACCTATGCAGAGAAATGTAGTAAAAGGAAACAGGGAGAAGGATGTAAAACACATTAGAATAACATTTTCACGATGAAATATGTGTAACTATTGAGTCAATTTTTCCCATCAGTGATGATTCCTGTTTTTTGGCGATTTCAATATGTTGCGGATGAAATGTATTAGTAACGAAAATACTGAGAATTCACATTGAGCACGATAGGCTATGTGGTCCTGAGGGAATGTCATGGTTCTCGGGGACCCCCCCCCCCCCGGCCGATCCTTGAAATCACCACTGGACCCCTAGAATCAATTCTGAAGCTATTCCACAATCTAATCTAAAATCTACTTCAGTTCCAATATTCTAACAACAAGTATCTCTCGCTTATTTTATTTAAGGTAAAAGTTGTTAGTCCATTCTTTAACCTTGTATTCAATATTTGTACGAGCGGAAGCAAAATATCCTGCAATCTTCTTTCAGGAATTGGTATATATTTTTAAATTGGTTGCCATCAATATGTCATTTATTATCGCTTAATCAGCTCAACGAATTCGGTAAACTCATTAACATACTCAAATCTTTTGTCAGCACGGAGCATATGCATTTTATACAACAACAGAAACTGCTACGGGCTAGCAAAGGGTGCGTTGAAGCACCCCTAGCCATCCTCTTGACTTACGGGAAGGTTACGGGCTTGTTTGACCCTGCGGGAGAACTCTGCAACGCAAATTATCACGTGTCCCGTACGTAGCCCCTAAGTAACCCGCAGAATAACTATGCATACGGCCCTTAGAGCGAAATATGGCATTTAGGTCATGGAATTCTTATCTAACTATAGAATACACTATAAGAAAGCTACTTAGATAGAAAAATCATAAAATTGAAAAAAAGGCAAACTTTCCAAAATTCTCGTTTTTTTTCCAAAAGACCCGGCTTTTTATGTGAAAAAAACCATCGATTCAAAAAAGCCGGCTTTTTTGCATATCTAATTAGGACCCGTATTCTGCATATCCTTAATACATGCACTTATAAGCGTAATATATACATTGTGTTCTGAAGTCGTATCGATCATTTTCTTCTATTTACCAGTAACTGCTACTTCTTTAAAATTATCGAGAGATGAAAAAATATTATCTTAATCTGTACGTGTCAATTTTGGACAAATCCTCACGCTATGTTTATGCCGCACAATTATGACAAATTAAACACTTCTGTATCCAGGGGCGGATTCAGGGAAGGGGCGATCGCCCCCCCAGAAATTTCTTATTTTATATATATAAATAAATAAAACCCATCCCCAAGTTTGGAGCCTTTAAAAGTAGCAATATGACAACCCACCGCCCCCGAGAAGTCGCTTCTGGATTCGTCCCTGTCTGTATCTATTGTCGAAAACAATGTTTCACAATAACATTTAATTATCAAATTTCTTGTTAAATAAATGAAAAGAACACTCCTAAGCATCATGAAAAGAACTGCCCTAGGTTTTTTAAAAAATCACCGAATGTATAATACAATGGAAATTTGTATTTGCAAATAAGACACTGTTCAAGAATTAGGATGTTTAATGTTTTATTCTAGATTATAAATTTCAAAATAGTGGTCATAAAGAGGCTGGTAAGAAGTTTATAGTGTGTACCGGTCACCGACCTTAATAAAAATAACCGCAATATATAATAACGGGCTGTTGGCAACCCTAGTTAGTATGCACAGGGCTATAACAATATAAGAAGCCTCAAACTTTTATGTACAGTAAGGAACACTTCTGAATGGTACACCCATATGGAAATTTACGGCAAAAGTGTACCATCCAGAAGTGTCCCTCCCTGGGCACACCGGGGCTCAGCGCCGGTACTTTTGTGGTTGCCGGGGCTCAGCCCCGGATCGTTTCTCGTTGCTTTTCTAAAAAAATTCTCCGCATCTGAAATAATGTTGATAAAAGCCGTACTTTAACTTTCCTTTGTCACTGTATCGGTAGCTCGGTGGCTCATATTAATGTAAAATTCAAGTGCATTATTGAGGCAACCGGGGAGTGAGATAATAGCAGAAACCAGGTTCTTTTCTCTCCGGTCGCTGCTGGTAATTTTCTTTTTTCTATTTGTTTTTCAACAGGGGCTATAGCTGAGGTATTTAATCCTTCGGGGAGGAGGGGGGCGGATAGTGACAGAAATTATGAAGTTCTTTCTTCTACTGTCTTGTGTGAGCTTTCTAGCTTTTCAGAGTCCTTGCAAGTTAAAGACTATAGCCCTACCGAAGGCAAACAAGCTCATATACAGAACAATCGAGGTGTTTAAGGCCCATAAAGAGAGAGGATGCATATACTGGAGAGAAGTACAGAGTGCCATAAAAGAGAAATATTTTAAAGAAGTTCCCTTGAAAATGAGTGGAAGAAAAAACAACGCTTCGGAAATTAACAAAGAACATTTCTATGAACAGAAGGTGCTTGACTGAGAAGGACACTGTGTACTCCGAAATGATGAAAATTATTTACCCTGAGTACCGTCCGGAAAATATTAATGTTGATTATAGCGAACAAGACTTGAAAGAATTGTGTGAATTGTTTTCTTTGTGTTTTCGAGAAACTATTCAAACTTATCACGACTTTAAGAATAGTGGAGGCAGGCAGGTCTTGGGGAGAATGAAGGTACTAATGCAGTGTGTGCAAACGATACCAGTCACCAATGCTGAGTGTGAGAGGGGTTTCAGTGTAATGAATAATGTTGTCACGCCAACTAGAAACGCGCTATAGGTTGGAAGTGTGTCATCTTTAATGACAATAAATAATAATGGTCCGCCATTGTCCGCAACCCCTCCCGTACGTTAAGCGCTGGATATCACAAGGAAGAAATAACGCCCTCTCAAGTTGATAGGAAAGAAATCGAGGCAGAAGAAACCAAATCGAAGGAGGCTTTGTGGAAACTACTGTGACTTAACTGCATCCATTGTCTTATAAGAGGTAAATTCAGCTATTTTGATATTATTATTCACATAAAAATTATGTGAAAATACTATGTTGTCATGAGATTTGTTTGATTTGTGTTTGCATAAGTTTTCCCAACTCTATTTAATATGGAAATGCCTGGAAGTTTACAAGATTTGACTAAACCGCACACACACACACGTTGTATATATATATATATATATATATATATATATATATATATATATACGTATATAAGGTAGCCAGGAAGGGCCCCAGTACTTTTTTTAGCACGAATTTAAACACTGCCCTTACTGTAATCCCATTATCCCTTAAAGCCACTTTTAAGGTAAAATAAAATAAATAAAAAGTTTTGGTTTGTTTCAGTTTACCTCCCCACGGTTATGCCATGATGACTAAAGGAGACTTGAACTTACTGATTACAATGGAATCTGAACCACTTTTTCCGTTCAACTGTATCCCACCGGGAACCGAATTCACGCATGCCGTAGGCAAGCTTGTTAGCCACTAGACCAAACGGATGTCCAAAATAACGAAAGTTAAATATTAAATGAAATATTACATGATAAAACACACGACGGTATATATCCCTTGAATCAAATAACATAAGAAAGAAAAGTGTTTAAATCTTCTTACCTTAACGTGATGTGTTTTGTAGAACCAGAGATTCCAGGATCGTCATCATCTTCTGATTCAGTGTTCCGTGCAATCACATTATTAATACAAGACACGTGTTTAGTTCTCAAGTGCGATAATAAAACACTTGTCGATCCTCCTTTGCATCTAAGTACTTTTTTACACAAGAAGCATTTAGCTTCTTCTCTATTCTCGGCACGTTCAAAATATTTCCACACTTCACTCCGTGACATATTGTGTTTTGCTTCACCTTAATTGCTTAACACTTAATTGCTACTTTCACCCTTATCTTGCAGGTCACTGAAATGAATATTAAATGCTTGTTCAGTGCGTTTGAGCAATTGACCTTGACAATCGTTGCACCATATGCACCTGCAAATGTTTACTATCAAAAGCTCGACACATTATAGGCTTAAGACTTTTAGGTTCCAAAACGTTCAAATTAGAATAAAGTACATTTAAGGACGTTATACGTTATAAAAAACGTTGTTTAGGATTTTGTTTTATATATTACAGAAAATGACATTTTCGTACATTTGATTACCAGTATATTTTAACAATGTTAGCTATTGTGCACTTCGAAACATCTTTTAATACAACAATATTTTAGTTTTAAGCTAACAGTTTTAAGCTAATATCTTTTAAACAAAATAAAATATTAATAGAACTTTCCTTACCTGGAGTTGTTATTCAAATCTGGTACAAGTAACATTCCCGAAGGGGGCCAAGGAGGCGGGCGCTACCCGTAGGCTATACCTGCACCCCAGACTGGTAGTATATATTAATATTGCGCAAATAATGTGAAATTAACCTTTTCAGTATAACTCCCTTAAATAAAATGTATCCACCCTTCGATTGTGTCCCCAAGAAATTAAATCTGATATTGTAACTGGTGGTATAGCATATCATAGCCAGTTTAGAACTACAATGAACCTAATATTTTTATTTTACTTATTTATTATTTTTAATTTTCCTTTTTTTTAAATCAAATGCACTTCACTTTCCTAGAATAACACTAAGGGAGAAAATAATACCTATATGAGGAAGAACATACCGCGTAGAGGGAGCCTTGTTATTCCATTGTTCAAAACTGTTTGACTATGAGAGGTTAAATCAATATTTCGTGCGTTGATATATTTATATATAAACGGCAACTTAGAGTATAGATTCTGAACGCGGGGAGACTCCGTCCCGACTTCGAAAAAAAAATATGCAGGCGTCGCCCAGTTCCTAAAAAAAATACAATGGAGAAAGATAGGAAGGGGGAACAAGCGTGAAGTCATGCTGCTACCTACCGTCCTCCTACCGTTTCAGATCCACTTTTACCCCTTTTTATGACCCCCAAATTAGAACATTTTAGATGGTTTAAAATTCTTGTATTTTTGTTCATAGCAATTTGACCTGTAAAGAAGACACAAAATTTCTTCATTAACTGTACAGGAACGAAATAGGATCATCCTTAAGAATCTGAAGTTTCGACATAACACTCCATTTGTGATGTGTGTCACTGCATTATATCACTGCGTGGTAGCGATTTGTGTTCATGCAAACCAAAATGTGCGTACACCAACACAATACAAAACTGAAAAAAGCTATTTATTAATGCTTATTTTCATTACCGCAAACTAAACGCAAATATTATGTTGTGTCGAGCTCGAGAACCGTTAGTGAATGAGGGCTCAGAGCGCTTAAAAAAATTGATTTACACAATAATTTTATACTCTGAGTCCAGGAAATGAACACCAATAGGCTTACATACATTTCAGTTTCTTACTGGTAAATAGTTATCCGGACATTCGGTATCCAGTTCTCAAACAAGCCAAAAAATTCTCTATAGTAGATTAATTCAACGACGGTACTAAGAAAGAGCTGTTTCAAAGAAACAATACAGAGTAATTTTTGAAAAGGCGGTAGATGAGCCTCCGTAGGAATGCCTCCGTCTGTCTTTATTCGTGAAGACAATAAATCAAGCAATTTTTGTACTAGTATTACCATTTCTTCTATCTACTACATAATATTACGCAACTCTATCATACAGGGCACAGTGTTTCATTTCAGTATTCTCCCCATTAAATTGATCACTTGTGACTATAAATATCTATATATTAAAGTTATAGGTTTATATGTTTGTGTGCAAAGAACAGTTTATATGTTTGTCTCCAATCCTTTTGACAATGAGATCTCGAAAACCACAAGTGCTAGAATCGTGCCATTTTTGCTGGTCGATTCCAAATTTTGTGTAGATTGGCCCAGTTCCAATTGAATATTTAAAAACAGGGCCATTATTTCTTTGATACTTTTTTACGGTACACTGGAAGTGTTGACATTTTAAAAAATAACACATTCTTCAAGTTATACACTCAAACACAACATGTGTGTATACAGTGGTTGTATATTTCTCAGGCGTTTGTTTCATGACCAATTGATAATGAAAATCGAAGAAAACTATTTCTCGAGTGATGGAGATTCTTTAATATTTAGAATGTTTTGCTAATGAACACCATATATCAATGGCATTGTTATAAATTGTGTATGTAATGTATTTGCTTATTACATACTGCATGCAAGAAGAAAGAACGCACTGATCATACATGAATTAGAAATTCCAACCAGAAGTAGGCTCAATCTTGCAATCGGTGCGAGATATTGAAAAAATAATTTTAAAAGTCTCTCCTTTGTGGTACCCCTTGCCGATTTTTATCAAGACGTCTTTCATTTGTGTCTATAAGGGAACATGTACAGATGTTGGGAGGAATGAAAAGGAAATTCATGCTCATATGTGAATGATGCGCTGTGTAGAGAGTGCAGGTTAAGCGAGTCTAATTAAAATAAATCCAGGTTCTGAAAATCTATTGATAATAAGGAAGGTAATTGTATTCGAAACAACTAGAGATTTAGAGAAGAGTGAATATTGAATCGAAGGAAAAACATGTTTTTAAGCGTAACTATTAATAATAATAATAATATTAATAATAAAGTACCGTTATAACAAAAATCCCAACTGGGTTTTGATGAAAGTTCAAACTGGATTTAAGTAGAAGCTTGATGAAAACGGAAGCCAATTTTGATTGAAAACTAAACCGATTTGAAGATCTAAAACATGTAGATTCTCAAGGAACCAATACCGGATTCGGTAAACATCGCAATGGGTTTAGTAAAAAACTAAAACTCAAAACTGTTCTGGAAAACACATAAAATTATCTGTGGAAAGGAAATGGGTTCCGGAGAACAACGAAAAATATTCTGGTCAGAAATAGAACCAGTTTTGGAAAAACTGATACAGGTTTTGATGAAAAACTGAACCGGCTTTGAAGAAAACCGAAATCGGTTTCAGTAGAAAAACCGTACCGGTTTTTGAAGAATACAAGAACCAGTTTTGGAGAAAACCGAAACCGGTTACGATCTAAACCGAGCCGGAAATGAAGAAAACTGAAACCGGGTCCTGAAGAAAACCGATACCGGTCTTTTGGAGAAAACCAGTTTCGGTGAAAACCGGTCTTTTGAAAATTTTGAAAAACCGGTCTTGGTGTTTCTAAAAACCAGAAACCGAAAAACCGGTTTCTGTTCCTACCACTAGTATATAGTGTATGTGCGTGTCGTCTTTTTAAGCGTATGAGTAATTGTATGTTTATCTGTTTATTTATATATTTATTTATGTGTATTTATATATATTTATAATATTATTTCATTATTTATGCCAATTATTTGTTACTTTCGATTAGTTGTGCTAAGATCGTCTTTTTGATGTGTGTGTGTAATTTACAACAGATAGTGGATTGGATGCTGGATGATTGGCTGCTGCCAGGAGCCAATCAGAAGCAAGATATCTCAGCTCTTTTGTGTATATAAGACTGCACGTTTCTCATGTATCTTATAGTGTCTGATGAAGCAAAAATGTTAGTTGGCGAAACTATAACACGTATGTAATATTTTTTATGTGAATATATTGTTTTGCTCAGCAAATATTTTGTTTGTGTTTAAGTATATACAAAGCAAAGCTTCTACTTATGGAAAATATTACATGTGTAAGGATAAAATAGTATTGTAACGCCGCTAGTGGCGCATCGAGCCGGAAGCTTCATATCGTGTGGAATGAGTTGATAGCCGGTAAATTTGCGATTAAGTTTGGGAGTGAGATGCGTTTTACTAATAAGTAATGTGTCAAATTGTTCCTCGTGTAATAGTTGTTAAAATATGAGTTTATGAGGTAAGTACAAGAGAATGTTGAGAAATAGAAATAAAAGTCATAGTCAAATAACTAGATACATGATCACTATGAAGTTAAATAGTTGTTTCGGGTGGAGATACATGAAAGTGCACGTACGAACCACTGTAAGTGGCATGAAAATCGAGGTGAAGAATTTTGCGAGCTGAGTGCTGAACGTGTTTTAATATTAATGGTTGTGCAAAAGACGAACGTTTTGAAGTGTGTGGGTGACAAATGCTAATAGTTTATGCATATAAAGAAATTGATTAGTCTTACGAAATCTCACCTTTTCGATTTTGAACATAATGAGTCAATTGTGGTACTACAAGTTTCGGCCTGAATTCTTCTGGAGCAAGCCGAGACTTGCACTTGTAGCTGTATGTCGGAGGCGGGAATTGATACCAAGTGTTGCAGATTCGGACAGTTTACATAGGACAAGTTGGCAACATGGTGGCGTCTGCCGTAGCTGGAGCACGAGAAGTTCCTAAAAACTGTAAAAGTTTGGCTGAAGTAGGTATATTTAGAAATGATAACGTGCCTGGTTGTGAATTGAAGTGCAGTTCTTTAAATAGAAATATTAAACTTTCGGATATTTGCAACAAAGACAACGATATTGAACAATCAAAAATTAGATATTGTATAGCAGCAACTAGTAACCAGAAAACAAATGAGGATCAATCGTGCTTGGGTGAATCATCTGAAAATAAACTAATAAGTGAGCTGATTGAAGAAATACATTCTCTACGCAAGATTATTTCATTGCTGGCAAACGATAAATGTGCAGGTGTGTCGAACCAACATTATCAAAAAAAATCTGAAGATGTACTCCTTCGTACAAGGGAGTGCAGTCCGCTATGGAGTGAAGTGGTAGCAGACTCAAGAAAGCAAAGTAGTTGCAAAACAAATACTCAGCAGTCTACAAATGTCCAGCTGTTACAAATGCAAGTGCCCAGCAGTTACCGGTACAAAACGAGTAACAACAAACAAACATGTATAAAGAACCAAGAAGTATCAAAAAATATCCTCCCTAAACACAAGGAAATTAACTCTCACAAAAAATGCATCAGTAATTTCAGACTGCACAGTGTTTCACGAGAAGTACCGACGCAAAACAGATTCGCAGCTCTGGAAGATGTATCAGGAGAAAAAAGTTATGTAACCACACCATCTCGGAGTGCTTATCAAGTGAATAGCAACAAATCAAACTGTTGTTCGACTGACAGCAAAAGCAGTGCAAGTGTAAATTTAACCGTTAGATCTATTGGTTTAAGATCAAAAAGTGTATGTAACATACCTGTAAGTAGTGAAAGGGAAGAAAGAAACGAAGTAAATGAAGTGCTTATTGCTAACAGTGTAAGAAGAAGTGCAAGGAAGGAAACATTTAAAAATGCTACAGTTGAAATGCCAAATGAGAGTAAAGAGAGCAATAGTTTAGTTGTGAAAAATGTACGTGCTGAAACGAGTACTGGTAGTGCGTGTAGTGATATGAGAAAGTCAAATGAAAATATAATGAGTGAAATGAAAATGGGCTCTGACAATAAAGGGGGTAATTCAATTGTAAAATTAAAGTGTAGTGGTATCACACCGAACTTTTCTTCCAAGTCGCTTGATCCTGCTGCAAGTTCTGTAGAAGGATCCGATTTAAGGTATGTTAAAAGTCCTATTACAATTTTAGCTGATAGTCATGGTCGAAACATTGCTCAAATGTTAAGCAATACGCTGAATGACAGTTACACAATTTTCAGTTTAGTAAAACCTGGAGCTCCAATGAAGGAAGTACTAAAGGATCCTTCAATTAATAGTCTCTACTCAAAAACAACGGGAACATTAATTATAATGGGGGGAGCTAATGATGTATATTCAAATAGAAGTGAAAATTCTGTCTCAGTTTTAATCAGTGCTCTGTCATTACTCAAAGATAAAGTTTGTAATATAGTTGTAATAGGCATTCCAATTAGATATGATCTAATCGAAAGCTCGTGCGTAAATGAGTTAATTAAATCAACGAATAGAAAATTCGAAAAAATATGTAAAGGTCAGCCTAATGTAACCTTTGTTGACCTCTCAAATCTAGGAAGAAACTGTTTCACCAAGCATGGAATGCACTTAAATAAGATAGGTAAGAAACAGGTAAGCCAGCTACTGGCAAAGTATATCCACAACAAGAAGAAGATATGCCATGCTATTCCAGCAACATGGAAAGTTCCAACAAATAACAACAGTCTTTGGTTAGCGAGTAATAGTGTAGAAGATGAACCAAAAGCTAGCAATATTGTAAGTACAAACAGGAAAACAAGCATTAGCACACCTTCTAGGTCATGTAACAGTAAGTTTTCGCAAAAGTCAATCGACGAAACGATCTGTTCTGGAGTAGTAAATGGAAGACAAAATTATACCATACTATCTAATGAAGAAGATATCAGTGTATAATCGAATATTGCAAATAGGGGTGCTTCAAATGACATTGTTTCTCCTCAAGAGATTATATCACATCAGGACAATATACATAGGAAATCAAAAAGACAAAGAAAGCCTCCAACACATCGTCCGGATTATTTTTTATGGTAGGATCATCAACCCAAAACAAAGACATCCGTAAAGAAAATTCCAGTTTTGATAAACGTCTAATTGACAATAAATTAAATCTACGGTCTAGTAAGAGTGATACTGTTGGAGTGCCGACATGTTATCAAAGTATACAGTCTGACAACTTAGGTACAAATACAATAGCAATAATATAGTCATTTTTCATCAAAATGTACAAGGGTTTACGTTTCATAAAAAGAGCATGTTAGAAGAACTACTTTTCGACAGACTGTTAGGAGTACATTTAATTTGTATAACTTAGCACTGGTTACAATCAGGGTGCTTAGAATACTTAGGCATTCCTCAATTTGAGCTAAGAGCACAATACTGCAGACATAGTAGAGATAGAGGAGGGGCTTGTATATATGCAAAAAGGGACCTAAAAACGAGAGAATGTACTAGGTTTAAATATTTAAATGTAGAAAAACACTTTGAAAGTTGTGCATTAGAAATTGTAGATCATAACTTTGTAATTGTATGTGTATATAGAACTCCTGACAGTGATATAGAAATCTTTATAAATAAGATGGACACCATACTAAATAATTTTATAAAAATCAAGAAGACTGTCGTAATTGTCGGGGATATCAACATAGATTTTTTACAGCCGATAAAACACGAGGTAGAACTTCTTCTAGATTCATTTAATATGGAGGCAGTTGTTAAAGTTCCCACACGAATCACAAAATGCTCCAAAAGTGCAATTGACCAGTTCATAGTGAGCAAACACCTTAACTACAACACATACGTCTTCAACAGTGGTTTTTCAGACCACCTTGCCCAAGTACTCGATATACATGTAACTCCCAATAAAAGTTTTTGTAATACAAGAACAAGTAATGTAACGTACAAAAGAAAATTTATTGATGAAAATATACAATATTTTAATCACCTCCTCAGGGAAGAAAATTGGAACGAGCTTTACTTGTATAACCAGGTCAATGAAGCTTTCAGTTACTTCATTGACACCATAACATTCTATTTCAATCTAGCATTCCCTGTTGTAAAATGTGTAACTTCAGGAAAACAGTCAAAACCCTGGGTAACACAAGGGATCAGAATAGCAAGTAAAAAAATGAGACTTCTTAAGAAGGCTAAAACACAAGGAAATCTATCAACATATACAGAGACATATTACAAAAGATATAAGAACATATATAAAGGAGTTCTGAAAGAAGCAAAACAGTTACACAATGACAAAATCATTAAAAAATTCGATAATAAGTCGAAGGCGTTGTGGAAACTAGCGCAAAGCGAGTTAAGTGTAAACACTCGTAATGATAACGGTAATTTAGAGGTAATTAAAAATGGCAACGTAATTAAAGATCCTCGTACAATAGCTGACCTATTTAATAATTATTACAGCAACTTATCAAAAACGTACAATAGTGAGCTAGCAATGCCCACGAAAATATTCTCAAAAACTTGCAACAATACAATGTATCTGCATCCAGTTACAAATGCAGAAATAATAAAAGTGGTGAATAAGATGAAAAGTAAATAGTCAGCTGGCGTAGACGGTATACCGCGAAGTATTGTAAAGAAAAGCATTAAATATATTGCTGACTCCCTGTGTTTCCTCATAAATATGACGTTCTTAAGTGGAGAATTCCCTAGTATATTAAAAATTGCAAAAGTAAAACCAATTTATAAAAAAGGCGACAAATCAGAGCTTGAAAATTATAGGCCTATTTCACTTCTCTCAACTTTTTCCAAAATTTTAGAAACCATAATGAGTATCCGGCTATCATCCTTTTTACTTAAACATGATCTAATTACACACGAGCAACATGGCTTCCTAAAAGAGAAATCAACGGAAACAGCAATATATAATTTTGTAGAAATTGTACATAAAAGTTTAGATAGTAAGGAGAAATGAATAGGTGTTTTCCTTGATCTTTCCAAAGCATTCGACTTAGTTTCACATAGAAATATTCTTTCAAAGCTCCAAGATTATGGAATAAGAGGCATTGCGTCCAAATGGTTTAAATCGTATCTGGAAAATCGGCAGCAAGTAGTAGAAATTACATACAGTAACAAAGATACAAACCAAACTACATATTACACATCAGGAAAACAAGAAATATCATGTGGAGTGCCACAGGGATCCGTATTAGGTCCATTATTATTTTTGATATACATTAACGATCTACCATGTAATATTGCTCCAGCAGAACTATCCCTTTATGCAGACGATGCAATATCATAGTAAAAGGGAACACAAATGAGGATGTTGAAGGTAATGCAAATGAAATCCTTCATAAACTATCTCAGTGGATTAAAGAAAATAAGCTTAAATTAAACATTGAAAAGACACAAGCAATCCATTTTCATCATATCCGCGACAAACATACGCAGCCTGTTAATATTTCAATTGAAAATAACGGAATAGACTATGTGAACTCCACTAAGTTCTTAGGAATCTGGATAGATAAAAATCTCTCCTGGGATGTACAAATAACTAAACTTGGTAAAAAATTAAATCAAATTTATTTCGCAATTAAAGTACTCAAAAATGTTTTAAAAGAGTCTACTTTAAAAACGATTTACTTTGGATTATTCCAGTCAAATTTAACATATGGCATTATATTTTGGGGAAATACACACAAAGCCAAGGTAATTTTTACAATACAGAAACGAAGAATAAGAATGATTGTCACGAATTATTTTGCGAAGTTAGCCGACTGTGATTTAATGATGAATTCATTTTTTGGTTTCTACCATTTGCGAAATATCTTTGCGTTGCCGATACTGGAGAAGTTAGAGAAGTAAAACCTTCGAACTAAAGTACTTTGGATTGTAGTTTTGCTGTAGCAAGCTGTAGACAGGCTGCAAAGCAGGATAAGCTGGTTGGAGTCAGAGTCGGATCTCGAGATGCTATTTGCATTTGCATGCTTCTTAAATGGTGCTGAACTCGTTGATGATGCTTGGTGGTTGCCACTGATTGGAGAACGAGAACTCTGGGAACTTGGTTCAGTGTATGCTCTGTCTCTTCGATTTCTCCCCATCTCGTTTATCTCCAAACGAATAAACGAAATGAAATTTTGAGTTTTACGTCCCACGGATATTCCGGCTAGACTAAGAGAGGCAGTGATGATGAGCAATGAATGAAATTGTGGAATGAAGAAAAGGGGAGGAAACTGGAGAATTCCGAGGAATTGGGTAAATACCTGGGTATTTACTTAAGGTTTATACACAAATTTTTTTTTAAACCGGTATCTCATCACTACTTAAACGTAGTCTAAATCCTTTACCGCACGCTTGGCACACATAAGTTTCTTTTGTGTGGACTAGCATGTGTGCACCTGAACTTCAACGTTTATTAAACGCCTGATGTCACTTTTGGAAAATGTGAGGTTTTTCTCCTGTGTGGATTAACATGTGTGTAACCAAATATGAACGACGAGTAAATGCCTTATGACAATCACTGCACATGTGAGGCTTTTCTCCTGTGTGGATTAACATGTGTGTAGCCAAAGTTGAACGACGAGTAAATGCCTTACCACACTCTCGGCACATATGAGGTTTTTCTGCTATGTGGATTAAAACGTGTGAAGCCAAATGTGAACGATCAGTAAACGCCTTACCACACTTTTGGCACGTGTGAGGTTTTTCTCCCGTGTGAATTAGCATGTGTCTGTCCATATTTGAACGTCGGTTAAATGCCTTACCACACTGTTGGCATGTGTGAACTTTTTCTCCTGTATGGTTAAACATGTGTTTAAGCAAACTTGAACGATGAGAAAATGCCTCACCACACCGTTCGCATGTGTAAACTCTTTTTCCTGTGTGGATTAACATGCGTGTAGCCAAAGTCGAACGATGATTAAATCCCTTACCACACTCTTGGCACGTGTGAGGTTTTACTCCTGTGTGGATTAATATGTGATTAGCCAAATATGAACGACGAGTAAATGCCTTACCACACTCATGGCATAAGTGAGGATTTTCTCCTGTGTGGATTAACATGTGTGTAGCCAAATTTGAACGTTGATTAAATGCCTTACCACACTCTCGGCACATGTGAGGCTTTTCTCCTGTGTGGATTAACATGTGTTTAGCCCAACGTGAACGATCAGTAAATGCCTTACCACACTGTTGGCACGTGTGAGGTTTTTCTCCTGTGTGGATTAAAATGTGTATAGCCAAATGTGAACGTTGAGTAAATGCCTTACCACACTCATGGCACATGTGAGGCTTTTCTCTTGTGTGGACTAACATGTGTCTATCCATATGTGAACGTTGAGTAAATGCCTTACCACACTCTCGGCACATGTGAGGCTTTTCTCCTGTGTGTATTAACATGTGTCTATCCATATTTGAACGATGAGTAAATGCCTTACCACACTCTTGGCACGTGTGATGTTTTTCTCCTGTATGGATTAACATGTGAATAGCCAAATGTGAACGTTGAGTAAATGCCTTACCACACTGTTGGCACGTGTGACGTTTTTCTTCTTTGTGGATTAACATGTGTATAGCCAAAGTCGAACGACGATTAAATGCCTTCCCACACTCTTGGCACGTGTAAGGTTTTTCTCCTGTGTGGATTAACATGTGTCCTGAATGCACAAACTCACCACTAGACATAGTTGAACTTTGACAAGAGCGTTTCTCACTTTTTTGGTACGTATGACGCTTTTCACATTCCTGTGTCACCATATTTGTTGTCAAACGTGATCGATGAAATCCTTTGCCAAACTGCTTCGAAGTATCAGATTCCTCATAAGAATGAGAAATGGCTTTATTTAATGTAGTAAACGTGTTCCCTTCTCCGTGGAAAGCAAAGATGTTATCGCGCCTGTAAAAAATTCAACAAACAATGAAATATAAATGAGATAATGATTACATATATGAGATAATGAGCAAGAAAACATATATATAATCATTCGCTATATTACATTACAAAGTTACGCTATATTATATGTGTTATTACATTAAATATTGTAGAGATATGAAATGGAGTACTATATCACTACTGTCTCAAAATAAGTTGCTGTAGTTTGTTTCACTATATCAAATTAAACTATCATTTATGTCGTGGTGGACATAAGTCTATGACCAGGTATTGTCGGCTGCCTTGACACAAATGCACAGTATGAGAATTAAATGTCTTATCTGTAGTTTCGTGTGGAGAAAAAAAGAACTTGCGATCCAAAGGTTTAAGAATAATTCAACGTATTAATAGAAACTGTACAGAAGATCATTCACTTATATCATCATAAGAGGAACACGCAACGCGTTTTGAAACGAACTTAAAAATTATATACAACTTTCCAAGCTGAGGCAGAGGAATTAAAGTAACAAGAAAAAGACGAATCATTTACAGGGTAGTTATCGTGGTTCAGTGGTCTAGGGGCTTGACCAGTAATCTCGAGGTTCTTCAATCGAATACACGTCAAGCACTTTTTTCCTTTTTTTTTACTTTAGGAATTTTGATGGAAGTAGATCGGCGATAACACACGGTTCATTACATTCAAATATTTGAATACTCGTTTGTTTCAGCACTTGAGCTATCAAATTTTCAGGAATAATACTAATAATAATAAAAATTATCTCGAAGAATATTTAAAAATTAAAAAAATATTATCGCTCAGGTCGTACCATTAGAAGCAGAAACGTGTTATTAGGCAAAAAAAAATATTTCGGTTTTGTGTAATATTGTTAATGAAAAGACGAATTTCTCATCTCGATTCTAAAACAAACCAAACAAAATCGGGATGAAACATTTTAATTCGAGACGGGACAAGGTTAACTCACACTATATTCATGCTTTGGAGATGAGAATCGAGACGAGACCAAAACTATCGTAAACATTTCTCATCTTATCTCGATTCTAGAATTAGTGTACGCCACTCTCTAAGCAACAATTGCTCTGTAGACTGAATCTTATACGTCATTTTGTTAGTTTGTATTTCAGAGCTCACTGAATTCTGGTCTGTGTATATATTTTTGTAGCATAGCTTTTATAATTACATCTCCAAACTTCACAAGTTAGTTTATTACAAGCTTTAGGTTTCAATCATATTCACTTCTTTTTTTTCAGTTATTTTCCTGAAAACGTACAGTAGAATATATTCTACACGAAATATTAGCGGAAATCTTTCGTTTAAATTTGATTAGCTGTAGAGGTGTTTCATGATGGTACGGAACCTTTTTCCCGAAACCCGTTCGACATCTTCTGTAGCTTATCCAGCATAACCATTACTTAAAAACAACTGTAATTACGGCTCTTGTGGTTCAGAATCCCTACTTTCTACACGAAAATTACCTCGAAACTTTCCGTTATAACATTTAACTTTCCTTTATAACATTTAGCTAGTTGTAGGGAAACTTTCCGTTATAACATGTTGCTATTTGTAGAAACGTATCGAGAGGGTATGTGCTGTTGGTCCAGACACTTCTCTCCAATCCCGACTATTTTGTAACTTATGGCTCACGCTAAGGGTTATTTTACAGGCTTTAATACAATGTGTCCTGATACGGATTTGTTACCTATACTATTATTATTACTGAATATTTGAGACCTCAATATTACGTCCCACTGCCGCCGCAAAGCTGGGATAAATGCAATAAACAAGTGACAAATCTTGGGAAAAAGACAAAAATCACTGTGAAGGTTACGATTATATTTACAAGAATTTAACAACTACCAAAAAACACGATTTCAACCACAAGGCGACCGTTTTCCGGATTAAATTATAGCAATCTTCCTACAACTGGTTTTACAATACCATTGGTTATACTGATAACGTGTTGAGTTTTGAAGCTGATTAGCCTAGTTTCGACAGTCAATTTCCATCAGATCCTCGGCGAACACAATTATTTAAAAATAAAGCAGACGGGTAGATAAAAACAAGAAGTAATTGATGTAGATTTTTCATGTAAGTTAAGTAAATATATTTTGACCTTGAGAGCAACAGAGAGATTAATGTAGCTCATAAAAATTTTTCTTGTTGATTTTTAATTCTATGTAGATGTGAGTGGATAGCAAAAAGCTGATTGAGTATACACACATACATACATGTCTTACACTATGCACCTTCATGTGTATTTATGAATAAGAGTAAATGTTTTAATACTAATACACAATAACACACTGAGCAAGGTTATGCGATAAAATTGTAAAAAAAAAAACAGTATCACGTAACAGTTTCAACACAATAATTGAACAAACAAACAGAGAACATATAGAGAATGTTTCGGAAAGCAGGAATTATTACGTGCAGGAAAAAAAGAAGCATAATAATAGAACTAGTCAGAAGAAAAAAGAGAAAAGCAGTAGTGAACAAAGATCAAGGGGGAGTAATATATAGAGTAGGATGCGAGGAGTGTAACAAAATTTACTTAGCAGAAACAAAAAATGCAAAAAAAGAATTAAACAGCACCAGGATGATGTAAGATTGAAAATGGACAACAATGCGATATCCAAGCATCAGAAAGAAACAAACCACAGGATAGGGTGGGAAGGAGCAGAGGTCATAGAAGTAGAGAACAAAACCTTGGTGAGAAAATGGAAGGAAGCCAGAGAGATTATGAAAGCAGGAGGCAAGGTGATGAACTGGAATGCAGGACTCTCGATAAATAAGGAGTGAGTAAAGATTTTGCTTAAAGAAGAAGGAATAAAAAGGAAGAAAGAAAGAGAAACAAAATAACAAGGAAAATAAGGATAAATAGAGGACAGGACGCATCCAGCGGAAAAAACTAAACCTTTAATTGGATACGTGTGCAGCTAAAAAGTGAAAGTGAAAGCCAGACAATTGTTACTTTTTAAAGAAGGGGAGGAACATAATTAAAATTGATCTCCGGACAGTATATACAAGTGATGACCAACTCCCAGCAGCCAGAAGGAGTGGAAGTCTGGTGAAGACACAGTGATTGTGTAGAAACTGTCACGTAATACTGTTTTTCAAATATTATCACATGGCCTTGCTGTGTGTGTTGTGTATTAGTACAAAATGGAATCAAGGCCTGACAGAATAGTTATAGAAAATATTTTATATATGGTACTAGATTATATCTGTGTTAATTTTATATTGAAGCACATCGCAAAGTGAAACCTGAGTTTTGAAAAGAAGGATTGGTTGTTAATGGTCGTAATATCAAAATTCTTAGTCTTTCATGTTTTAAGTGTATGTTTATTATTTTCGTATTAAACTCAGACATTTATATTTTTGTACTTTGAACTAGTTGCTCGTAATTCATATCAATATGGAGGCTAGTGTTTTAGAACAATTTCAAGCAATCTTGACAGAGGAATTAGAGAAACAATTAGAAACCATTGCTCAAAAATGGTAATGAATATTGGATGTCTAGGACAAAAAATACATGAATCAGTAGGTGTACCTCAACAGCCTGTAACAGAAACGATTTGGGAGAGTAGGAAAGAGCGAATCGAATGCCAAAGCAGACAGCTTACGTAATAATATTAAAGTAGCCAATAACTCCTTAACTGAAGTACGCTCTGAATTAGTTAACGCGGCCAATCATGTTGATTCAGTAACTGCTGAGTTTAAAAATAGTGTAGTGGAATGAAAGAAAGGTCTCACTGTGTTCTATGAATAAATGCGAACGGCACAGTTTGAGTGTAGGCAAACCAACAAAATAAAAGAGTGCAAGGCGGAAAAGAAACCGTAAATACTCTTAAATTCGAGCCGGCCCACGTTGTGAAAGATATGTGCCAAATAAATCAGAAAGTCAATTACAGTCAGGAAAAGGAAATATGCAGTGTAGAGATAGCGAAAAAGAAGAATCGTTACGCGTACCTGTAGACAATTGTTTCTAATGTAATTGTTTTGCCGGCAAGGGATACCGATGTTTCACACGTGATACGCGGTAGCATTCAGGTTGCGCGTATCCGCCCTCTCGAAAAAGCCAGGGAAGGCTTGAGAGTTCAATTGATGATTTTGTGTGATAACGAAGTTACAGTGTTGTCGGTTTTGTGTCGCAGGCAAATGGTTTTGCGCGACTTAACAAATTCAAACTTGTCTTTGTAACAGTGTATGTCTAAAGGTAAGTTGCATTTTAGTGCTGCAAATCCATTCCGACTTTATCAGCTTTGAATATTGTAGAAGGAAACGACTTCAAATTCACAATAGACCCGCCAAGCGAATTGTTTTACGTAGTGAAGGCCTCGTACATAATTTATCGGTCGGAAATGTTTACCGTAAACAAGCGTAAAAGTAACACTTCCAATAAAGCACACGCAGTCGAAAGTATATCTCCGTTACAGAACCGAAATGCAACACTAAGATTAAGAAGAAAAAGAAGATGGCCAATGATACCAAGTTGAGTTTTCGTAATACATTATTAACGTAAACTCGATTTCAAGGAGCATAATCAGTAGAGTTAAAATGACCAGACGTGATCATATCAGTACATCAGATGCGACATTTACTAACTTTCAGTTGCCGAAATGTTTGAATTTTCAAGCTAGTACTTCACTATTGCGAAATTGTAAAGAGCGAAAATTTAAGTATAGTGCTACTCAAAATGTAGACAAGTTGATTGATCATGATGAAAACAATGTTCGTCCACCTCCACGTACAGCGTATTCTCAGCACGCACAACCACACATTAGGCGTGCAGTAGGAAATAAGTTGAGAATAAAAGGAAAGTGCTTTGGTATGCGTAATTCGCAACGCAATAAACTCGGTCAAAGACGAACTCCATGCAAATTAAAGTCGAGCTGTAGGCGAGGTTGTTTCGAGTAAAACATGCGGAAGAAGTATACATTGACTCCAAAGAGCACTAAAAAGCTAAAGCGAAAACAAGTACCAGCATTGTATAGTAAACTAAAAGGAAAAATATAGTAATAGTAAGCGCAAACCTAAAAAGAAATTTATGACAGGTATCGCAATGCAGCGTAAATCCAAACGTCGTAAAGGAAGGCGTGTCATTACGTGGAAGTTTAGTAAATACGCTGTAAAAAGGAGAAACGTTCCGAAATTAAACAAACTAACTGGAAAAGTACACTTAAAAGTGCTATATTACAGCTTAAAAGCGCAACCGGCACAGATGGAAAATTAAAATCTCAGCACAAAAAAAGCGTGAACTTCACCCGAACTCGGGCTAAACCCCGGAAGAGATGAGAAATCAGAAATACCGAATTTGAACTTTTAAACTTTTAGATTATGAAAAAAGGATTATTGTTTATTTATTTGATAATTTCCCAGAATTTCGAAGGTTACTTTTCAGAATCAAAGTGTGTGCCCACCGCCGCTGACGCACCAGTCGAAGAAACCATTAATATCGCTCTACAATCAGGAACGTTCACTTAGATGTCATGTTTTATAGTTTTCTTACAGCTTTTGGAGATGAAAGATGAATGTGGAAAGGAGAGGAAAGACAGCATTGGAAATTTTAAACAGGTAATTGATTTAGAACGCGATTTCGGACTTTGAAATTGTAATAGTACCGCACCACTTTTGAAAAGTATGGCTATCCCGTTTTGGATGCGGACTTTCAGTATCGAATTCTTATTAGGATGTTTAAGTTTTGTGTTTTTTTTTCAGGTCATTCCAGTTTTGGGAACCAAACTTCATAACAAAATTTTATTATCAAATCTTGTTTTGAGTTTTAAATCATTCCTCTTTATGTTTATATTAACATTTAGTTGTCCCCATACAATCAAGCATTTAGACATGTTACACAATTAGATATAATTACGAACATAATTAGAGAAGTACTAGTAATAACTACAATTAATCATAAAGTTTAAATTTTGGGTAATTAAAAAAATGTGCTCTTGAGATAGTGAATTTTTTCGTCTGATGTTAGGTTTGTATAATGGGAAAATATACGAAATTTTTAATGTAAGATTAAGTCGCTGTCAAAATACTGTAAGTTAAACACAATTTAGTATAATATTGAAAGTAGTTGACAATAACCTTGAATTTGATAAAGTTGTTCGTTGATTTGTTCGTCGTTCGATATATATATGCCGTCTACTATGAAAAGTCAATGTGCATTCAATGTGACTAATGATACCTGAAGTTAATAGACTTCAGAGAAAGCGATATTATAAGTTAAGAAGATTTGAAAGTTAAAATATAGTTCATCCCCTAGGGACATCCGTACTTTCGTTATAAAATTAAAGTAATGAAACCAGTGGGACGCCTGGTTGGGTCCCAGCTAATGTGCAGATTTGGCAATTGACTATAATTTCAAAATTTTGTTCTAACTTTTAATAATTGGCATAATTAGAAAAAAGTGTAATAGTAATAAAATTGATGTTCGGATTTTAGATTTTGATATAATAATTAGTTTTGATTTGGATTTATAGAAAATAATTAGAGTTTTGATTTGCATTTAGAGAAAGTAAATTAATTGTTATACTTTCTGATGTTTGAAAATAACTGTTGTATTCTTGTGCCCGGAATCATAAACCGGCCTCGAGAAAAAGAAGAAGGGAAGCCCGTTTACGATTCCACGGTACCCTGTACTACGATAAACACCGGATAATATGATGTATCGATAGTACGGAGTGCCTATGTCAGTTACGCAGTATATGGTAAAATTGAGGTTTATGTTATCAGAACATATTAAGATTGCTACGTACGAGTAGGCCCTGAACAACAATAATGTTTAATGAACAAGTTAATATTACTGTTATCTTGTGTTTCACTACTGTGACAAATGCTCTCGGATGTGATATTCTCAATAAAGAAAGTGCAATTGCTTGTAAGCCACACAAAAGTATTAGCTAGCGCTCTTTAAAAGGTTGCATTTGTAAACCTACCAATTTTGTAGGTACGAGCGGGCCTGAAGTAATACTAATGATTAAAAAATTGATGAAATGAAATGTTGGGCTGTAGCATTAAATCTCCTCCCAGGGTGGATTTATTTTCTTAAAATGCCTCCTCAAGGCCTGAATGTTGACAGCCCAATTGGGGTTCGGAAATTAACCCTGATTTGTCATGACTTGAATGCCGAAGGCATGCAACTAGGGTGGTATGTAAGGTCGTACGGTAGAAGCGATTCATTCGAATCGTCAGGGACCCTGCAAGATTGAACTGTAAGAGATCGTAAACACCATTGGTTTTAGGATCCAATTCATTATACTTGTATTTTTCATGAACGACTTACAAACTGTGTTGTTATCTAATTACGCACAGAATGGCGCTCCGTAGGACCTAATCGCCGTTTAACTAATTTATTTGTATTAAAAGGTTCAAACGGTTATTAGTTACGTTGTATAATGCAAGTAACTAAACATAATATAACAAAACTGACTTAACATTCAAGGAAATTCTTTTAAAATTTGGCGGTCTTTCCAGCTTTCCATACCACTACAACAACAAACCCTCCCTGTAATTAAAACTGATGCTGACCCCCAACATTAACACGAAAATAAAGTTACATGTTCTATCGTAGAGGGTAGTTGAAACTTCGTGTATACAGTTCATTGTTTTACCGACGGAGGACTGTGAAACTCTCTTCATATTTTGTGCGAAGTAATGCCCGATGTGCAAAGTAATCCCTTGTCAAGGTAGCTACTAACCAGTGTAAGCGAAATGAAGTATCAAAATTTAGTGTGGCAAATCATAACACGGAACTATGAAAATGTTTCGGAATGAAGGGATCCATATAATTAAGAAGTTACGTACGTAATGTATAGTGTTACTTTGGAACACAATTATACAAGCAAAGAAAGCATTTCAGGATGTTACCTATAAAATACTTAGGAATGTACAAGAACACATTGTACACGTAAGACATGTAAGTCATCCTGAATACAGAATTTTGCGTTATCTTTGTTTACCCACATTCTGCGTAATGCTCTAATCTGCATAGCAATCTTATTTTTACCGGCCATTTAGCAAATGCTGGTTAGCATTGTTTTTACAATAATTCATATATTAAGTACGTTCACCAAGCCCCTAAAGTGATCCCATATTGAGAGATGCAGATCCATACACTAAAAAAGATTCCTGGGAATGTAAAAAATCGACTTCCTTGAAAAAATGAGTGCAGCTATGAAATGGACTGATGTATGGACCTCTACAAATAATGAACATCCATTGTTGGTTAAAATATTCTTTATCTTGTATTTTAAATATGTCTTTCGAAGCCCACCGAAAAAATCAAGCTAGACCCATTTGAGCTAAATCTTAAATAAAATCACTTTTTTACATTTGTAAAATTTTACGATAATTACCATTCTCATTATTTGTTATTTTACATAAGTCTCTATATAAATAAAACAATATCGTCGAGCACCCATATTTAAAATATGTGAAACAAATAGTGAGAAATGTGTAACCAATAATAAAGAAATAATTATTTTATCAAGATATGAACTACATAAGAATTGTATGGATGGTATCAATCTTGTTATTATTTTTATTTGGTATACAGCTTGTCTATGTGTGCCATGTCATTTCCAAATTGTAGGCTACCTACTTACGTTCATGATATCTCCCATACCTAAATATTTCTCGTGAAGTATTGCTTTTAACCAACAAAATTTCCGGAGCCATATAACCGTATTATCAATCTGAGCCAATTAGTTAATGAAAAATTGAACATTACCTTTCTGGCCGAACTGAATTTAAACTTTTTGTTGTTAATTGTTGGGAGTCATTAGAATGCGACGCGCAAGTCTCCTGAACCACATTTTTTTTTTTTTTAGCGTTTCTATATTACTTTCAAATGCAGGATCTTCTTCTAGTGCTGATTCTGGTTTTACCCTATCAACGTTTAGTTTCACATCCAAGGAGCACATAGCTGTATCCTTGTACACTGATACCTCTCCTTCCGTTGTAGATAATATTAACTCTTTGTTGTCAGTCATTAGTTCGTATGTCCACCCTCTCCTTTCGAGCGGATCATCATGAGGTAAGTCATAAGCAATGTCTTCTTTGCACATCAATTCCAACTTAACACACGCCTTACCAGCCATTGTGAATTAAAAAATTATAAGAATTTAACACTGTTCTTATACTCCCATTATATTTTACGTTGCCAGTGTTAATGAAATGATTAACAAGTCCGTTCACAAAAGGAACTTTATATTTCCAATTTTCTTCTTCTTCCTCTTATTCTTCTTCATCAGTGACAATTGTTCACTCGGCAATTGATTGTTTGTTTGTAGATCGTCCTTACTTTAGCAACAAGCCGCTTGGGAGAGGGTCTCCTAGACGCAGAGTGCCAGTACCATCTAAATTATTTGAATGTGCAATGAAGTGGACACTTTCAGAAATGATTTGCGTCAAGACAACGCTAATCCTAACAATAATCTGCTACGCCGTTGAATGTCGCTACCATCCACATATAACGCGACTCAGCCAGACTTACACAGTCCCAGTTCTAGTTTACCTACTTCTCATGAGATGTCGCCATGGTCTCTATTCCATAATTTTTGCCTTCAGTGTTGCTACTTCAGTGTTTGAAACACATTCAGTTATTTAGTTCATCAGCATACGCGTATGTGCAATTGAACTAGATAGATATGTGAGGTGATTTTTTTCCAAAGGTCGACCGGAACTCCTTCTACACGAATATATAATTATTTAATTATTAGTAAACTATAATAATATGTCAAGTAAATGCTTATGCGAAATTCTTGTTTGTACACAAATAGTTTCGATGCCAGTGCCAACAGAAAATTGCTTTCTTCTAAATCGTAGCAACCACCATCATATTCGATTAAACCATAAGTTGCTCCATCGTTTGTTTAATTTATTCTGTATACAAGGTGACCAGACGTCCCGTTTTAGCCGGGACAGTCCCTTTTTTCCAACAGTTGTCCCGTTTTTTTTTCTGATTATCGAACGGGACGCCTAAATGTCCCGTTTTTAAATAAAAATGGTCTAGGTGTCCCGTAATTATTATTCAAAATATAAATCGTCAATGCAAATTCTACTCTCTTCCGTACCAACTCTCGTCGCCAAGGTTCAGCCGTGTCTAGTCTAGAACTTCTGAATTTTCAAATGGGAGTTGTGTGTTCGTGGCTCAAGTGGGAATTCTGAGTGTTCAACTAATTAAAAGAATTGTTGGGCAGAATTTGCAATCGGGAACTATTATTTGTTGTGTGGTATACGTAAAGTTAGAAACGGTGTGTTATCACTGTTACTTGTGTATTTTGTAAATTGAGAACACTGCTGAGTCCCAAAATACAATCTGGAAGTCAGATATCCCCCCCGTAGCCGATTCGTATGCGTCCCGTTTTCGCAAGTGAAAATTCTGGTCACCTTGTCTGTATATAAATAATAATTTCATTTGTAATTTGGAAATGTTTCAATGGTTTGCACAGACTTCGATTAAAAAATAAATAAATAAATAAAAAGTTAGTTGTAAAATATGCTCGATTGGTTTCCTTTTTCCCTCTACTTTTGTAAAGCTTAATAATTTATAGTATTGACACGGAATAGATAGTCATAATGTTCATTTTAGAAAAGCGTCTGATTTCAAATAATCAGAAAACTTATTTTAATATATTAATAATTCTGTAAATGAAAATGAAATGAAATCTTTAAGTTTTACTATTACTATATTATGGTTTCAAAGTTCGTTTTTTTTTAAATCACAGTAGCTATATTATTACAGTTGTCTCCAGGCCCGTATTCAGGGGGTCTAGCCCCCCCCCCTGAATTCTGGCTGCCTAAATTTTGCGATATTCTATTCCGATGTTGTTGTTTTATGGTTTCATACGTTAAATTACGTTACCAACATTAAATTTAGAGAGCATTGCCGAGCAAGCGTTAGCGAGTGATGGCGGATTATAGCCCCGCAGGGCACGTTGTTTTCTATCTTCGTTACCAACAATTCACCTTCTTTTCTCACATAAATCACTTCGACTTACCTTTACGGTTTGTACAAATCCCCTACTGCCCTAAAAAGAAAAAAAAATGTGTTCGATACTTTCTTGACTACTTGAACACTACTTTCAACTCATTTCTTCAGTAAATCATCCTACTTTCGGCTATTTTTGCCCCCCCCCCCAATACTAAACAATTACTTTACTTTTTAGTGCAAATGGAAATTGAACTTAAGAAATCATATTATTACTTATATAAAGTACTGTCAAAGAATTTTAAATTTTTTAACCTTCAAATTCTTTAAAACCTAGAAGTAAATCATAAAATATTAAAATAATGTAATTAGTCGTACGGTTCTTATAATTTGGAAGATGAAGTAAAGAAATGGAAATATATTCCTTTCCGGGAATTTATAGGCCAGGGGAAAACCCGGGAATATTCCCATTTTTTAAATTCCTTTCCACCGGGAATATTCCCACTGCCCATCACTAAATAAGCTCACATGGCGCAATCTGTGATCGAACCATTTACTCCTTGCACCAGAGATAAACGCTCTACCACTGACCTTGTTTTTAAAGGACTTAAAATATGGAGTAGGTTCATTAAAATGAGGGATGAAAATGTACACATAGGGTGAATTTTGTTATTCCATACTGCAAAATATCTCGAAAAAAAAAAGCATCAGACGAAAAAATGTACGAAATAAAATTTATATTTTGCAGGCAGAAATTTCTCTATGCTAAAATTCCCTTCCGCCTTAGAGGTGTACGGCGAAACTGAAAAACTGTTTACAAACCCCGTCATTTTAATTGATGATTCGATACGTAAATTTTATTGGAAACATTTTTCGAATGCTGATAGGCTGGTGTAATCGGTTAAATCTAAGTTCACTAAGGTATCTTCAAGTAGGTAGATTAGATAGGCCTTTCTCATCACCGAAGCTGTATAAAATACAGAGAGACCATTTAACTTGGAATTCGAACCACTGTAGTGGGTTCAAATGTCAATATTTTCCACCGGGAATCGAATATTTCGTATGTAGACGTTACTTTATTTGTTAGTTACAAATTTTACTTTAAATAAGTTATATATATATATATATATATATATATATATATATATATATATAGGCCTATATATGGGGTCCAACTAAAATTTAAATCCCATAAGGTACCGTACGTCGAATGGTATTGTCGCTGTGCCTCCCAGGGTCGCTCTTCATTGGGGCTCAGGGCCCAGACTATATGAGACGTGGATCTACTGATTAACGTGGAATCCGAACCACAGCAGCCTCCGCCGACATCGAACCCAGTTCTCCCACGCCAAATGCGCGTACGTTAACTGCTTATAAAGAAAATTTGTGTTAATTGTCATTGGAATACCTTATATATACTTAAAGTATTAACAAATCAAGACACTCTAAGAATTTAACGACTAGAATTATAAAACAATTATTTTGCCTGTCTTTTGTCTTTTACGTTAATGTATGAACGCACATTTAAAGCTTTTGAGAGAAATTTTGAGGGCTCTAGTCGGGTCGGATGAGTGAGCTGTTGGCGTATGGGAGTGAGAAATGACGTATGGGTTTTCACAGCGGGACAGTTGTCTGTTGATGTTATTTAGTTTTGTTTTCTGGTTTCGTGGAAGACAGGAACCGAGCCTGTGGGTTTCTGAAACTGTATAAGCAAACAAAGAGGCGTGTCTCCCGTTTGAGTGACCGCATGTTGCATGCAACCCAGTCAACTGGAACGTGTCAACTATTAAGGGCTGTGCTGGTGAAGTTGGTGGAAAAAAAAAAGGCACGGAATAAAAAGAAGGAGGTTTCCAACTTTTGCCTCAATTCACATACCATAATGGACCTGTATTATTTGGCCTTTCTTTGAATTTTCATTCTTTTTTTCATCTTTTTCTTAAAGTAAAACCCGGTTACTGTGTCCCACGATTACGCTGACTACGTTAAAGGAGACGGGTATGAGAAATGTAGGACATGGAGGAATAAAACAATTGGGAGGAAGTGGGACAATTCACAGAAAACGCACCCTAACATTATTTGTCCACCACATAGTTCACTTGGCTTAGGCGGGTATCTAACCAAGGATCACATGCAGCAGAGGTGAACGCTCTATCTCTGTTATCATGTTTAAATTTAAATATTAATACATAACTGAATAAGTAAACAATAATATTTAACAATAAGGCATGGCTAACTTACAATATAATATTGATAGTTTGTTACGTAATCATTTTTTTCGGCACCATGATATTTTTATATCAGTGACGGAAAGAGTTACTAACTTTCACTCATGTCCCCGAAGCTTTCAAGCCAACAGATATACTCGGTGACAAACACGGTATGACTGAGTCTACGAAACATTGACACGCATATGCAAAGTATGTTTCAGGATTATTAATCCAAGGAGCATAATATACAGTTATATTTTTCTCTCTTCTTACTATAATCATCTCTGTTGTTGTTATGGTTGTCAAAATATTACAGTCAACTATAAATTGCAATGTATGCCAATCTATAAAGCGCTTGAGAATAACTTTCTTTTTTTAAAGGAAACTTTCCTTTTTTTCATGACATAGAACTTTAATCGAACGTATGTATGCTAAAACTCAAGTCGAACATGAGGGTTGACGTCAAATTTTCATAACTACGAATCAGAGATGAAAGAAAGAAAAACTACATGGCAAGATGCAATCTAGAATTTTATATAATTGCCGCTAGAGAGGGGTGTTCGTTTAGAGGTCATCCGCCCTTTACCCCGAATTTCAGGTTTTGGGGACATAGAAACCTTTGGCTGAGCAAAGTCCAACATAAAAAATTGGAAGTCCTTACACCTAATAAGTACGAATTTTGGTCAGTTATAATTCATTTCCATTGGCCGTAAGGAGCTATAAGCCTATATTGCTCTCTTGTATACTTTTTTGCACAAGGATTAAAAAGAGCCTGCTTAACATTTGGTAATTGGGCTTGAGCAACTTTACAGTTTTAATTATCTGTGTGTTCTCCGTATTTATTCGGTTTAAGGTCCTCAAGCTTGTTTTGTTGGACTTTGCTTATCAAGAGACTTCTAAAACTTCCTTACTGAGTCCAAAATCTTAAATCCAGAGTGGGGATGGGGGCGGTTGCCCTCATGTCCCACTGACGCCATTGTCCAGCGATTGTCACATGAAACTACCCCACGCCATTTCGCATGGTTCGATACAACGAGCTTGCTCATAACATCTATGAGGTCAAAAATGTTTCGGTAGCTTAAAAGGTTGTATCCCATCTTCCTATATTTTCGTCTAGTCTAATGACCTTTTCACAATACACTACAGCGTCTGAGTTATGGTTTGCAAAGAGTCGAAATCTGTTCATTAATTTTCCGTCATACAGTCTATCTTACGAAAAGCTAGCAGCATTTCCTCGTTTAAGTATTTTCAGCAGTCAAGAATAACCTTCATTACTTCTCGATGATGATTTACAAGTTCATTACTTTGCACCAAAACACTTGAATCAATTCGATTTCCTGCTAACAATTGTATTCTTGCAATTTGATATTCGAAATACCATTTTTATATTTAGGTGACCTCTCTATCTCTAGAAGCATTTTTAAAAAAAGAAATCCACCCTTTGTATCCCGTTGAAGATCATACGGTTTGATATCTTGGTGAGGCATAGCATGCAATGCACGCTGAAAGTCGCATGTTTAGATTTGCTATAGGCTAACCATTTTCCTTTTTTGGGTACAATAATGTAATAATTAACTTGGTAACTGGATTTTACGTTTCTTTTTGTCTTTGCGTGAAAAGAGGCAATTTTAATTTTTTTAAATTAAAACAATCCCCCACCCCAAAATTGTAATGACACTATTGAGGTCATGTTTCCCTCGTGCGAACATCCCTGACTGTAGATATTTCCGTTAATTTCCATTAAATCTTTCGCCGCCAGAAAAAATATATATTTCTTTAAAACAGCTGCCATATTCAAAGATTCTGAAGAATCATGATTTTAGCGCATGCTAAGTTTGATTTAGTAAATAACTAGCAGAATATCCGTTCTTCGCATGGGGAGAATAGTTTCAGTTTTGACATAAAAGTTCACCAAAATTATCACCAATCAACTTATGGACCCGAAAAACGATTAATTAGAAACTAATATCGGTAACTTACAATGAATTTTACCTGTCACCATCCGCCTTCAGGAGTAGTAATGGCGTATGAATTATAATTTAAAGGGCATTGCAAGTATCATTGTGCATCTCAGCGACCCCGAAAACTATGGATTGGACATTAATATTCGTCATATTCTTTGTATATCTCCTCCTCCCTCTGCCCCAACTTGCGGGGTGAATTGGGATTTAAACGACGACGGAATTGTCACTGTTCATCTCGGCGATCCCGAAAACTATGGATTCGACACTAATATAGATTATTTACGATCATTTTTATATAGCCCCAAGTCGCGTCTTCGAAGTTAAATGATGAAAACCATCCCAGGCCCGAAACTAATTCATGTTGAAAATGTGATCGAGATCAGTCTTTAACTTACAAACATAATCACTTTCATTTGTATATAGGTTCCTATATACATTGCAGAATAGGTTAATAATTGCAAGAATTACGATTTTTTGCAAAGTTCATAATTCCATGCGATTATGCATTTTGAAATTTATCACGCGATCTCACTGGCTAACAATCATATTTTCTAGAGGATGACGAAGAAAAAATGCATACAATTTGTCATTAAATATCTTATATGAGGGTTTCTGCAATAAAGTAGCGTTGTAAAGAAATGTTCATTATACCGATATAAAATGCACGTTATATTTAATAAATAGCTGCAATATATGCATGGAATTTTTTAAAGATGTATTCTCTAAGAAATGAACTGAAAATTTAACTTCTTCGTACACTTTTTTCGGGTTCACCCTTTTATCTACTGTAGTAGGTGCTATCGTTTATTTTACTAAATTGTTAATTAAAGCAAGATTAAGTTAAAAATTATCAGTTTTTTTGGCTAGTCCACTACAATGAAGATTAATATTATGCATTAGAAAAGGTTTATATTTCATTCTTCTGAGATTAATTTTATGCCTCTGAAGAACCTGAAGTTCATGAATTGTAGCCGGCAATCATAATAATATTTTTAACCACACAATCCTTTTATCTTGTCAAGGAAGCACCGAAATTAGGTCGAATAATAAATAAATTATTGGTCCTCCTCTCTTTTCTGGCAGCCATAAATACATTTAGTTAGGAATAGTTAGTATTGTTACCTCATTCAACACTAGGCCTACATGAACGTGTCGACACGTGTCGAATGTTTGGCCTAATCCTCGTTTCGCCTTTCCAATTATCTGACACTTTTATGACAGATAAATGATAAGATTTGTGTCCGCCATTATAGGCGAAAAAAAGGATCCTCGTTTTGTCTAATCCATGTTACGCCTAAAATGGCGGACAATAAGAAAAAACCGTGGAAATTCAACTAAAGGGAAATTATATAAGAGAAAATTCCCTAGTATATAAAGAGTTAAGAAATGCAAAGTATATAGATTAATATTATATTAACTATTTTCGAGAAGTTAAAATTACCAAAACTCCTTTATGTATTTACTAGGACCATGGATATATACGAATATATATGAGTAAGCGAATAGCAAAACCCGTTAAATTCACATTTTAAAATTTGTGACAAATCGAGAAAAACTGTTTAAACACGTCATAATTGTAAAATAACATTAGAAACTAGAGAACATTAAAGAATTAAGAATATTGTGATTGTGGGTCTGTCGAAAGCTGTATAATCACACTAGTCTGTGAATTGCGTTATTGAAGAAAATAGTTTGGATTTAACAGCTTTTGCGTATGTAAATGGAAATAACAGCTTTTGCATCTGGACGAGCGGCCATTTTTTTAGGCTCAAGATACAAAACCTATCAAAAAGAAAGGGAGTCAGAGTGAGAAATCAGTATTATGCCTACTAAAAAATTGGGGGAGGGAGGGGGGAATGTATTATCAACTATTACAAGATTATTATACATTGCACAAGATTGGCACAAATGAATATTTATACACAAATGCTACATTAATTTTGTTCTAAATGGAAAACAATGGATCCAAATGTGCAAAAAATTGAGTTATGTAACCTCCTCTCCATCATCTACTAAATGGAAATGCATATCGTCTTCGTCCTCTGGTGCATCACCATTTTCTCGGTTTTCTATTCCTCAAAAACCTCTTTGTAAAACGTGAGCTTTGAGCTTCTTTCAATCGTCAAACCCTTCGTAACTACAAGCGGAGTTAATTATAGGCCTACCAATCTGTATACATTTCTAAACTGAATGAATATATTTTGGAAGAGTTTGTAACCTTTTATGGACTAACATAGGGTGAATATTAATTAGCCAATTATCCCAATATATGAATTTGAAATATAGCAAAACAAAATGTGCAAATGTTGAGTTTGAGCAAAACAGTGGCAGAAAGAGAATCAGAAATGGTAAATAAGTGGCAAAGTTTTTTTAACATGTTGTACTAGAAGCATGTTATAATTTTGAATGATAATTGATACGAGACATTTTAAGAAAGAGGTTCTGCTAAAGCTGAAGATACTGTTTAGAGAAGAACTTAATCCAACAATGTTATGTTCAAAGTAAAGAGTTACCCTGAAATGTAAAACAAATGACTTTTAAGCATAGGATAGTCCACTCACCTTGTCTTTTAGGCTACATTTCGTTTCCAGTTTTTCATGTGTCTTGTACGTTTTCTAGACAATTTTGGTGTTGTCTGATAATAAAATTATGATCATCGCTGCCTAGAGTATCGTTTTCTTTCGAGTTTTCGTGCATTTGTCTAGTAATTATTAAAGAAAAGCAAATAACCACAGAAAAGTTTCACGAACAGTTAGGTTAAGACATATAGTGTCTCCATTTTCAGTCCAGGGTGCGCGGTGACTCTGTAGTAGAGCGTTCACCTCCGGTGCTTGGGGTCCCTGGTTCGATCTCAGCTCGCGCCGTGTGGACTTTGTGGTGGACAAACACCGTGCTCGTGAGTTTTATCGGGGTTCTCCCGTTTTTCCCACTTTCTTCATTCCATCATTTCATTCATTTCTCATCATCACCGTCTCCTTTAGCCTAACCGGCATAATCGTGGGACGTAAAACTAAATATTTCATTTTCATTTTTTTTTCAATTTTCAGTCCAAAAATAAAGAAAATGAAAGCACACACTTCAAATTCTGCCAAATAAAATATCGAATGATTTCGGAAGAGTTGCAATAAATATTCAGATTACTAAACTAATCCTATACAGCACGAAACCTAAAATTGTTTGAAATATGGAATTAACCGGGTTTGATTCTGCTTTCCTCATAAGGTTATTTGCAGGTTTGGGATTTAACAGTTTATGAAACTGAATATGGAAGAGGAATTTAACTGGTTTTGCATCTGTTGCCATGATGGATTTAACAAGTTTTGGTAATTGGCACATACTTCAATCTCAATTTTCAACTAGTTAAAATGGCTTTTTCTACTATTTGGAAATAATAGCTTTACAACAAAGGTTTCCAAAGCAACCACTATCTCGTTTTTTTTTGTTTTTTTGTTTTTTTGTAAATTTAACGGGTTTTGCCATTGGCCTACTCATATATCGTATATATATCGACACCTTCTCTAACGATCCAAACGATTATGGTATGGATTCCAAATCTTAAGAATAGATTTCATCTCAGCTTGAGTCTTCTATTAAAGTAAGAACTAGTACAACTTTCGGTTTCAATATTGATTCCTAAATATTTAAAATCGTAAGAGATCATGATAAATCAGCTTCCGATAAACAGGTTGCAACTCTCACACTATCACTCTATTCCTGCCGTTCGTTATAGATATATTTCCGGTTTCAATATTGAATCTGCATAATTTGAAAATCTACAGTACTTTAACAATGTAAAAAGAAACTCACATGAAAGAGAACAAGGTATAATTGTTTTCATAACTTTGCTCACTGCACCGAACACCAGTAAACCTTAACCAAGACGGACACCCAACTGAATAAGGGGTTTAGCCGGATAGTTAGTAGACAATGTTCGCTTCATCATATGCACTTCAGAAGCCGATAACACACGAGGTTACTACTTGTCATTATATGTCACAACGGTTAATGTTTTACACTGGCAACAGAATGCCGTGACTGGACCATAGAAACGAGTAGCATGGTGCGATGCAGGGTTGACAAAAACCATGTTTAAAAAATTAAATAAATGAAAACAATAAACCCATTTTCTGTTTAAACCCGGTATTTTTTGGGTTTAAACAAGATTTTTTGTTTAAAAAATTTGCTGTATGTATTTATATCACATATGGAGAGAAGAAATAAATAAATTTGTTTCATCTTGGTGTTATTGTGCAACAACCGGGTTATGCTGGAAGAGGTCACATAAGCTTAAAGCGGAATCAAACCGCTTCTCGGCTTAATCCTGGACTAATTGACCACAAATGCGATATGTCTGCCGACTCACTCATGAAGGACTCCTGGTAAAAATACGTTGTCCTGATCTTTAGGTACTTGTTAATGTAACTGTCAAGAGTCAGTTCAGAAGGACAAAAAGATAACCAGTTGCACAAGTGAAACCATTATTCAGAATTACATATGGACAATTTCAAAATGCTGCAGAGTACAGAAGAACTAATTCAGTCCAAGTTAGTTCATTACGACTTTTATAAGTCCAAGTTAGAAATACACCGAGAAGAAGAAGAAATAGGCTTAATTTGCATATCAGTAAGAAAAATGAATAAAGATACGAATTATTTGAGTCCAGTTTGGCTCTGACCCATTTACACATACATAAATAAATACCAAAGATACTTCTGATTTCAATAAATGCCTCTCGTGGGATTTGTATGAACCCTCCTCCCCCCAAAAAACTACAGCATTTCGATGTATTTTATCAACAGTAAACATTATTAAAACGAAACAATATTTAGAATTTTTCTTTGATTGAAATTGCATAACAATAATAACAAACTATAAAAAAATCACAAAAGAAGCATTCATAAACTTATAAAAAAAATACAAAAGTTGCTTTTGTAGTATAATCTTTTTGAGTAATGAATGGGGAATTTAGGTCTGAATATAATACGAATAATATACGGGAGTGAAACGTGATAACCCATAAATGTGTACTCATCAAGATTGTACGGACATTTACACTTTTACGAACATTTTTCGTGTTTTTGTTTAAACCATTTTTTTAAACAGCTGGTTATGACCAGCAAACCCTGGTGCGATCAGTCTCGATTTCAATCTCATCACGCCCATACTGACCTATAATTTGGTGCCAGCCCAACGAAAACATGGTACCTACTATTCACCCGTATTGTATCGAAGTACGAAGATCACCAGATAGCATGATAGCAATAGTAATTAATTCCTATCCGTATTTGGTCTCTCTATTTCCGTTATTACTGAATGTACGCACAAAAGGGTTGAATGATATCATTTCATTGTTCTTCATCATATGCCTTACCCTCAACATGAGTTTCCGAGTGATGTTACGTACTATATATTTTGATTCTTTAGTTAAAAATTGCTCTGGATATAATTTAATTATGTACAACAAATTGCTTTATTAGCCTAAGTTATATATATATATATATATATATATATATATATATATATATATATATATATATATATATATATATATATGTTATTAGTTATAAGTGTTATTAACACTACAAAAATTAAAAATAAATAATTTAAGTTCATTATGAATATTTTATAATAATACATGTATCTAATGTCTGAGAAGATGTACAATCTATATATTCAAAATTCATAATGTAGTATTTATACATTCAATACATATCTAAGGTTACCAACTATAGTGTGTGCATACATCGACAACGAATAAAATGAAATGAAATGATATCTTTAAGTTTTACGTCCCACGGATATGCCGGTTAGGCTAAATGAGACGGTGATTATGAGAAATGAATGAAATGGTGGAATGAAGAAAGTGGGAGGAAACGGGAGAGCCCCGAGAAAACCCACGCACACGGTGTTTGTCCAGCACAAAGTTTACTTGGCCGTGGCTGGGATCGAACTCGGGACCCCAAGCACCAGTGGTGAACGCTCTACCACTGAACCACCGCGGCCCCTTCGACAACGAATAGTGCTCCGCGGACAATAATTTGAGAAACGTTTTCATAAAACATTCAGCGAAACACGAACATCTCCCTTAGGTGTTACATGAATATTATTAATTTACCACAGTTGCAACTTGCCACTTGCTGATTTATCATAAGCAAAAGCTAAATGTTCCAGACATCTATTTTTATTTCTGGGTACATAACGTAGACAAAATCACTAGAATGGAAAAAATATAGCAAAGAATATTTTACGTGTTTCACTTCCAAATCAAAATATTTAGGGTCATAATTCTTACTTTAAGTAGAGCATCTGCCTCCATCTATGTGTGTTTAATTACTGTTTTAACAAACAGGAGATGTTGAGTTGATTTTCAGTTTAACGTCGCATTCAGCAGTAAGACTGTATGATACGTGAATATATTGATTAACGTGGAATCCGAACCACATGAACTCCCGCTAGGAATCGAACCAGGGTCTCCGGCACCAAATATGATTACGCTAAACGCTTAGCCACGAAAGAGCTCGACAAAGAGGAGATATGCTTCCACATCTTAAAGGGTTCACCACCGGTAATAGTAGATATTGGCTAAATGAACAAATTTAAAACAAATAAATGATTAATGTCAATAACAAATGAATTAAAACCATTGTCATGCTACGGGAAGTTGGAAACATGAAAGTTTTACGTCACATGGTTATGCGTTCTAGGCTAAATGAGACGTTGATGATGGGAATTGAATGAAATTGTTTAATGAAGAAAGTGGGAGAAAACCCACGCAAAGGGAGTTTGTACACCACACAGTTCAGTTGGTGCGAACTGGTATGGAAACAAGGACCCAGACATGTACGAGAGGTGAATGCTGTACCACTGAGCCACTGTGGCCCGCAAAGGGGAAGTTGGTATTATACCTATCGGTCATAGACATCAAACCTCGATGACAGCTACTGAAGGTATATTAAATGAATACCTCATATGTAATTTTCGTACCTTCACAATACTTACAATACTGTTAATACACAACATTCATTTCAGGTAAAGCAAAAGAAATTCACGATGGAATATAGTCAATACTTCACTATCTTAGGTAATATCGTCACCTCACAGAATGCCTCAAAATCTTTAGCAATGTACATGGTTTATTCTCTTCATAGTTATTATTTACAGGTTAGTTGCCGCAACTGAGATGCTTATACGTCCTACGGTCTTCCGCTAACCTACATTCGATTTTTTTTATATATATATACATGTATAGTGGACAAGCGCAATTTGTACAGAATGAAGACGGCAAGGTTCTTTTAGGAGCCGCCTAGAGTATGAATGAAATGTAATGTTATGTTTTTTCTATATAATTTCTTTTCCTGATCTTGAGTGCATGGATTATACTTCGTGTTTCAGAGACACTGCAACGGGAGATGAGAAATGTATTATAATCAGCATAAGACTACGTGAAATACACTTGGAGGTTTTTAATTTAACATGTGAACATTACAATATATTATGTACTATTTTCGTAAGAGCATCAAACCAGGTTCTCTGAAAGATAGAAATTTTAGTTAATTTTGTTATGTATAAGTGTGATCAATGTGTATAAACGTAAACTTAAAACATAGGACAGAAATGGAAAACATTACGAATCAAAATTGGACATTGTAAGCATTAATGACCATTTATCAAATAAACGTGGTTCTTTCTATACAAGTGCATTCTTAGTAACTTGTTAGTTTACAAAGGTAGTTATTTTGTGATTTAAAAAAAAATCATAATGTGTTAGAAATATATTCATTGTATAACTTCAAATGTGAGCTCTTGCTTGATCGTATCACACAATGACTATTAAAACAATTAAGATTACAATATACTTGACATTGTTATCAACCTTTGATATAATTTGTTTGTCTTCCTTCTATTACTATGGCCTAGGTCGCGTGTGTGTGTGTGTTTATCTCTGGGTGTAACAAACGGCTCTGTGAACTCAAAGTATTTTAACAACCGGTTCTAGTGAACAGGTGCGAACCGGGTGAATAGCACCAATGCATACACCCTTCCTATTCCCAACTAGAGAAGGTTTCAGTTTTTTCTGAGACGTAAGAGGTAACCCTCACAATATCCCTTCTGAAAGAAAAAATATACATTGGTGTACACTAATGTCCAAAATTATTGTCGCATGTCTATAAATATGTTGTTGTAGGAATAAAATTTTATAACGAATTCGCCAGGTATTTCTCATAATATTAACATGTGTCTAATCTGAAAATATATGTATGTTGAAAATTTCATGTCAAAAGAGCAGTAAAGAAGAAAAATAAAACTAAAATAAAACTTTCTTTTCCATTTAGCAACATTTTGTTTCACTCGTTCTAATTTTCGTATTTATAATTTGTTTCCGATGAAATTTACCACAAATATACATTTCCCGATTATATACATATTATCGGTATTAAAACTACGCTTCAAAATTATTATCAAATTATATTCTTACAATACGACAGTTATAGATGAGATAATCATTTTGTACTATATAGGGCAGACCATTATCGTACTTACCAAAACAGAGATGAAATCATCCAGAATCCAAGCGTAGGAATTAAATTTTTAACTTCAAGAATGATGAAAAACACCAATAAACACTCATGTAGACATATCTATACACACACACACACACATCTATATCTATGAGGTGCACCACTTCTCAAAAACACACAAAACTTTTCTCAATAATTACAAAACATTGTGGATACATTTCAATATTTATGCATGAAATATATATTTTCAGCGAAGCACACGATACACTGCTCGACTAAATATATTTATAGGAAAATTAAAAAACACTGAATTTTTCTATAGCATCTACTCGCAATAATAACGACACATTACTGATTTAAAAACAAAATAAGAAAAAGAAGTTTACAGTCCACTGTGTTCCAACATCCTATTTCCAAATTTTGATTGGAAGAAATCATAAGAAATTCCATTTGTCCATTTGAGGCGAATCCTATATGTGGTTACAGAGTTCGTGTCTTATAGATCTAGCAGTAATTGAACATAACTCTTGACACTAACTAAGGTCAGATTAGGAGTCCTCCAAACAGTCTGTACCACTGTGTCTTTCTGAAACAATGTTCCGTGGGGCACACATAGTATTCCGTGAGGGGCACTGCTGATAATATTATATTTCTTATTAAATTATAGACGTGTAATTTTGGTCTGCTCCGGGGGGCCCTCTCAGAGCTACGGGGGGTTACTGCATCCCAAAAAACTAGTCTCGAAGAAAAACTAGTCTCTCCTAAGAAGAGAGGTGCTGGCATACCATGGTTGTCTCGAATTTCAGAAAGTGGTGTAGTTACAAATCAAACTACGTTTAAATTAAGGCTGTAGCCGATTATGAATTATTTATATCACAAACACTTTTCCTGTTTCACTATGTAACTACACCCTGCTGAGACCATCTCGAATGTTAAGTTCTCGTTGTCTCGAAAAGTAACTCGAGACGAGCTGAGGTACAATACTGTTAACACAGTCGGTATAGCAAAATCTTAGTATATGATGCGTAAAAATACAACAAAACCAACGATAATATTCAGGATAATAATAATAATAACTTCTAGTTAGTATCTTATATATCGTCCGAAACACGTAAAATCGAAGTTCACTACTTTTGTTACTATCGTTTACTCCACGAACTAACTCTAGAATTTTCATTGACACTAACTACTGAAACATATTCCTTCTTCTCAACAGTCTTCTGGACTGGAAGAATCAGCTGCAGACTTTTCAACGGACACACTGAGACTAAACCTCAAAAGAAGAGAACAACAACCTTAGTGGTGTTGTCTATTGTTGCTCATTCTCAACCCTTTCCCACTAGTCAGTCCCTAAAAACTTTCTTGCCACTAGACAAAAGAGGTAAAGCGTCTCTCACCAAACCTGCAACTTTCTGGAAAAGCACCAACCCCTGGGGCAATGCACATGTGTGGTCTACATTCTTGTGCAAACCAACAACAAAAAATACAACGTTAATATACAGTATAATTGACTGTAACTTTTCACATATGAATGCTAGTGTGGAGCGGAGTAGGTCATCTATTTCTCCAGTATTTTTGATTTATTTTCATATCAGATACTCCGATAAACAATATATTGAGAGTAAACAGAAACATTTTTAATCGTCTCAATATGTTATTATGTCATTGTAATAACTGGTAGCGCAGACACCGCTGATAGGTGCTGCCACAGTCTAGATGACAGAAATGAAGATCGTTAAAAAGAATTTATTTTAAGTTTAACGTCCCTTTTAGCTGTGAGACTATATGAGACGTGAACCTACTGATTAACGTGTAATCCGAACCACATGAACTCCCTCCGGGAATCGAACCTAGAACTTTTCCAGTGTACAGAAAAGCTTGTCATGACAATTTAAAATAATCATTGTACACTGGAGCAGTGTCACACACACAATTACATGATAACATTACTAAATACATACATCAGAGAAGATAATTGCTAAGTATACATAACATAATAACCCTTCTCTCCTGTTGGCAACGAGCATATCGTCTGTTCTTTCAACATATCCACCCTCTTAGGATCGTGCTGGCAGGGACGTAGCCAGGATTCCACAATACATCTTATCGCAGCAATGTTGCTTACCTTAGATACATTTCCACAATTTGTTTTAAATCTTCCTAGATAAATTCTGAATAAAGTGTGATCAATTCACATTTTTCATAACACTAACATATGCCACGAACTGTCTTCAATCTACGCTGTAGAGGAATTTGAATCACTGTCAATAACTTGGTTTGCTTTAATGAATTGTTCGCAACAATCTAGATAATTTATTTTGCGAATCTACAAAGCTAATATTAATTGTACCTATGATGTCAGCGAAAGGAGAAAGAGTTTTTTTCCATATCGAACAGAATTAACACGTGGGCCCCGATTTCTTTGTTTTCAGGTCACGGGACCGATTTATAACATAACCGCTGTGCTCATGAAACCCGGTTCTTTCCAACTACATAACTGGCGTTTCCAACTCCATGTCTAAAACGATTGCCTTAATGTAGGATGATTTTCATGGAATATTCTACATGTTCTTATCAAAAAGTAATAAACATATTAGAAAGCTGTGGTAATTAACAGGGCATTAGATTGGTACAATTTATTTTTATATGTAAAGTACACGGGAAATAGTAGACCCAAATGGAAACACATCACTCTTTTCTTGCAAATCTTTAGTTTTTATCTTATGATTTATTATTATTATTATTATTATTATTATTATTATTATTATTATTATTATTATTATTATTACTGGTTTACAAACCTCGGCTAGAAGGAGGTCTTCATTGCTGATGCAATTTTTTTTTCAAAGTGCGAGTCCACAAAGAGGAATTGGGATAGCGTTGCGTGTTACTTGCCACGGTGTTACTTGCCACTATTGGAATTTCGTGTTACTTGCCACGGTTACCTTATCGCATATTTATCTATGTATGACAGCGTGTCCGTTTGCCACGCACCTGCATCTAGATTGCACCTTGAGGGGGTGGAAGTAATTTACCAGTGTTCCTTTTTCTTGGCTGGAAAACTCATTCTAGTTTCTTATAACAGCGAAACACACTTCCTTCCACAATTTCTTCTTTATATATGTTTCTTCTTTAATGCTGGGCGTTTCTCTATTTCCTCAAACAATTTTTCATAGTTTTTATCACTAATTAAAGACATGCTAGTCACTAATCAAAGAATGTAGTACAGGGACGTGTAGTGCATATTACCGCTGTTACCGGCGGAAACGATAAAAATATGACAGTTTTTCGTTGTTTTCATGTCTCTAAATTTCATCAACATGAGATGTTTACATATTTTCCTTACCTTTATTTTCTTTCTTTTTTTTTAAAAAAAAGGAAGTTCGGACGGCCTATACCGCATTTACACTGCCAGCGCCAAATAGGAACATATTGTTGTTGATACCACAGATTTCAGAGGTAACGCGAACCCCGATAGCGGTTATTCACTTCAGAAGCACCTTTCAGCGTGCCAGACGGCCAGAAGCATTCTGCGCGCTCGTATTTGGACGTTCGGAATGGCCGCTATGTTACCGTTCGGCTGAGTGGAACAGGAAAAAATAGGAACGTTCCCTGTCAAAACAAGGAGAATCCATATACCTTGAGGAGAATCTAGAATATCATCAGCATGTTTATTCTACTCGCTCTCCTCTAGCCTCTCCTCTCTAGGAAGCAAACGAAACAAGGAGAAATTCCATACTCTCCTCTCCCGAGCTGGCAGTGTGAGTCAACTATACTGTTTCGTTTGCTTCCTAATCCAAGTATGGAATTTCCGTATTCGTAAAGTTATTTCATTGTCTTAACAGTATACAATTCATAGTAATGATAATTAGGGAGAAGTAGAGATGTTTCCCGGCGCTCCTTCTAATTCGTATATTTATTATTATTTAAAATTTATGCTCTTAAGTTGAAAATATTTTGTTTTTAATTTAGTATAGAATACCTACTTTCGATTCAGCAAATTTCCAGCCCTAGCCTCTAGCCTACTAGTTGAACTTGCACTTTGATGCAGTTTGATGTGTTGAAAAAGAACTGTGCAATCGTCTTCACTATACCGTAGTTTGACTGTCCCGCATTGTGTTTGACAGTCTGACTAGTTTTCAATACGGAAAACTTGTTGCTCAAACATACGATGGAGCTTCGGTTATGGTTGGTGAGGTAGGAAGTAGCAGCCTCTTGTTAAACAAAGATATACAGAAGTCTATGTTTTTCGTTGTCATGCCCATAGGCTTCATTTAGTGTTAGAAAAGTCCGTTGACTGTACAAAACGGTATCCGCCTTATGCAGAGTCGTTACGACGTATGATTAGCGTCATACGAAAACACTGACTACTGCAGGAGCCTTATGCTAGTCGCACTCTTTAGAATGGCACTAATCGCACTTCAAAACGACTCTGCATAAGGCCCTATAAGTTTTTTCTAAAACTATGTCGTAACTTGCTTCTTTATTCTCGAAGACTTCAAAAAGAACAAATGCTTTGGACTACGTAGTCACAGGCCCGTATCCAGGGGGGTTTAGGGGCGCCGGGTCCCCCTAAATTTTTGCTGCCCCCCTAAGATTTTCACGGTAGGCTTGCAAATGAACTATAATATGGTGATGAAGTATAATAAGGTTGGATCGGGCCCTCTTAACTTCAGCCGCCCCCTATATTTTTGGGCTGGCTACCGGCCTGTGTAGTCAACAAAAGTATTCCAACAAGGTGGAACTATAGAAGTAGGATAAATGATGTGCTGTATAGCTTTAAAGACGAACTGTTAGGACTCTTTAAATCCATGACGAAAATATCGACGAATGAGATTCTCAAACCAGAATTCGTGCAGCAAAATTCTACAAAACCCTTCAAAGTTTTGACTTCAATTTTTTACTTGAACTGTTTTATGTTATACGGTCAAGATAAGAAATCTTGTTCACTATCTTACAGAAGGAAATTCATGATGTAAGTTTTTGCAGAAAAAAATAAATGACTGAAGAATATCTAAGTTCATTGAGAGACAGTTTCGATTATATTTAGTAAAAATGGAAGAACCTGAAAAGCCACACTTTTCAAAAGATCAAGGTAAATGAAGTGGGATTTGACTCCCCCCTGAAAAATCGTTGCCAATGCCTATAGTTTAAAATGATTGATACGTTAAAAGGAAAAAAGGACTAGATTTTCTGATATTGAAAAACTAGAGATACTTGTAAAAAGAACAACCGGTAACAACTGTGAAAGTGTCACACCACGCCACTGATGTAGTAGTTTCCATTGCGAACACTTCTTTTTACGCGCTACATACGGAACGGACTGTTACGTGAAAAAGCTTGCAGAAAACATTTATTTTTTACCTTTCTACTTGGAGATATGTCGGCAACTTATCTGTTGCCGTCGCCTCAGTGAGCGGACTCCCATAAGATTCAATGCATTTTTAGATGTTGCGCAACTGTTCCGTCGCCAAACTGTTGCCGTGCTTAGCGACACCTCGGCAACTATTCTGTTGCCGTCGCCTCAGTGAGCAGACTCCCATAAGACTCAATGCATTTAGCCAGAGCAACAAGATAGTTGCCCGACAAAATGTTGCCAGTGAGCGGTAGACCTAAGGCAACAGCTTGGCGACGGAACAGTTGGGCAACATCTAAAAATGCATTGAGTCTTATGGGAGTCCGCACACTGCGGCGACGGCGACCGAAAAGTTGACGAGGTACGTCCAAGCAGAGAGAGAAAGAGAGAGAGAGAGAGAGAAATAGATGTTTTCTACAAGTTTCTTCACATAACAGTTCGCTCCGTGTGTAGAATATGAAAAAAGTGTTCGCAATGGAAGCTAATACATGTATGTCTTTAATTAGTGATAAAGACAATAAAAATGGATGAAATGGAGAAACACCCAGCGTTATATATAAAAAAAAAATATTAGCAAGAATATTCAGATATAAATTAAAAGAAGAAATTGCAGGAGGAAGTGTGTTTCGCTATTGTAAGAAACTGGAATGAACTTCCCAGCAAAAAAAAAAAAAAAAAAGTATTTACACAGGAATCTATTACATTTTGAAATGAAAATGAAATGAAACCTTGGAGTTTTGTTCCACGGTTATGCCGGGTAGGCTAAAGGAGACGGCGATGATGAAAATGAATGAAATGGCAAGATGAAGAAAATGGGAGGAAATGGGAAAACCCATCCACACGGTTTTTGTCCACCACAAACCCCACTTAGCGCGAGCTGTGATCGAACCAGAGATCCTATGCACCAGAGATTGAACGCTTTACCACCGAAAGCTATTAGATTTTGCATCTGATATCACAGTACAACTAAATGGACCAATGTCATTAGGCGTCTAATTATTATTAACGCTTATATTACAGGTAAATCATTCTAATACACACATAGTATATGCTTACCTTAATGTCACTATTAGTCTTTCTTCAGGTGGTACAGCTAGTCTGAAGTTTGTGTTTATCTTTGTTATTGCTGTAGAGACAACAGTTCCTCAAAGGTAATCACATTCATTCTACAGTAGCTAAAGAACTTCGAGGGTTAATTGCGTAAATCACAATATAGCGTGTAAACGTTTTCCTTCAGCAATCTCTCACTGTATACTGTATATAGGATGTACCCAGTATTTCTTTTTTTTTCTTCTTTTCTTCCTCCTTCAATTCAACATTAGCGCACAAACAATACCACATTCTTCGAAGTCCATCGTACTGTGTCCAATCCCGCCAAATTGTAATATCAAATGCCCGGCAACTTTTCTGTTGCCGTCGCCAGTGAGCGAGGGTACAAAACTATTTTGTCGCCGTGAAGTTGCTGACTATAGGCGACAGCGACAAGAAAGTTGCGCAACTGTTTTGTCGCCAGTGAGCGGTAGGCCTAAAAGCTAAGATTTGTGCTGTAATGTAACATTAGTTTTGTGATTACCTAGTGTGGATTAATTTCTTGTGAGCGTAATGGAGTTTTCAACTACGTCAAAGGGCAAACCTCTTTTACTGCACGAAGGGTTTCCGTACGACTTGCAAAGAAAGAACATTGAATCTACAACATGGGTATGAATATATAATATTTTAGTGTGTTTTCTCTTTGTACAGTTCACAGTCTTTCACTTCTTGCATGCCGGCCTTTTACGACTACTGGACGTCAGGTTGTATTTTATATACATGCTCTGCGAATCGCACTTATAGTTGCAGAATACTTCGATTATTTTAGACAATTAAATTGGCTTTTTTAGTATTGTTCGCATTTTCTCGGCTATTTTAAACAAGTTCAAATTTAGTAGCAGAACAACTTGATATTAATTGTTCGTTTTTTAAAATTATCGCAGTGTCTATTGAGTTGCTTTTTTGATCGTTTGAACTTCTTATTGATGGCTACTAAATGTATTTGATATTTTGATACACTTGATTAAATCCGCCTGTAGGCTTGGCCGAAAGGTATTTTTATCATTGTCGTCATAACCATAGACTTTACAACCAGGGTCCCTTCTCTTTACTTTGCATTGGTGGGGGGGGGGCTCGCTACACTGTAATCAGAAGTGAAATATATTATTAAATAAAAATTAGCACACAACGCACACAAAAATAAGGCAAATGGACAATGTAACTCCAGTTGCGAGTTTTTCTTTTCGTGCCTTTATTATTGGTATGCAACCTCCGTAGACTCTTTCTACTGTTATTGCTTTTAAATGTTATGTTTAAATGTAAATTTAAGTCTTTTTAAAGGTCAGTATTTTCGTGCTTCTTATTGTGGTCTCATTTTTCAGCCGTGTGTGAACAGAAAGAAATCTACGTGTCCGGGTTCAGTTAGGACAGTAGGTGAAATTGTTACAGTGCAGCATAGCCAACCACACATGCATTCCGGACGTGGCAGGCTTGCAAGATACGAAAGCGCCTCGCAAATTGCAAGAAGAGGGCACGGGAAGAAATCCTAACGCCTGTGTGTATGGTCTTCCAAGAGGAAATGGCTGTACCGATACATCAGGGATTGGATCTGGTCACTGCAATTCCTTTGTACAGCAATAGAAAAGGTAATCTGAACAAAACGAGAAGGGAATCTTTGGGTATCAATCAGGGCACACCTACACCAAGCAATATATGTTTTCCAGATGATTTTCTCCTGTTTGAAGATGGCACTTCGTTTTTGCAGTATGACAAGTTGGAAGATGGGCAACTAATTCTTTGTTTTGCTACGAGGGTCTCCGAGAAGCACTGTGGAACAGTGAACAGTAGTTTTTCGATGGAACTTATAAGAGTTGCCCCAAACACTTTGCACAGCTGTACACGGTACATGCAGACATCGGGAGAGTATATGAGGCTACGTCAGTTGTACCTGTTCTGTATGCTTTGCTGCCAGATAAAATGGAGGTCACCTACAATCAGTGGCGGATCCAGGATATGATCAAGGGAGGGGCTAAACCATAATTTGCCGTTTTATCCAATGTAAAGCTGAATTGAAGCCCATTTTATCCAGTGTAAACCTGAGCGTCAAGGGGAGGGGGTATAGCCCCTTAGCCCCCCCTTAGATCCGCCCTTGCCTACAATCAACAGTTCTCTTTTCTTAAAGTTTGGGTTGGAAAGAAGTACCCAAAAGTGTGCAAATTAGATTTTGAAACTGCAGCAATGAATGCACTTCACGCTACATTCCCACACGCTAAAATATCAGGTTGTAACTTCCACTTCGCCCAGATCATATAGAGAAAAGTGCAAAGTCTTGGCCTTGTAGAAGACTACACTAACAACGAGGAGGTGCGTCGACATATCCGAATGTGTGCTGCATTAGCCCTAATACTCCTAGAGTATATTGATGATAGCTGGCTACTTATTATTGAGGACTGCCCACCTGGGACCAAGGTTGAAGCGTTTAATGATTATTTTGTCGGACAGTGGCTAGAAATTCTTGCCATTAAAAGAAGTACTTGCAACTGCAGTTCTGAGAGAGACAGAACCAACAACGTAGTGGAATGATGGAACCACAAATTGAACGCTACAATATCTAAACGTTCGCCGCACATACTTACTTTGGTAAAGGTGCTGAAGGAAGACGCTAAATTTTGTTTCCATGCCTTTATGAGTCAGCAAGTGCAAGATATACCGCAAAAGAGAAGGAAAGTATCTTCTGTAAAGCTTGATGAGAGAATACAACGAATTCTCGAGAATCTGAGAAGAGGCTGTGATTTAAAAAAAAAATGTATCAGAAGTTTGAATAACGTACAAAAGTTGGAATAGTTGATTAAGAAGAAAAGGGACATGCTGTTGGATTTTGTAAATAATTAATGTTTATAATCATAATCATTATGACGTGCGACGCGCAAGTGACAAGGTTCTTATTGGAACCATAGAACTATGGATCAAATGTGATGTAAAGATAAATCATTGCGTTTCTTCCATGCTTTCAGACGGCAAAATGAGCGCTCGAATTACTGAAGAATTTCAATTGTTTGTGTGTGTCATAGACAGATAAATATGCGATAAGGTAACCGTGGCAAGTAACACGAAATTCCAATAGTGGCAAGTAACACCGTGGCAAGTAACACGCAAACTGGGATAGCAAGATGGGGTTTCTAGTTCGGTATAAGTAACAATAGTGCACGAATATTAACAAGGTCCCATTTCGGGGTGTTGGCACTGGAATACAAATCCACGTCTGATTAAAGGATAGATTTACAAACAACCAAAAATTAATCTTTGATGCTTCTTGTCTTGATCCTCGCCGATTTAATACTTTACTATATGAAGGTGCTCCAAGTGCTTTGCATCGGACGGGGGAACATGTTTAGTTGAGCATGAAAATTTGAATACTAAGTTGTTGAATTTTGGTTAAATTAAGAAAAAAAACTTTCGAAAACTACTTGATTGATATGATAAATCAAATATTAAAGACTATACTGACATACAGTCATAGCCGATGTAGATGTTGCAGAATGCGACAGTTCTAATAAGTGTATTGCCTCGGAGGGCGAAAGTGAACCTGAGAAATGCATCACCTCTTTTTCAGAAGCAAGTCTTATAAGATATGCAACGAAAATCATCCGTGTAAGCAGTGTTACTTGTGTTGCCACTAAGGTATAACATATATGTTTCCACTGTATTTAGAAAAGTGCTGCTGTAAAAGTTGGTTTGATAAATGAACTTCATTACTCACGTATTTTATAAGAAATGCATCAAATACATGACTGATAAATGCGCTATCATCTGTAAGTAGTAAATAAGTATGCTAATTTTTACATCAAAAGTTAGTTTTGTTCGTTTCGTTGTTCTTTCTTGAGTTTGAGAGGGTGATTCCTAATTGCTGTTAGTGGAAAAAATATTTTTTGCTGTAATGCTAATATATGGTACTAATGTTCCAATTTAATTAGTGTAAGTTTATATGAATTCCACAAGAAGTTAATTATAAAATTTTACGTGGTGTTTCAAAAAAGTTTAAAAACCAATTATCTACACTTTCTGTGTTTTCAAAATGTTACTTTCTTATTTCTCACCTCCATAATTAGATGGTTAATCAATGTTCTTCATTTCCTATATCATGAAAACAAATCTACAACGATACACTATTATTTTAGGCTTAAAATTAAGTTTATTATAACTTATTCACTCCTTTGCATGCATTATTCATGAACATTAAATTCCCCATCATGTTTAAGATGGAATCGCATCATATTTAGATTTCTTTCAATAGGAAAAGTCGCTGGTTTCAAGGGACATGTACGATACATTGCAAAGATGTTCATACTGTAGAAATTAAGAAAGCGACATAATACTTGCCTATAGATAAGCATACACAACTTTACATTCGTGGATGCGGGGATTTAGCCATCCAAGTCCCTAGCTAAGGGTTCATTTCTAAAAGGCCACCATGGACCAACGCGGTCTTCATTAAGACCCTTAAGCATCATTCTCCGTGTGGCCCCTTTTACTCCCAGTCCGCCTATGTGCACCCCGTCAGAAAATCCTGGATCCGACCTAGACCCCATATCTATCTATCTATCTATCTATATATATATATATTCAAGTCGTCAGCTCATTTAAAAACAAGTCACTGGCGCCAAGTTAACTTTTTGGTGGACAAACACCGTGTGCGTGGGTTTTCTTGGGTTTCTACCGTTTCCTATTCCACTACTTCCTTCGATTTCTCATCTTCACCGCCTGATTTAGTCTGCTCGACATAATCGTGCGACATAAAACTGTAAGATTTCATTCAAAAACACATACTGTCTCAAAAGTCAAGCAGTAAGTCCTATTGTTATTAGTACAATTACCAATAGCTATACTTAAATGTAACTAAAGTTCTATTTCACTTACATACACTCATCTCAGTTAAGTAAATAGAAACGAATGAAGAATGAAGAAAAACGAAGGCCTTGATAGTAAAACGTAGACAAATTTACTAATGTTCAGACTATGTATACAATATACTTGTAAGTGTTACGGTCGCTGGATCGTAGTAGTCCATTTTGGGTTTGTGAGTCATGGTGGATCAGAGTGCATTGGTGGATCGGAGTGCATCAGTGGGTCACAGTGGGTAACGGGAAGTAGTGGGTCGCAGTTGTTCACGCCCTGTTGACCTACAACTCACTCGCAAATGTTGACCCATGATCCAATCTTTCGCTGGAAAGGGAAACTCACTCTTGGCTATCTGAATAGCGTATGCGACTTTGGCGTGGGAGATGCAGGTTCTATTTTTGCCGTGAGGTCATGTTAGTCATATCCAACGTTAAACTGTACGTCGACGTCCCATATAGCGTGCTGCTGAACGGAACACTAAATTTAAATCAAACTTAGATTGTATTTAATCTCTGTGCGAATGTAGCTGGTTAGGGACCTTCATTAAGCCTTTAGTTCATGTCTATATAGTCTGAGAGTTCGAAAAGAATATGAAACTTCTGGCTAACAACATTTAGTTACAAATACATTTTTTCCATGTTTCACTGCTGTACATAACGCATGGTGACCTTATTTTGATTAACAAAGTCCTTAAGGGTTATATATCCATATACATGTAAATTCATGCTGACGAAACTTTGTGTATATACACTAAATATATTTACTTGAATTAATAAGTTACATTCTGTGTATAGTCTTCCTACTAGCTTCGCCACTATAAAGTAAATACGAGTATGCGATTCCCAACTGGTAGTATTTGTATGATTCCTGATTTTAAAATTGCCTACCTTTTAGCAACACGTACCGGTAATGCAATCAGCACAATACAACATTTATATGGAAATCCTCAACAGACGGTCAAAGATATCATATCGATTATATCATAATTTAGTATAGGTAACGGAATATATTTACGAACGCCAAGACACTTCCCAGGGCTTACATTTCCTCTGATCATAAACTTTTGATGATGTGTGATGAAATAATAATGGTTATCATCGGCCAACATAGAAAATACCAGTAAACAATAACTTTCATTGCAGTATACAATTAGTTACCGTAGTATCTTTCATAAGTAAAGAATAAAAAGTTCTCCCAGTAACTTGTCGTTTAATTTAGATATTCATCTATCATAGTACTAATTGCAAAACAATAAAAACGAATATAGTACTTACGTATATTAATATGTACATTCTTTTCTATTTGGGATCAAAAGATCAAATATGTTGCCATGATAAATTTCCTTGTACGCCTTATATATGAAGAACTACATATAGTGTAGCCAAACCCAAAGTATCACTTAAGTCAGTATGGTGTGGTTATTCCGTATAAAATACGAGAACTCGATTTAGATGCTGTTCAAAAATTTAGCCACCCCTAATATACAAAGAAAACACAATTTTTCGATGCATTATTTATCAACCGGGATGAGATCGAGACTGTACAAAGTCTAGTCTCGATACCATCCCTATAACAGAAACACTGATCGCCCGTAAAAATCGCATTGAGTGTTTTTTTAAGTTTGAATGTAATGTTAATAGAGATAATTAATAACATTCTTTTACATTAGTTTAAATGAATGAATGTAATTTTATGACTGCAATGAAGTATGTTTATCCTTTTTTTTCCATTATATAGTCAAGATAATTCATAAGAAACTAGTTTTAATTGTTATTATTATTATTATTATTATTATTATTATTATTATTATTATTATTATTATTATTATTATTATTATTATTATTATTTTATATATATATACATATATATATATTATGAGCTTTTGCTAAGTGTGGTAATGAACCTTATCGTTTCTCAAAATCAGAGAGTAATTACAATACTGAACCGAACTAGATGAGCACCTCCCGGGGTGCAAGCTAATCATATAGTCAGGAGAGAGAGGGCTATTTCTTTGGATCCAAAATCATATTTCGAGAAAGGAAAAGGTTATAATAAAGCGACATTTGCGTTCATCTGCACTATAACTATCTTTATGAAGATAAAGACATTTTCATTCGAATTTTTTACACGTGTACATATCCTGAAAAAAATAAAACTGGTATGAAAGAAGATCAAAATTTTCATTGTTTTCTTTTGCTTTCACTAATGAAATTGAACGCACACAGCAATCTTCAAACTCTTTATTTAAACCGTGAGAAAAATGTCATAAACATGTTGTTGTTGAAAAGGGCCGACCCTTACCCTCAGCTGTCACAAATTTTCATTGATCATTCTCTCACTCTCTCTCTCTCTCTCTCTCTCTATATATATATATATATATATATATATATAAGAAAAACAGCTTTTGTTGTTATGCTACGCTGAATTTTTATTAATTTTGTTGGAAAGACCATTGCAACAACCAAAAACGATCATTATGTATCCTTTTTCAAATAAGAGCTGTTTTCAAGAGTCTTATTTTGGACTTTTTGTTAAACTTGACAAAACTACCTTTGGTTGTATACAGATTTACTAGAAAAACAGTTATGGAAAGTTACTACTATTTACGTTTCATACTATTGATAAGAAATGAAATTTCAATACATTAGAAACTATGTGCTTTTAAATTGTTCGAAATGGGTGACAGTATTAATTTCCAGCAATAATTGTAAACTTTTTAATTTTATTCTGTATGTGACCACGTCAATAGCATTTTAATTTCGATCATTTTACGGTAAAAATATTTTGTGAAATGTAGTGGAAATTCAGAAGAAGCCTTCTTTGTGAATTTCTAAGTATTGATCGATGGAGGTGAAGAATATGTTCAATGTTTGTACTTAAAATCCAAAATATACTTTGGCTACTAAATATGTCTGAAATTATAGTAATTACTTAATTTCTTAATGAATGAAAGTTCCGAATTTAAGATACTTATTATTGATTAACATATTAAAATACACTAACACGTGCATGTATAAAGAATGTGTGTGTACTTACGTTTTGTATGTATGTAGATAGATAAAAACATCACACAACTAGACACGTATGCACAAAATAATATGCTGGCGATACAAAAATAGTTGATGAAAAAATGACCCCAATAAATTCCTCCAAATTGGAAGCATTTGATATGTCAATGGAATTTAAAAATACATCATTGGTAGTGATTAGTGTCTGAAAAAGTCGAACTTCGTTGGGCTAAGTTCTGATCCCTTAAGCACCTATTCCACAACTGCTTGAAGTTCGAAAATGTTATTTGTTCACCCCATTTACCTTTACTTTTAATATTCCCGCGCGAACAGCAGCTTGAATGTGTCTCTTCATTCTTCTCATTTTCATACCTTCATTCTCACCGTCGCACAGTGTGGCAAGGTAATTCTTAGAAAAAACTTGAAAAATGAAGTAAAAGATTGACTCGATATAATTTGTTATAATGAAACCTTAATAGTGTACACATAAGATAGTGCACAGGAAAAGAAGTGATAGCAGTTCACAATGAACTCATGGGACGTGTAAATTTGGTTATCTGCCGAAGCCGGAGAGGCGCTGCTTAGTGACAGAAGATAGGAAATTGACTTTGAATGCTACTATTCCTACATTGCGTGTAGATATTCAGTGGCTGGTAAACATGGTGACACGACCGACATGTATGTATCGTTTTGTATATTTAGAATGTTGATGTGATGTGTAGTCAATAATCATATTTGGAATGATGCTAATATCATTATCATATCCCTATGATAATCCCCTACTTAATATCATATTTGGAAAATGCTGTGGTACTGAAAGCATATAAACTATGGTCAAACGCTAGAATGGCATTTTAGTAGAAAATATGTCTGAATTTTTTATATGTCTTAGCGGAAGCTGTTCTTACTGTATGCAAAAAGAAAACCTGCACATATTTGCACTTTTGGGAAATATAGCGCATGAAAATGTTTGAAGAAAACCGCATTCTGGATGCAATGTTGCTTTTAAATTGAGGTGGGATGAATGTGAGAACAAGTGTTAGGTTATTAGACGTGTGTTCCCCATGCACGTAGTGACAAAGTTGAATATAGGTCGATTCTGGAAATTTTGCCCCCAGACCGCGTTAGGGGCTTCGCCCCCAGGACCCATCTTGTTTCCAACATCTAGTCATACTTCTCTGGCATTCACCAACAGAACTAAACTCTAGTCAAACATATTGATTAATGGTGGCGACATTTGGAAACGCCAATGTTTGCTAAACAATCTATGGACCAATATGTAGAACCAGATTAAAAATGGTGTTAATCAACTCAGTATTGTGTTTTTTGTGATGCGTGCGCAGAAGTGACATTGGAATCAACTGTAATGAGCCTCCGTTCGCTCCAGTTCAGAGTGTTCCAATCAAGCCCTGAAATGAGCTCACATAATGCACGATGCAATATATGAAACAACCTGAACAGATTACTGATGCTTGTAAATGATAATATGTTTAATATATCTGATAATATATTCATATCGAGAACTTGTGATGAGATAATTTTTATGTATTGAAGCATCCTTGCATCTTCATTGTCATAACGAATCCTTCACAACTTTGAAATAATTTTTAGAAGCAAGAACTTTTCTTCAATTTTATTACTCTTCAGTTGTAAAATGAATAAGTACACTTTTTTCCTTTCATGCCTAAGAATGTAAGCCAATCGTAAATTGCCAAATCAAAGCATATTGCCCACTCGTTTGTTTATGCCAATCATATAATCTGTTATATAATTTAGGCGCGAATATAAGGAATATTTCCTTTTATGATGTAAAACTCTATGTTTTTGATGAAATAATGTCGAAATAACATTATTGTAGCCACTGCACATACCGAACTAATTGGTTTTCTTTCAATTTTCTGATTCATATTGCGAATTCTTATTTTTGCCAAGAATTCAGTGCTTTGGCCCCACTGTGTGTCGTGATTAATCCGATTGGCTAGAAAAAAGTTTTGAACTAAACAAACTCATCACTTTCAAAACGCCGAACACAACTTTGCTCGTTTCTGATTTTTAAAATGCTCCTGCGTACACTGGGCATTTTCTATATCACACGTCATTAAGAAATCATCTATAATAACTGTTTATGTAATAAGTAAATAATTGTTGTAACTTATTTAAACTCTTGGATTGCGAGCGAAGCGAGCAAGAAAATTTTTAAGAAATCTACGTATTTCATTGATAACCGACAGCAATATTGATCTAACAGGGCTCCAATACATTCTGGGGGCGACTTGTCTTTTACTCATGTCCAAAATCTGTTTTTCTTTCTCCTTGCTTGTTCGGCGCCCCCTTGCTATCAGCGCCCGGGGCGGGCGCCCCGCTGGCTCCCCCTTAGCTACGGCTCTGCTTCTTACACAATAACTGTATGATCCCACTTTCCGCGCAGTAGCTTTCTCGTGTACTGTACATGTGAGCACGTCAGGAAATCGAATACTATGGACAAATGGTTGTACTAAAAACAAATGTCTCGCGAGGAATAAGGATAAAGTTGAGTAAGGCTATACCATAAACCAAAGAAAACATATTAGTCCTTCTTAAAAACTTTTTTTTTTTTTTTTTTTTTTTTTGCTCAGTTGTCAGTAACTAAATTGTTTAAAGATTTCATTAATCTGAGTGTAAGACAGATAAAATGAACTAACTTTTATTCAGCACGCTCTCGTGAACGAACAAGACATGAATTAATGCGATCTCCTAAAGCCACTGTGAACACCTTGTACAATATATCTGGAATGATCATCTCTACGCTCTGGACAATTCTTTAAGTCATCTACAAGGGCGCCCATGTTATGGTTTCAAAGAGCGTGCAATATAAGCGACATTTCAAATGTAGTCTCAATTTTTGCAGTAACTATTCTAAAATATCTATTGGGTTTTCCATCTTCCGAAGCACAATTTCCTCTAAACGTTGGGAGGCGAGCGCCCCACCTTGCCACTACCCTGATGGGCGCCCTTGTTACATGATTTTTGATAGAACTTTTTAAAGGAATCTCCACAAAAAAAAAAAAAAAAAAAAAAAAAAAAACATGGAGGAAGATCTTGACTATTTGATGGCCATTCGACAATTCACCCCTTAGAAAGAAGTCATTCCCCAAACTTATAGATTTATAGTTGTAGTCGTATAAAAAGGTGGCGTGGATATTTATTGTGGTTTTCAAAGTGATTTTGGGACCGGAAAGGGGAAGTTGTAGCCCCACAAGGACCACCGGCACATGGAAATAACTTCTGAGCGTAAATTCTGTGATATTAGTGATTATTTTTACGCTACCGCCAATAACACAAATAACGAAAAGTTGGAATTTTTCATGTCGCTACTGGTACCCAATATAAGAAGGAATGGCCGTAATAAAATTCCAGACGCATGCACCATCATAGGTACAAGCGAAAGAGTGTTATTGTATTTTCTAAATAAAAATGCAAATTTACTGCAAAATTCCTACAATTAATTGGAGAAAACTGCTTTCAATATTTCACATTGACACTCTCATTAGGCAAAAGAAATTCTGAGTCAATGCCCCTAAAAGAAATCTTCACATGGGTATTATCTTATTGTCACTTAACAATTCTTATAAACAAACATTTTTTTCTAAAATAATGCCAAATTTTACATTAATTATTTAAAAAGAAATGCTTCTGCCATTAGGTTTTGGGTAAGAACAATCATATTGAATTTATGATGATTTTCAAAGAGAGCTGTAGTCCCATATTAGTCACTGGTACATAAAAGTAGTATGGAACATTAATTCTGTGCATCTTGCAACTAATTTGACACTCATGAGCAGTATCAATATAAAATTTGGAATTTCAGTAACCCCCTTATGACCCTCAAAGGTACCAAATTACCCACCGTGCCCTGTGCCTCCTGTTACCAAAATAATATTCCAGATTGTTACTATCAGAAAGCCAAATTTCACATTAATTGACAAATTATAGCTTCTTCCGTATGTCCCTGCTAAGGATATTTATCGGGAATTTTTAATGTGATTTTTGGAAGGGGGGCTGCATCTCAATATCAGTCAATGGCACATACAAGGAATTTCGGAATATTAATTTTGTATTATTTGTGATAAATCTTACATACAATGGATTTTCCAAAATAAAATTTGGAATTTTTATAAAGATCCACAACTTATGCTTCCCCACCTGTGCCCCACCTAAAGCGGTGCATTACAAAAATAATATTCCTGATGTGAAAAATGCATAGCTTTTTGCTACAACGAAGCAAATTTCACATTAATTAACAAAGAATGCCTTCGTCTCATATGTCCCTACTAAGGATTGTGGAGATTTTATGGTGATTTGTTTATTTTTGAAAGGGGGCTATAGCCCCATATAAGTCACTGGCACATTCAAGGAACATTAGAATATTAATTCTGGGACAGTTGTGAAAAATCTAACGCTCACTGGCAATTCCGGAACATAATTTTGAATTTTTATACAGATCCATCTTCTAATGCTTCGCCCCCTGTGCCCCCCTTAGGCGGTGCGTTACCAAAATAACATTCCAGATTTGAAAAACGCATACTTTTTGTCTACAATGACGACAAATTTCACGTTAATTAAAAAAAAATGCCTGCTTTTCGTATGTCCCTACGAAAGATATTATTTTTGAAAGGGGGCTGTAACCCCATTATAAGTCACTCTTACATGTAAGGAGCATTGGAGCACTAATTCTGTGACATTTGTGATTAATCTGACGCTTACTGGCATTCCGAAAACAAATATTTGGATTTTGGTAACACATCATCCACCACCTTTTTACGCCCCTTGCCCCCCAAAAGGGGGACCTTCCCAAAATAATGTTTGAGGTGGCTTTACTAGCTTCGTGAATGAGTGTTCTGTAACAAATACAACTCATTTGCCCCAAAATCTTAACGAATAATTATTGGAGAATGCTGCCTCCAAAGTTTAACATTGAATCTGCCATAAGGAAAATGAACTTTCGTGTTTACACCCGTAAAAGAGGGGCTAAAAAGCAATATTCTCTTATTTCCTATAGAAATTCGAAACATTCAGATATTTTTTTAATAAGAGTGACAAATTACACGTAAATAGTTTGAAAACATCATCTTCTTCCAATGCTGTAGAAAATTACACGAATTATGGAACAGTCTATATATATATATATATATATATATATATATATATATATATATATATATATATATATATGGTGTTAATAAACTATACCGACAAACTGTAAGAAGTGATACCTCACATCAAAATAAGAGATAAAGTTCATATGGACCTATGGCAAAAAGTGCATAGTTTGAGAGCTAGAGCTGTCAAAATTGCTAAGAAGCCAAATGTTGTTCATATGAGCAGTGACATTTGCGATGATGTTTAAATCCAAATTCAGCGCCAAAACTTGGGGGAGGCAGAAGGGGTGGATATATAAAAATTGAAAAAAAGTGGCCAATATTAATGTCGTTTCCATAGTTTTCGGAGTGGCTGAGATGAAGAGTGATATTTCCGATGCCGTTTAAATCCAAATTGAGCCCCCATTTTTTACTTCTAAAAGGGGAAAGTGACATGTAAAAGTAATTGAAAATTACTGATACTCATGTCGAAATCATAGTTTTTGATGTCCCTAAGTTCATTGGTGACAGTTTTGGTGCCCTTTTTGTCCAAAGTGAAACGTATTGTTCCCGTGCGAAAAACGGGTATTATGCTAGGCTTTAATAATAACGAACGGAAATTTCATATGTTAATTTCTTTAATGTATTTGTCACTGCTCAAATTTACGCACTTTTGCTGTGTATGTGTGTGTATGTAAATATGATCATCTATTTTTTTTTTTTAAGTTGTTCGAAAGATATACAAATAATAAAGAAGGATTATTTTATCAGAAAACTGAAAAGTAAAATGAAAAACTGTTGCTTTAAGTAATTTTCCTGCTAGCGAAATATATTGTATACATATATGCTACAGACATGTTACAGCAAACAAGATTAGCATCAGGCGAACAAAAATTTGTTTCTATTTTCCGGGTTTTACCAATATTTCCGAACAAAAGATTTTTTTCTAATGGGTTGAAATTTTCCGAAAATTTTACACAGCACGAGGATAACACGTATCTCCATAATATATATATTTTAAGATACTGGTATTAACCAAACTGATTCTGGCCTGTTATTTAACACTTTCCCGCCATGAAACGGTAACTTTATAAGATTACTGAAGCTAATTTAAATCTGTCAATATTAATTAATCTAATTAGGATTATATTTTAGGATGTTTTGTAGCCATAACTCCATTCTACCACGCTGCTAACTTTAAAGGAGTGGTACAAATATATTTGTTGACACTAAAGTTCCCTATTCTAATACAAGCAACAAAACTACTCAATGATCTTAACTGAAAATTAGTAAATATAAAATAGTTTTCATTTTACAAACATAATGTAGTAAAATATTGAAAATTTCAATGTTTCCCAATTTTTACGGATTTTTCCAAGTTCGGGAAGGAAAGCTGTAGAAAACCGTTTTTTTAAAACCCAAAATTTCCGTTTTTTCCACCAGGAATTTACAACACTATTACGGAGTATTCCTTACAGGGTGTAATTCTTAGATATGCACTCAATAGAGTTTTCAGATATACCCTGATTTCAAGGAGGATACAAAATAGTTAGATACAAAACAGGATACAAACTGTTTTTTTTTTGTTCTGACTAATGTGTGATGCTATGTATTTCGTCACGGTATATTTCACGTGTTATTCACTTATGTGCGTGAATGAAAACATTGCACCATGCGTTTCCCCGAGTACGAGAAACCGTGCTACTGAAGATCCTTAACATATGAGTGACTTCCTTTACGCTGATAATGACCACTATCCACAGTTTCTGGAATTTGAAATAGGGCCTGTTGATATTTGGCTTTTTCGCAATTATGGGCAGCCCTAGCTCTGAAATTATGGCATTTTCCCCAGAGACCCATATGAACTTTTTATCTTATTTTGTTGTAAGGTATCACATCTTACAGTTTGTTGGTATAGTTCATTAACACCCTTTGTATACCACATTTTCTGACTTTCGAGTAAGTGTGAAAAGGAAGTTCATCATTCCTATGCAATTCGATACAATGACACATAACAAACAAGTTTCCCTTGTGGTTTAATACCAATCCAGTCCACCTAATAACTTAATTTCATCAGAAGTGACAATTATCATGATGTTCGCTAAATCCTATCATACAATGGTAAAAATGAAATGAAATCCTTAAGTTTTATGTCCCTCGGTTATGCCGGTTAGGCTAAAGGAGACAGTGATGATAAGAGATGAGTGAAATGGTGGAATGAAGAAAGTGGGATGAAACTGGAGATCCCCGAAACAACCCACGAGCACGGTGTTTTTCCACCACAAAGTCAACACGGTGCGAGCTGGGATCGAACCAGGGACCCGAAACACCGGAGGTGATCGCTCTAGCACTGAGCTTCCGCGCCCTCCACATATCATGGTAAATATAGTGCTTATTTCGCTTCTTAATATTTTGTATGGCCGGAAATTCTTTTTTATTTTATTCATTGGAGGCAAACTTTCTTACAGATTGATACTGGTCTTCAACTAAACACGTGTGGTTTATTGTTCAACAGCCCTCCAACTCTGCAAGTAAACAAGTTACCACCAAACGGAATCTGTAATCAGAGGTCCCTACAAAGGTTCAGACTTTTCTTCACTGAATAGTTTTAAGCTCTTTTCTTTTTTATAGTAGGCAATAAAAATAGGAGAAGAACAATATTACTTTTCTGCGGCAGTGTGTCATTTATTTGAGCAAAGCTATGATAGTCAAAATTTGCAGACACTCCTCAAATAACAGGAAGAATCCCACAGCTATTTACAAAGGCAATAGGAAAAACAAGTTCATTTCTCTGATAATAATAATAATAATAATAATAATAATAATAATAATAATAATAATAATAATAATAATAATAGTGAATATCTACAATATATTATCATTATCCATACTTTATCTTATTTCTGACATAATACATAATTTTGTCCTCTTCAATCACAAGCCACTGTTGTGCTTATACGATAAATTTCTTCTCAATATCGTTCTGCCTATTTACTCAATATACTACTAGACTAATATTCATTCACAACAATTCTTTGATCCAATACTTGATCCAATTTGTTTTGTATATACCCACACTCATGTCCAGTTCCATCTAAAGAAACTAGTATAAAACAATTTTGTTACCAAGCGTTATAGTAGTGTATGATTGAATTCCGGATATATGAAGGCCCATAAATATGCAAATTACATATGGGCCGTTAAAATTAGTAAAATATGCATTGGGCCGCGGAAAACTTTGCATTTGAATCAAATTTACTGGAATCCCGAGAGAACAGTTCGCAAATGTAGCATAGATTGTGTCTTAAGTTACTCATATACAGACCATGACAATAGTCTAGGAGACAAAGTTTGTGTTTGTCTCGTATCGAAAAAGTATCGTAAAAGTGGTGGTCTCTTAGGAAGTGTCGGAATAAAATAAACCGTAAAATAGACTACAAAAACAATTTGCAATCATAAGAATGACTAACTACTCACATTGTCGTTAATTTAAAGTTGTGAGTAATTCCCCGAAATAATTCCTCAAAAGATCTTTTGTTTGTGTAATAATCAACACACAGGTTCCTCAATCTATGCTGCAGATCAACATAAACCTTTTTAGTTTTCTTGACGGGGTATTGTCCTCTTTCGCACTAGGAAATGGTAGAATGAACGGTGGAATTCTCTTTCTGTAGGCTTTGTATGAATTTCCATACCGTTGGGTGGTTATGTGCAACCAAATGGAAATACTTAAGATTCCACCCCTCACATAAGTTATTTGTGCGAGGATTGTTAGACAAAGTTGCCTCATCAGAAATCCAAACTTCCGGTGGAAATCTTGATGGCACTCTCTTAATTCTTACATCAGAATTCTCAGAATTGAAATATTATTAGCAGTTCGAATTTTGGAACATGATGAATAAATCAAAAATTTATGCCGAAATCTTCATTTACCAAGTAAGAAACAAAATAGTTTAAAACCCGAGAATTCAAATTATACTTTCTGCCTTTATGTCCTCCTGCCATTTCGTCCGCGTGCCATTTCGTTCTCCTACCATTAATTCCTGCCATTATGTACCCTGCCATTTTGCCCTTCTGCCATTCTGACCGTTCCCCCTTGCTCTAGATCCATTGGATGTGCCTTGATATCGTCTCTTGGAAACTTCCTAGGAACTGCGTTTCTTGTTAAATTCAGCATGCAACATTTTTGAAAGCGTTAACTCAACTTGATAATTATGTTGCATTTGTCTTCCGTACGGAAAGCTACGTTGATTAGTCAATGTAAAGTTTCTGTACAGTTGTGTGGCGGTGGGGTCTAAGTGGAAAATGGAAATGACTCTTTCGTGCCTAAAAATAACGCGTTACTTTGGAAGTAGGGTAACAGTTACTTTTTGGGGACAAGTAAAGCGTGACATTTTAAAGGAAAGTAAAGTAACTTGTAACGCATTACATTTTTACAAGTAACTTACCCAACACTGCCCAGAATCGATTGCAGAAAAATGTTTTTCGCTGTCTATTATAATTTTTGTTCTATAATGATAATTGATAAATATTCAAACCAGTAATGCTGAGCCAACCTGTTTCTGTGAAGCTTAATCGATGGTGAAGTATCTCTTCCAGCGGCGTATCCAGGGGGGCGATCGGGGCGTCTTCTCCCCCAGAAGAGGAAACTTGCTTATTTTATATATAAATAAAGCCCATCCCATAGTTTGGAGCTCTTAAAAGTAGCTATACAGTATTACAACACCCCCCAGAAGTCTGTCCTGGATCCAACCCTGACCTCCTCTCTATATCTCTTACCGGTGTTGCTCTGAAACATAACGGGAGACGAACGGACGGACAAAGTCGTTCTATAAAACTTCAGACCTTTATGCATAGGTCATAAATTGAGGTCATAAATTTTGTATGTCCACGGGTTGAGGACCTCCTTTCGATAATCGAAACCAGAGAAAAAAAAACTTCAAAGTGAGACGAGGCGTAACTTGAAAAAAATACGAGGAGAGACAAGGAAACCTGATTTCTCCTGCATATCAAAATTTGAAATGGGGTCTATTACAGTACATTTCGCTATAGTCAATATTTACTGTACTATTAATATAGCGTTTATTATTCTATTCCTAAAGTATTCGATAAGCGTTCAGGGGAGACGATTATGATTATTGTGTTACATTGCTCCTGTTTCGGGCAACGGGAAAGTCAATGAAAATTGTGTTGAAAAAAGGATTTTAAAAAGCTAACAGAAAGAAATAAAAAGGAAAAGACCATCATATTCTTTCGTTCTTGATACAAGATTGACGGATGGGTTGTCACAGCGGGCGGGTTGTCGGTTGAGGTTATTTGAATGTTGTTTTGTGGTTTCAGGGAAGACAGCAACCGAGCCTGTGAATTTCTGAAAGTGTATAAAAGAGAGAAAGAGAGAGAAAAAACTGTATTATACGTGAGGAAAGGAAATGGAGTGGCGTGTTTGGCGCGTGTCAATTATTACCTGTTGTGCAGTGGAAGTTGCTGTGAAACGAAAGGCGCAGAATGAAAAGGGAGGTTTGTAACTTTTGCCACTATTCACATACCATAATGGACCTGTTTTATTTGTCTTTTATTTTAAATTTTTCATTTTTTTTTCATCTTTTTCTTACAGTGAAAAACAATACAAGAATATCATTGTGTTTTACTACGTATGTTTAAAAACAATGAGATAATATCTTTAAGTTTTTCGTCCAATGCTTCCCCTTACGCTTTGCGGCTGGTCTGTCGACCTCACTCATATATACTAGGGGGCGCCGTCGTATATTTCGCCCCGGGCGCTGATTTTCCATGGCACGATGCCATCCGGCGGTACAATCTCGAGTGATTCAGATCACATGTAGGTTAAAGTTTCATTTAACAGCACTGTTGAAGGTAAAGTTAAATTCAATTTATATGAACAAACGGGTGTCTCCTATTTAGAGTATTAGTCAGTGACTATGTGGTCTTTTGATTTATACAGGTTGAATCAAAACGACACCGAAAAATTTTGGGAGTTGAGTCTTGACACCAAGAGAAGAAGAAAAGTATAGATCAGCCTGGGTGCACAAATGCTTGCTTTCGGAGTTATAAGCTGCCAGGGCTGCTATCGGGGCCATCGCTCGTCCCCACAAAAAGAAAGTGTTTTTCATATTTTATATATAAATAAAAACCATCCCAGAGTTTGGAGCTGTTTAAAAGTAACTCTAAGTAGCAGTATTACAAAATAACGCCCCTCTCTAGAAGTCCGTTCTGGATCCGCTCCTGGGCCTACTTCAGTCGGAACAAACCGTAACTTAAGAACATTGGAATATTTAAATTTTAAATTAAATTGAATAAATATGAATAAATGTTTTTTTCACTGCTTTTCCACCTGATTGATACTCCTTGATACCGAAAATGATTTTATATTTGGACTGAAGAGAAAAATTTGAGAGACAGAGATAATTATGTGGTGTATGATTCTCCGGTCGTTTTTCATTTTAACGTATGCTGAGAGTAGTTTCCTGTTTTGTTTCCTTCTGATAAGTAAAGCAATATGAAAAGATGGAAACTTGGCATGCGAGGTTAATAATGTCTGATATTGAACATCGGTGAAGTCAACAAGAAATAGAATAATAGGAAGCCTGTTGTTTATGTTTTTACTAGAGCATGATTCAAAATTGGAACATTTAAATTTTAAATTAAATTGAATAAATGTGTGTAATAATAAATGTGTTTTTCTTTGCTTTGCCGCTTGATTGATTCTCCTTGATATCAAAACTGATATTATATTTGTCTGAAGAGCAAAATTTGAGAGCCGGAGTTAATTATGTGAAGTATGATTTTCCGGTCGTTTTCCATTTTAACGTATGCGGACTGCTGAGTGAGGTTTCCTGTTTTGTTGGCTTCTGATAACAAAAGCAATGTGAAAAGCTGGATACTTGGCATGCGAGGTTAATAATGTCTGATATTGACTATATGTGAAGTCAACAAGAAATGGAATGATAGAAAGCCTGTAGTTTATGTTTAAATTAGAGTATGATCAAAAATTGGAATATTTAAATTTTAAATTAAATTAAATAAATATGTGTAATAATAAATGTGTTTTTCTTTGCTTTTCCGCTTGATTGATTCTCCCTGATACCGAAACTGATTTTATATTTGGTATGGAGAGGAAAATTTGAGAGCCAGAGCTAATTATGTGAGGTATGATTTTCCGGTCGTTTTCCATTTTAACGTATGCGGATTGCTGAGTGTGGTTTCCTGTTTTGTTGGCTTCTGATAACAAAATCAATGTGAAAAGCTGGATACTTCGCATGCGAGGTAAATAATGTCTGATATTGACTATATGTGAAGTCAAAAAGAAATGGAATAATAGAATGCCTGTAGTCATCTTTTCATTAGAGCATGATTAAAAATTGGAATATTTAAATTTGAAATTAAATTGAATAAATATGTGTCATAATAAATGTGTTTTTCTTTACTTTTCCGCTAGATTGATTATCCTTGATACCGAAACTGATTTTATATTTGAACTAAATAGCAAAATTTGAGAGCCAGAGCTAATTATGTGAGATATGATTTTCCGGTCGTTTTTCATTTTAACGTATGCTGAGAGTGGTTTACTGTTTTGTTGGCTTCTGATAACAAACGCAATGTGAAAAGCTGGATACTTGGTATGCGAGGTTAATAATGTCTGATATTGACTATATGTGAAGTCAACAAGAAATTGATTAATAGAAAGCCTGTAGTTATGTTTTCATTAGAGCATAATTAAAAATAGGAATATTTAAATTTTAAATTAAATTCAATAAATATGTGTAATAATAAATGGGTTTTTCTTTGCTTTTCCGCTTGATTGATTCTCCTTGATCCCGAAACTGATTTTATATTTTGACTGAAGAGCAAAATTTGAGAGCCAGAGCTAATTACGTGAGGTATGATTTTCCGGTCGTTTTCCATTTTAACGTGTGCGGACTGCTGAGTGTGGTTTCATGTTTTGTTGGCTTCTGATAACAAACGCAATGTGAAAAGCTGGATACTTAGCATGCGAGGTTAGTAATGTCTGATATTGACTATATGTGAAGTCAACAAGAGATGGATTAATAGAAAGCCTGTAGTTATATTTTCATTACAGCATGATCAAAAATTGGAATATTTAAATTTTAAATTAAATTGAATAAATATGTGTAATAATAAATGTGTTTTTCTTTGCTTTTCCGCTTGATTGATTCTCCTTGATCCCGAAACTGATTTTATATTTTGACTGAAGAGCAAAATTTGAGAGCCAGAGCTAATTATGTGAGGTATGATTTTCCGGTCGTTTTCCATTTTAACGTATGCGGACTACTGAGTGTGGTTTCCTGTTTTGTTGGCTTCTGATAACAAAATCAATGTGAAAAGCTGGATACTTGGCATGCGAGGTTAATAATGTCTGATGTTGACTATATGTGAAGTCAACAAGAAATTTATTAATAGAAAGCCTGTAGTTATGTTTTCATTAGATCATGATTAAAAATAGGAATACTTAAATTTTAAATTAAATTGAATAATTGTGTGTAATAATAAATGTGTTTTTCTTTGCTTTTCCATTTGATTGATTCTCCTTGATACCGAAACTGATTTTATATTTTGACTGAAGAGCAAAATTTGAGAGCCAGAGCTAATTATGTGAGGTATGATTTTCCGGTCGTTTTCCATTTTAACGTATGCGGATTGCTGAGTGTGGTTTCCTGTTTTGTTGGCTTCTGATAACAAAATCAATGTGAAAAGCTGGATACTTCGCATGCGAGGTAAATAATGTCTGATATTGACTATATGTGAAGTCAACAAGAAATGGATTAATAGAAAGCCTGTAGTTATATTTTCATTACAGCATGATTAAAAATTGGAATATTTAAATTTGAAATTAAATTGAATAAATATGTGTAAAAATAAATGGGTTTTTCTTTGCTTTTCCGCTTGATTGATTCTCCTTGATCCCGAAACTGATTTTATATTTTGACTGAAGAGCAAAATTTCAGAGCCAGAGCTAATTACGTGAGGTATGATTTTCCGGTCGTTTTCCATTTTAACGTGTGCGGACTGCTGAGTGTGGTTTCATGTTTTGTTGGCTTCTGATAACAAACGCAATGTGAAAAGCTGGATACTTGGCATGCGAGGTTAATAATGTCTGATATTGACTATATGTGAAGTCAACAAGAAATCGATTAATAGAAAGCCTGTAGTTTTGTTTTCATTAGAGCATGATTAAAAATAGGAATACTTAAATTTTAAATTAAATTGAATAATTGTGTGTAATAATAAATGTGTTTTTCTTTGCTTTTCCATTTGATTGATTCTCCTTGATACCGAAACTGATTTTATATTTTGACTGAAGAGCAAAATTTGAGAGCCAGAGCTAATTATGTGAGGTATGATTTTCCGGTCGTTTTCCATTTTAACGTATGCGGATTGCTGAGTGTGGTTTCCTGTTTTGTTGGCTTCTGATAACAAAATCAATGTGAAAAGCTGGATACTTCGCATGCGAGGTAAATAATGTCTGATATTGACTATATGTGAAGTCAACAAGAAATGGATTAATAGAAAGCCTGTAGTTATATTTTCATTACAGCATGATTAAAAATTGGAATATTTAAATTTGAAATTAAATTGAATAAATATGTGTAATAATAAATGGGTTTTCCTTTGCTTTTCCGCTTGATTGATTCTCCTTGATCCCGAAACTGATTTTATATTTTGACTGAAGAGCAAAATTTGAGAGCCAGAGCTAATTACGTGAGGTATGATTTTCCGGTCGTTTTCCATTTTAACGTGTGAGGACTGCTGAGTGTGGTTTCCTGTTTTGTTGGCTTCTGATAACAAAAGCAATGTGAAAAGCTGGATACTTGGCATGCGAGGTTAATAATGTCTGAAATTGACTATATGTGAAGTCAACAAGAAATTGATTAATAGAAAGCCTGTAGTTATGTTTTCATTAGAGCATGATTCGAAATAGGAATATTTAAATTTTAAATTAAATTGAATAAATGTGTGTAATAATAAATGTGTTTTTCTTTGCTTTTCCATTTGATTGATTCTCCTTGATACCGAAACTGATTTTATATTTTGACTGAAGAACAAAATTTGAGAGCCAGAGCTAATTATGTGAGGTATGGTTTTTCGGTCGTTTTCCATTTTAACGTATGCGGACTACTGAGTGTGGTTTCCTGTTTTGTTGTCTTCTGATAACAAAATCAATGTGAAAAGCTGGATACTTAGCATGCGAGGTTAGTAATGTCTGATATTGACTATATGTGAAGTCAACAAGAGATGGATTAATAGAAAGCCTGTAGTTATGTTTTCATTACAGCATGATCAAAAATTGGAATATTTAAATTTTAAATTAAATTGAATAAATATGTGTAATAATAAATGTGTTTTTCTTTGCTTTTCCGCTTGATTGATTCTCCTTGATCCCGAAACTGATTTTATATTTTGACTGAAGAGCAAAATTTGAGAGCCAGAGCTAATTATGTGAGGTATGATTTTCCGGTCATTTTCCATTTTAACGTATGCGGACTACTGAGTGTGGTTTCCTGTTTTGTTGGGTTCTGATAACAAAAGCAATGTGAAAAGCTGGATACTTAGCATGCGAGGTTAATAATGTCTGATGTTGTCTGTATGTGAAGTCAACAAGAAATTGATTAATAGAAAGCCTGTAGTTATATTTTCATTACAGCATGATAAAAAATTGGAATATTTAAATTTGAAATTAAATTGAATAAATATATGTAATAATAAATGTGTTTTTCATTGCTTTTCCGCTTGATTGATTCTCCTTGATACCGAAAATGATATTATATTTTAACTGAAGAGCAAAATTTGAGAGCCAGAGCTAAATATGTAAGGTATGATTTTCCGGTCGTTTTCCATTTTAACGTATGCGGACTGCTGACTGTGGTTTCCTGTTTTGTTGTCTTCTGATAAGAAAATCAATGTGAAAAGCTGGATACTTGGCATGCGAGGTTAATAATGTCTGATATTGACTCTATGCAGTGGCGTAGGGAAGGGGGGGGCCCGGAGGGGCCGGGCCCCCCCCAAAGAGGTCCGACAATGTACTTTGGTACTTTGATGTTTGTAATTTTTTTATATATTTTTATGTTTATAAATTTTTTTGTTTGTAATTTTTCTATATGCACCTATAACAGCACTTGCCCCCCCCCCCAAACACACATCCTGGCTACGCTACTGACTCTATGTGAAGTCAACAAGAAATGGATTAATAGAAAGCCTGTAGTTATGTTTTTACTAGAGCATGATTCAAAATTGGAATATTTAAATTTTAAATTAAATTGAATAAATATGTGTAATAATAAATGGGTTTTTCATTGCTTTTCCACTTGATTGATTCTCCTTGATACCGAAACTGATTTTATATTTTGACTGAAGGGCAAAATTTGAGAGCCAGAGCTAATTATGTAAGGTATGATTTTTCGGTCGTTTTTCATTTTAACGTATGCGGAGTGCTGAGTGTGGTTTCCTGTTTTGTTGGCTTCTGATAACAAAATCAATGTGAAAAGCTGGATACTTAGTATGTGAGGTTAATAATGTCTGATATTGACTATATGTGAAGTCAACAAGAAATTGAATAATAGAAAGATTAATAATTTGCATATATTGGACATATTTTTTGATGATATAAAAAAGGATTAAAATATAAATTAGTAATTTAGAATTAGTATTGAGTTCTAGAAATTGTTGGAGTATGTACTTATTATTGTATGGTGTGTTTGCTATCATCAGGATTGATAATAAACTTAATTAAATAAGTATTAAACATTATTACGAAAGGGATATTTGAGATTTGATTATTTAGTTTTTGATCACTGCCACCCTGCTTATGTTTTCAACAACATATTTGTATCTTCCCTTCGGTGTGAAATTCTTATAATATTTCATTGCACAATGGCTGGTAAGGCGTCTGTTAAGTCGGAATTGATGTGCAAAGAAGAAATTGCCTATGACTTACCTAGTGATGATCCGCTCGAAGGGAGAGGGTGGACATACGAACTAATGAATGACAACAAAGAGTTAATATTATCTACAACGGAAGGAGATGTATCAGTGGACAAGGATAAAGCTATGTGCTCTTTGGATGTGAAACTAAACGTTGATAGGGTAAAACCAGAATTAGCACTAGAAGAAGATCCTGCATTTGAAAGTAATATAGAAACGCTAAGAAAAATTGTGGTTCAGGAGACTTGCGCGTCGTATTCTAATGACTCCCAACAATTAATAACAAAAAGTTTAAATTCAGTTCGGCCAGCAAGGTAATGTTCAATTTTTCATTAACTAATTGGCTCAGATTGATAATACGGTTACATGGTTTCGGAAATTTTGTTGGTTAAAAGCAATACTTCTCGAGAAATATTTAGGTATGGGAGACATCATGAACGTAAGTTAGTAGCCTACAATTTGGAAATGACATGGCACAGATAGACAAGCTGTATACCAAATAAAAATAATAACAAGATTGATACGATCCATACAATTCTTATGTAGTTCATATCTTGATAAATTAATCATTTCTTTATTATTGGTTACACATTTCTCACTAATTGTTCACATATTTAAAATATGGGTGCTCGACGATATTGTTTTATTTATAAAGAGACTTATGTAAAATACCAAATAATGAGAATGGTAATAATCCTAAAATTTTACAAATGTAAACCTGTAATGTATTATATTCGAACATAAACTATGGACGTTTGTGATTTTATTTTGATTTAGCTCAAATGGGTCTAGCTTGATTTTTCCGGCTGGCTTCGAAAGACATAAGTAAAATACAAGATAAAGAATATTTTAACCAACAATGGATGTTCGTTATTTGTAGAGGTCCATACAACAGTCCATTTCATAACTGCGCTCATTTTTTCAAGGAAGTCGACTTTTTACATTCCCAGGAATCTTTTTTAGGGTATGGACCTGCATTTTTCAATATGGGATCACTTCAGGGGCTTGATAGACGTACATAATATATGAATTATTGTAAAAACAACGCTAATCAGCATGTGCTAGATGACCGGTAAAAATAAGATTGCTATGCAGATTAGGGCATTACGCAGAATGTGGGTAAACATGGATAGCGCAAAATTCTGTATTTAGGATGACTTACATGTCTTACGTTTTGAATGTGTTCTTGTACATTCCTAAGTATTTTATAGGTAACATGCTGAAATGCTTTCTTTGCTTGTATATTTGTGTTCCATAGTAACACAATACTTTAGGGACGTAACTTCTTAATTATATGGATCCCTTCATTCCCAAACATTTTCATAGTTCCGTGTTATGATTTGCCACACTAAATTTTCATACTTCATTTCGCTTACAGTGGTTACTAGCTACCTTGACAAGGGGTTACTTTGCACATCGGGCATTACTTCGCACAAAATATGAAGAGAGTTTCACAGTCCTCCGTCGGTAAAACCATGAACTGTATACTCGAAGTTTAACTACCCCCTACGATAGAACATGTAACTTTATTATGGTGTTAATGTTGGGGTCAGCATCAGTTCCAATTACAGGGAGGCTTTGTTGTTGTAGTGGCGTGAAAAACAGTCACTGCCCACACAGCAATGAAATATTTTCAAAACGTTTCTAAAACGTGCCATCATTTTCCTTCAGAAAATGTATCCTACTTCCCTTAAGGAAATATATTCCATATGTTTTTGAAAACATTTTCCACATAATACTGAAAACATTATCTGAATATACTCAAAAAACGTTGTAGAAATATTTTATACGCCGTTAGAGAAGATTTCCAAAAAAATGTTTCCTGTACGATTTCCAAACATTACTGAAAATGTTTTTGAAACGTTTTATACAATGTTAACGGAATGGTTTTTAAAATGTTTCTCATGGAATATTTTAAAATTATTTACCAGTAACACAGACAATATTTTCCTACATATGCCAAAATATATTTAGTGAATATTTTTTGTACATCTCAGAAAATATTTAGAGAATAGTTTCTGTGCATGACAAAATATTTAGGGAATATTTTCTGTACATGACAAAATATTTACAGAATATTTTCTGTACATGATAGATTGCGAAGCCCATAGGCCAACCCGGTTACCATTGCAGATACGGAAACAAGGTAAGATATAGAAGGAAATTTTTAAAATGCAGCAAGTTTTGTATTTATATTAGTATACTGCCCAATAGTAACGTGAAGTACAAAGCTGCCACTGCTGGATAACACTGAATGAAAGAAAGTGTGGTTTGAATTTATTTGGACCAAAGGGAACGGAAAGACACAATGAAAAATATAGTGCAAGACCCAATTTCGCGTCCTTCGAATCTGCTCTTCCTCCCCCCCCCCCCTCCAACACCGTGGTTGCTACGCCACTGGCGTAGATATTGCATTTGCATGTTTATCCTTCACTGTGTCTCCTTTCAATTCTTCTCGGTGTAGCTAATTTTAAACCACACATTATTTCATTCGTGTAGCCCAACATGATGTATGGTAACGCATTTTCTTTATTGAGCGGTACAATAGTACAAAAACAAAAGTGTTGCTGGAATTTAAAAGTGTCCTTACATATCTAACCTTGTTTTCATATCTGCAATAGTAACCGAGTTGGCCTATGGGCTCCAGCCTTTTGCGTCATTGTGTATATATAATGGCTTCTTGCTGGGAACAAATAGTGGGTCGAAAACAAGGCGGCCATACTGTGACATAGCAGCTGGAAGAAAACATAATATTCTTCTGTCCAATTTTACCTGCTTAGACGCCTTTGCCTCACTCTGTCTTCATGACGAAAAACCATTGCGGCCCACAGACTCAGACAAAATAAATAAATAAATTAATAAGTAAAAATAAAATAAAAAAAATATTAATAATAATAATAATAATAATAATAAAGAGTGTAAATTGTAACTACAATAATGTTAGCTTGTTCTCATAATTTTAAGCATTATTTCTTACTGAAAATCTTATTTATACAAATGGTTTCTGGGTGTTCCACTGGTGCTACTGGTATATGGCCACGTCGTGCATATATGTTGGGGTGTCTTATGTGACTTACGAGATTCAAACTGGATATCAGTGTGTTCATAATCGTCGCCTGCCAGTTTTGAAAGCGGCTGTATTGGATCCAAAAAAAAAAAAAAAAAATGAGGTTTAGACATCCAATTCAAGAAACAATTGTTGGCAAACCTTTTCCTATCTTAAAAATAATAAATGCAATATAGCCGCTTTGAAAACTGGCACGCGATGATTGTGAAGACTAATTTGCAGTCTGAAACTCGCAATATGACATAAGACACCCCAACATACATACACGGCGTGGCCACATACCAGTAGTAGCAGTGGAACACCCAGAAACATTCTGTGCATAAATAAGATTTTGAGGACAAAAAAAATATGAGAGCAAGCTAATATTATGTAGTTATAATTTACACTGTCCACTATAATAAATATGCATATATATCAGTTTATATCGGTTAGTAGTTAAATAAAAATATAAATGTACACTATACTGGTTTTATTTATTTAAATTCTCTTCAGCAGAATCTTCATGCTGCTCGTATTATTTGTTTCTATACATTAAGAACAATCTTCTCAAATATCAGAAATTCACATTTTAACTTGTAAAAACTTGTTCCAGGAAATTATGTCACTGACACGCTAATTCAATAAAAATCAACAACAACAATATTTATGGATGTTGCAAAAAATATGTTCCTTAAATCTACGGCGCATGGGGAATAGATCTTTTCACGAAATGTCAGTTTTTTGCTACTTTCAAGAAATATCACATTGCTGAATAACAAGAAATACTCATTTGCTTCTGTATAATCTCACTTTTGATTACCACAACTAACTCTAATTTCGACGCTGGGAATTGTCACTCCAAGTTCTGTGGAACTGCAGCTGAATTCTTAACTGATTTTCTTGTTCGTCTCTGTATGGCATGTTGAAGCCAAATCCCAATAATCTACGCGATCTCATCGTTAGTTACGTTTCTCTCGTGTTGCAGTTTCTGAAAATAAAAACAATAGGCAGTGTTTAATAACATAATAACAGCAGGGAATGATTAGAGATCAATTATTACAATTTTTTTTTATACAATATTTTAAACATAGTGTATCCCTCTTCAAATGACAACTTCTATATTTTTTCAACTCAGAAAATGAGATTAAAGAACAGTAGGGAGAGTTTCTTACCTATTATTGTGTTAGTGGTTAACGAGGAAAGCTCTTTCCTTTTGCAACGTGCCAACTAAATTGCTCAGCTATTGCACTTGTCTTTTTCATGATGTTTCTTGTGATGGCTTCTAAGCTGTGGCCTCCCAGTTTTTCATTTCTTAGACCTGTAATGAAATACATATTAAGCACTCAAGTAATAGTAATGGAAATTTAGAGCATACAACTGATGCCCTTAAACAAATTACATTGATTTCAGACGACAGTCTCACCGAGTCAGTTGCAATTGGCGCATCCTCAAAAATTAATATTTGCACTGACGTTTTATTTTTCCAATAAAAGAAAAATTACATACTAATTTTCAAGCAGTTGTACAGGTTTGGCAAAAACCATGGTTTTTATTGAAAAAAAAGTTTTTTTTGTTTAAATAATTTACTCTATGTATTTATATTAGATATGGACAGAAATTAATTTGTTTCGTCTTGGTGTTATTATGCAACAACAAGGTTATGCTGAAAGGGAATCCAAACCGCTTCTCGGCTTACATCCAAGAGAAATTGTCCATTTCGACACGAAACCGGGATTAATTGGTCATAAGTGAGATTGTCGACTCACTCACGAAGGACTCCTGATAAAAAAGTACGTTATACTGATCTTTACATAGGCCTAGTTGTTAATATAATTGTCAAGAGTCATTTCGGAAGGACAAAAAGATAATTAGTTACAGAAGTAAAAACATTATACAGAATTACATATAAATCAAGAAACTCCCGCCTTAGCCATTGGGAAAATCCTATTATTAGTTTAAATGTATTTGTATGTAAAATTTTAAGTTCAACGTATCATATTAAATGACAAATTTATTATGTAGATAACATTCAACAAAATTAAAACAAAGTCGAATCCAAGCTGATTTTGGAAGCTACGTAGGCAGTTGATACATTTTGCCAATTTCTATCAATATATTTAAGCAACCTTGGCTTCTTTATAAAACAACAGGCATTCAGGCAAGTAGAAATATACAATTTGGTTTCGTTTCGTATGTTTAGACTTAACATCCTTATGAAATACAAAAGTTATCACGAAGAAGACTTTCGCTTAAAGGGACACCTAATCGCTACTTGGTTTACACTTGAAAGATGGGTTGTTGTTCGACCGAGAATTGAACACGGGACCCCTTGGTTAAAAGATGAAAAGTAGATAAACATAATGCAGTTGGTGTGATATGTGGAAACGTCACCATGAAGTTCACACGATTTAAAGCATTTTTCGTTCGTTCTTTCTTTTTTTGGTTTAAACCTGTTGGGTTTTTTGAAAAAAAAAACAGCTGTTTAAACCAGCCAACCCTGCCGTAGTAAATCAGAAATTGATGAAAGCAACGTTTCTATAAAAAATATTACGAAATCTACAGGAAGACGAGGAATAATTTAAGTTTTAGAATATACACGTTGGTTGTAAAGTCAATACCTATTTTTAATCTAGATTATCCTAGAAACTGGCATCAGCTTAGCTGGCCAGTTAACATTTTAGAAGTTGTAGAAAATGCGGGTGCATACGTTGCAATGTAACTTAATAACCAAATGGTGCACTCTAATAATGTATTCGATGAAAATAAAACTGTGATAAGTTGTTTAGTTTTAGAAATATTCATTGTTACAAATAAGAACTGACTTTACACCCACGCTGTATTCAGGGAGTAGTAATGCAGAAAACAAACTATTCGCGAACATGGATAAGAGATACTTTCTAGCATGCATTGTTTAACAAGTCACGTATTTCCAAACTACTTCCAAAGCAAAGCCTACACGAAGTTGTTCTATCAGAATTCATAAATATCAAATTCTGCGGAGAATTGTAGGTACTATAACGTCAGCAACCTTAAGTATCCCCACCTGTCACGCGGGAGACCGGGGTTCGATTCCCCGCCGGGGAGCCATATTACACAAATATTTAATTATATTGGATTATTACACAAATAGTAAATATGTTAACATGGATATAAATATAAATGTGATTACTACTAGTGAATAGATCACTATAATAAGTGAATTACCATGTCACGCGAGAGTGAGCGGGGATTTTTATTATTTACTACTGGTAAATAAAGATACTAGGAATCTAGTTTATTATTTATTTTTAATGAATTTGAATTGAAAGGATGAGCTTAATTGGCCCTCACAACTAAATCAATTTCTACATAAGACACGACGCGAATGTTGGCACAATACCTTGGACCAACAAGCTTATTAAACATTGACAATTATTTACAATGAAATTATATTTTTTTACTCCAGTCCATTATTTAAATAAATAACATTAGTTTGAACCATTAAGTTAAAATAGTTTTGGACATGAGTATTCAAAACCTGGATTAATTTTATATGCAAAATTAGTTAGAAAACAATGTTAAATTAAAATTACAGTCCTGGCACATGGGCCTAAGGTGCTTGAGGAATTAGTCTAGGATCTATGTTACCTCTGGTATTAATCTTATGCATGACAAGAAACAAATAAAGAACAATCCCAACTTACATGTTTCCAAATACATCCAACAGTTGAAAGGATAAACGGACAAAGTCTACGCGTGTACAGCGTACGGATACCGCGACTCGTATAGTTTTGTCCGATAATGATTTACTGACCAACTAAACGAACTGAACCCCTAGTAAATTTTTATTAGTGTTTTTGTACACAGTTTGTTTTTCTCTTTTATCTTCCTGTTCTCTATTCTTGAACTTTTTTAACCACAAAATTGTTATTTTCTGTGACGTCAATCAGGAAGTCCTTGTTTATCTCGTCACAGGTCTACCTTTCTATTGTCAGAAATAGTTCTTGTTTTTCCTTTCACTACACGTTGTTTGTTCAAATTAAGAGGATTGTTTCCGTGAATTTTTTCTAGGTATATTTTCAATCAATTGTTTTGATAAACAATAAAAAAATTTCATTTTAGTTTCTATTCACGTTACAATACACTAGTTTAGCACAGATTGAAAATATTATGTATAACTCACGAAGCAGGTATTGTACATGGAAATTAAGATGAAATGAAACATTTAGTTTAACGTCCCACGTTTATGCATCCAGGGTGAGACGCTGATGATGAGAAATGAATGAAATAGTGGAATAAAGTAAGTGGGAGGAAACGGGACAGCCCCGAGAAAACACACGCACACGGTTTGTCTACCACAAAGACCGCTTGGCGCTAGCTGGGATCGAACCAAGGACCCCATGCAGCAGAGATGAACTACGTACTTTCTAAACGTTTCAACTAGTTCTAAACGTACTCGCTTCACTGTCAGACCAACAATTGAGCCTCTTTCACTCTAATATACGGAATTTTCAAAAACTCCGGTCCGATACGGTTTAAAGTGTATATATATTTTTGCATATGTATAATGTAATGCTTTATTAACTGTTATATTTTGTCATATCGTTGTATGCAAATTAGAATAATGAAAAATTGTACCTCTCTTACTTAAATTGACGCTATTTTACTATCGAATGTAGATTTAAATGTATAAATATGTACACATTCAATGTTCTTGTGACGTGTCCAACTCATACGTTCATGTTGTGAACAATTTGTATGAAAACGTGTGAAAATAAATACAATACAATCAGTGTTTGAAAAACCCGGACTTTTTTGAAAAAGCCCAACACACCTGGACCCATATGGGGTTTTTCGGGATTAATTGTTTTTTCTTTGGGTTTGAGGTTTTTTTTAAAAAATATTCCAATGCCTTTAGGGTAAAAGTGTTAAAATGTGATTTATATTTCAAGATTATGATTGTCACAAATTGCAACAATTTCACTGCTGTTTTGAAAAATGACTGTCATTTTGAAATTTTACGTTGGATCGCCGCCAAAATATATACAGTTAATTTAGAGTGTCTTGTGCTTCTACTCTGAAAATTTCAACTTGAAGAACTGAAAATTGCGGCGTGGATACCCGCTATTTTGAAATTTTAGGTTGGTATGCCGCCAAAATCTGAACATGAGAAATTTAGTTTGTCTCGTACTTGTACCCTGAAAATTTAAACTTAAAAGACGGAAAGTGGTACCCTGTTGTACGCGTGGTACAGGCAGACGAACGAACAAATATAGAACGAATCAGCCTAATACCCTCACTGACATTCGCCAAATATATTAATTGAGAACAAATATATTAATTTAATTTAAACAAATCAATCTGTAACTCATGTTTAATAAAATAAAAGTTTCAAAATGTCTTAAATAAAATTAAATATTTTCTAGCGTAAAATAAATGGTTCTATTGTTGAAGTTCACTTCCGATACTTTGTGCGTTGAATTACGGGAATTTCCCGAGCACTTGTTGCAAGACCGTTCTCCCAGAAAATTAATTTAAAACAATTAACATATATGTAGGGTGTTTCAAAGCAACACCGACACCGGTTTGGGAGGTGATACCTGACACCAACGTAAGACAAAAAGTATAGATCAACCCAGGTGAACAAATGCTTCCTTTCGGAGTTATAAGCTGCCGAAAACATGAACAAGAGGTAGTTGGCCAGTACTCCAAATTATATGCCAGTAGCAAGGCTAGCTCTATAAAAATTGTTGCGTGAGTACCGCAGGATTCTGAAACGCATATTTTTTGAGAGTGTACATCCCAGTTTTTAAGTGAAGTCTCGACACGACTACGGTAGGTACCACAGTTTTGGCGCTATAGACCTTTAAAGTTTATCTTTTCATATTTTCGGCAGCCTACAAGTCCGAAAGGAAGCAATTGTGCACCCAGGTTGGTCTATACTTTTTGTCTTATTTTGCTGTCAGGAATCATCTCAAAAACGTTGTCGATGTTGTTTTGAAACACCCTGTATAATTCAATTTCATAAAGTAAATGTTTCAATATGTCTTAAATGAAACTAAATATCGTACAGCGTAAAATAAACAGTTTTATTAGGGACGCGGTGGCTCAGTGATAGAGCGTTCACCTCCGGTGCTTGGGGACCCTGGTTCGATTCCAGCTCGCGCCGTGTCGACTTCTTGGTGGATAAACACCGTGCTCGTGAGTTTTCTCGGGTTCTTCCGTTTCCTCTCACTTGGTTCATTCCACCATTTCATTCATTTCTCATAATCACGGTCTCCTTTAGCTTAACAGGCATAACCGTGGGACGTAAAACTGAAAGATTTCATTTCATTTTTTTCAAATAGTTTTATTGTTGAAGTATTCAGTTCCAATGCTTTGTGCGTTTAACTGCTGAAAATTCCCGAGCACTTCTTTCGCGACGAAGGTTTATTATTATTTTCCGAAAATGCAAGCTTTCTTTACTGTACATCGAAACTTCCACTAGTACAAAGTTTGAATTCAGGACTTGAAATAGTAAGCGTTACGCACCCTTCGAAACTCCGAGCACTAAGATTCTTAAATTTGACACGAATTTTTACGCTATTACTGCTGTTGATTCTACAGAAAGCTAGTTGAAAAGTAGCAACAAATAACTAAACTAAACTGTTGTTGGAAAACCAAACTCTACTGAAGATTACCAGTGTTACCATCAAAGATAATAAAAAATAATACTAATAGTTTTATTAATACACTACATATTTACTAGTACTACCAGCACCTATGGCACTAAATCCATCAGATGTATGAGGGATAATGTCCTTCGGCGTCGCTAAGTAAGCGAGCACACTATTCACGAAAAGTATTTTCTAAAATATAAAATTGCATATTTTACTTGAAATAGGATATAAGCACATTCCATAAATTAATTTGTTCTATAATTATCTCAATCTAAGGTACGGCTTTTTAAAATGCATTCAGTGCATTAAGAACTTTATAAAGGCCTCACTTTGGATGTTGTATACCTTAACCTGAAAGCACCTAATTTGCCCAAGGAAAGTCCAAAATCTGATAAGAATCACTTCCAATGTGATCACGTTAATTGCACCAATAATATACTAACGAAAATCTCAAAAACCCAGGTGGGTCCAACCCGAAAAAACCCGGTGTTTTTTTCCGGGCTGGACCCACTTGGGCAAACCCTGAATACAATACAATACAATACAAGAATAATTGTAATTTTTCGGCAAATCTAGTCTGATGGCCCCCTTTATGCTAGGTGACATATTTACATTTGCCTGCCGCAAATCACTTAAGAGACAATAACAAAATTAGCGAAAGAATTATAATTTTTCAACAAATATTTCGAGCGGCACGCCAATAGTAAATCTGCACACAGAATTAGGCAATACTCTAGCAGGCTGTTGTACCAAATTTTGACGCATTTCTTGCATCTTTCAGTTTCTTTTTGCAGAACATGCACTAAATGAAAAATCCTTAAGTTTCACGTCCCACGCTTATGCCGCTTAGGCTAAAGAAGACGGTGATAATGAGAAATGAAGAAAGTGGGGGGAAACGGGAGAACCCCGAGAAAACCCACGAGCACGACGTTTGTTCACCACAAAGTCGACACGGCGCGAGCTGGCATCGAACCAGGGACCCCAAGAACCGGAGGTGAACGCTCTAGCACTAAGCAACCGCGCCGCCTTATGCACTAAATGAGGAGCTCTAAAAGAAAAGGCGAAACAACTTGTGATAGGTGGCCAGTAAAAAAACAAGAACGCTATTTAACCGAGTCAAGGCAAAAGCACAGCAGGGAGGCCCGAGCGACAGCGTAGGGAGCAAAAACATCAGCGACAAAGGGGTGGGGGGTACGCATAAAAGAGGATGGTCATTCACAATATTTGTAATTATTCTTATCTTCAAAAACACTTAATTTCGATCCTTTAAAAAAAAAATTTCACAGCTATTACACGTGTGTTACACCCCCTTTCTTTCTCACCTTTACGACTGAAAATAGTGTATGCAGGGCTATTGCCTCTGTTCTGAATTTTTCTTCGTGAATACATCTTTTCCACACTTTGCGCAGTTGATTTTACGCGCTTCACCATACCATGACTCTGCATAAACTTTATAATCCTTCTCTCTTTACTACACAATTCTTTAAAAAAAAATCACATTACGGCCATCGCAGATGTTCACAGCTGACGTATGAACCTAAAATTCCCGTCGCTTACTCTTACCCTATTTGCATTCAAAATCCATTTCAATAAGCTGTGCAATGACAGAAATAACTTACATTCACACTCTTATTCCTTCACGAAAAATACTTCACATTTTACCTATAAATTTTGCTCTCGGTGTAAACGTCTGGTCGAATGAACCCCACAATTATTATAACCCAGTGGTGTATTTAAGGGGGGCTTCCGGGTTTAAGCCCATTGAAATTGTACTTACTATATTAAAGTAAATAAATTATCTTACAGAATTTTTTCATCTCCAGGAACAAAGTTAGCCAAGCGTCTGTCCCCTAAAAAAATCGAGAATACGTCATTAAAATGGTAATATACGCGCCATTATCCCTTGATCAAAATAGGAGAGTACGTGTCTGCTCCCTTCGGAAGCACCCCCTTGGGCCCCCGCCTTCACCCTCCATGACTCGGTTAGATGGTATTCGTGCTTTTTAGTAGCCCCCTAACACAGATTGATTTCTATTTTTTGTACTGTACTTCCTATCCACACATCAGGACTCAGTATAAATACGCAAATCGTAAAAGAATTGTAACTTTTCGACAATTAATTCTGACGGTCTCCTTGAATTTTATCTATGCCAAGTGAAAAATTTATACTTCGCTTGGCGAAAATCATTGAATACACAACAAGAAAGAAAGTGGCGAAAGAATTATATCTCAGAAAGTATTTCGAGCAGCGTTTCTTCCAGACCGGTTTTTCTGAGGGCAGTGCCCCCCGGAGCATCCAAAACAATACGTTTACAATAATAACTAGAATAGTATTAGCAATGCCCCCGGAACATTACTTCTGAAAGAAACAGAGATTTCGAGTGGCACGCCAGAAGTAAATCTACACGCAGAATTATTATAACCTGTCATTAAAATGGTAATATACGCCTGGTAACTCCTTACTTTGGGCAAGGTAGTAATATAAAATACAAATCGCCGAGCGAGCGTTAGCGATTGAAGGCGGATTAGAGCCCCGTAGGGCACGTTATCTTCTGTCTTTCCTTCTTGAGAACTGTAACTAACTGCAGGAACAGGTTCAGATGAATTGTTTATTGCCACTGCCTTGCCTAAATTAAAGACTTGCCCACATCTTTTCCCTTTGGAAAGCATCTACTTGCTCCTGTTGTCCTCCACTTTCGCCCTGTTCTGATTCAGATAGTATTGTTGCGGGAAGTTTCTAGAACACAGGTCCCCATATAGGTTAACAGATTTCTTTCTCTGTACCAAAGTAAAGTATTTAATTCACATAGTATTGCCGAGTGACCGTTAGCAAGTGAAAGCGGGTTAGAGCCCCGCAGGGCACGTTGATTTCTGTATATATTACATATAAATGGGAAGGGAGACCTGTGTTCTAGAGCCCTGCCTATTGGTGTTTTTTAGTGGCCACGTAGGCTGATTTGTATTTTTTGCACTATAGTTTTTACGTGATACATCCGGCCCCGTATATATATACGCAAATCATAAAATAATAACTGTAATTTTTCGACAATTACTTCTGACGCTCCCTTAGAATCTCATCCATGCCATGTGACGTATTTCAAATCGCCTATCGAAAATCACTTAGGAGACAATAAAAAGAAAGTTATTAAAATAATTCATTTTTCAGCAATTATTTCGAATGGTGAGCCAAAAGAAACCTGCACGGTATTTTATGTATAATCATAAACAATGGAAATCTAGCCTCCCACATGAATTTATTACAGACAATAAAGCTAAATTATTTTATATAATCGTTCTACTTACCGACTTTTGTTGTAAGCTTCATTTCATTTCGGCCTTCAATTGGACACCTTCTTCATAGGCACGACCGTTCAGATCCAGATGCCTTCTTCCTATTTATATAATAAATATAACTAAAATGGTAACATTCGAATTAGTGTTTCACATGAATCTTTGATCTTTCGAATTCCCGAGATTCTGTCACAACTTCACAGGAACAGATCAACATCGCGCAAGTAATGCTGGTACTTTTGAGAAACAAATGACGGTTGATGTAGCGATGCTATTTTGCGATCTGAAATAAATGCCTGTGCGATGTCACCAAGATATTATAAATTTCAAATTTTTAACAAATATATTTATTTGATGCTGCTATAATTAGTATAATGATTGGTAATAATGCTACTACGATACTCTTGTGAGAGAATTGATTCAACATTCGATAAAATATTCTGGAAATAATTCTAAAATATTGCATGAAAATATTTCATTTAAGTTACAGGACAAGGTAACAAAAACATTTCCATACAAAATTAATAGGCGTTTTAAAAATATTTCTGAAAAATATTTCTCATATTACGAACGAATTTATTTTTAAAATATTCGAATATTTTAAAAATTATATTTCATATGTTTTCTTGTAAGAATAGAAAAGATTGCATATGACATGTTGGAAAACATTTTATTCTGTTCACAGGCCTATTCTGTTTTCTTTATGATGTATTCCCTATGTAAAACATTTTTAGTGTTACTTCGAAAACATTTTCTCTTTCAACTAGAGGTAAAAAGTGCGGGGGGATGCCGCCCCCAGCTGGAAAAAATATGTATGGCGTCTCCCCAGTTCCTAAAAAAAATACAGTGGTCAAAGATAGTCAGGGGCAAAGGCGTGACGTCATCCGCTACCTACCGTCCCCCACCTTTTCAAATCCACTTTTACCCCTGCTCTCAACATTGAAAACATATTACATTACATTCAACACAATATTTCTATTACAATTTGTGAAAATTTTCCTTACATTATTTTCTACTAATGTTCTAAAAATGCGCATCCTGTCAGTGGCGTATTTTGTTTCGTGGAGGAATTTTTGCTAACTTTATTCCTGGACATGTGAAAATTGTGCAGGATATTTTATTTACTTTAATATAGTAAAACATATTTTGGTGGGACTTAAGCCCGGAAAGCTTATTTAACGCCACTGCTTCCTGTACTTCATTAAATGTTCTCCAAACACATTTTAAAAAATATTTCCGGCAAATATTTGGGATACTTCTCAGATCTAACAAGGAATATGTTTTCTCTAATAACGGAAGAGTATATACTGAAAACAATGTAAAAATGTTTCTATAATAGACCTATATCAGAAAATGTTGTTCACTAAAGACACAAAATATTTTCCAAAACAGAATGGAAAACATTTTTCTATTCATTTTTAATGTTTCCTTTTATCTGCTTTAAGGGTTTATATTCAAAATTTGATAAAATATTCTGGAAATAATACTAAAATATCATACGAAAATATTTAATTTAAGTTATAGAAGAAGATTACCAAAATACTTTTGTAAAAATTAAGTAAACCTTTTAAAAACATTTCTGAAAAATATTTCTTATATTACGAAATATTTTTTTAAATATTCTAAATGTTTTTATAATATATATTTAATACGTTTTCTCGTAAAAATAGAAAATATTGCAAATAACGTATTAGAAAACATTTTTTAAATATGTGGAGTATATTTCGTTTCATTGTTTTCCGTATGACATATGGAAAACATTTTTAGTATCATTTCAAAAATATTTCCCTTCTCAACAGTGAAAATATATTAAATTAGATCCAAAACAATATTTCTAATATATTTTGTGAATATTTTCCTGGATTTACTTTCCGGCAAGCATTCTCAAAATGTACTCCAGGTAATTTCTGAAATGTTTTACAAACATTTTTGGGAAAATATTTTCGGGAAATATTTGGAATACATTGGGGAAACCAGCATGGAAATGTACAGAGAAGGAAAATCTTTTGGAAACCAAGGAAAATATTTTCTTTTGATTGAGGAAATATTCCTTGCTGTGTGGGTGTAAGGACCGCCAAATTTTAAAAGAATTTCCGTCAATGTTAAGTCAGTTTCGTTATATTATACATTGTAACTTGCATTGTACAACGTAACTAATAACCGTTTGAACATTTTAATACAAATAAATTAGTAAAACGGCGGTTAAGCCTTACGGAGCGCCATACAGATTAATGAATTGGATCCTAAAACCAACGGTGCGGACAATCTCTTACAGTTGAAACTTGCAGAGTCCCTGACGATTCGGATGAATCGCTTCTACCCCAAGACCTTACATACCACCCTAGTTGCATGCCTTCGGTATTCAAGTCATGACAAATCAGGGTTAATTTCCTAACCCCAATTGGGCTGTAAACTTTCAGGCCTTGAGGAGGCAGTTTAAGAAAATAAATATAATGAAAAGGACGACAAGAAATACACCCTGGGAGGAGATTTAATGCTACAGCCTCACATTTCAATTCATCAATTTTTTAATCATTAGTATTACTTCAGGCCCGCTCGTACCTACAAAATTGGTAGGTTTGCAAATGTAAACTTTTAAAGAGCGCTAGCTAATACTTATGTGTGGCTTACTAGCAATTGCACTTATCTTTATCGAGAATAAAGTCACATCCGAGAGAATTTGTCACAATAGTGAAACACAAGATAACAGTAATATTAACTTGTTCATTAAACATTATTGTTGTTCAGGGCCTACTGGTACGTAGCAATCTTAATATGTTCTCATAACATAAACCTTAGTTTTACCGTATACTGCGTAAATGACGTAGGCACTCCGTACTATCGATACATCATAGTATCCGGTGTTTATCGTAGTAAAGGGTAACGTGGAATCGTAAACGTGCTTCCCTTTTCCTTTTTCTCGAGATCGGTTTATGATTCCCGGCACAAGAATACTTCAAAGAAGAGTTATTTTCAAATATCAAAAAGAATAACATTTAATTTACTTTCTCTAAATGCAAATCAAAACTCTAATTATTTTCTATAAATCCAAATCAAAACTAATTATTATATCAAAATCTAAAATCCGAACATCAATTTTATTACTATTATACTTTTCTCCAATTATGCCAAACATTAAACATTAGAACAAAATTTTGAAATTTTAGTAAATTCCGAATCTGCACATTAACTGGGACCCAATCAGGCGTCGGACTGGTTTCATCACTTTAATTTTATAACGAAAGTAAAGATGTCCCTAGGGGATGAACTATATTTTAACCTTCAACTCTTCTTAACTTATAATATCGCTTTCTCTGAAGTCAATTAACTTCTGTTATCATTAGTCACATTGAATACACATTGACTTTCCATAGTAGATTTCATATATATATCGAACGACGAACAAATCAACGAGCAACTTTATCAAATTCAAGGTTGTTGTCAATTACTTTCAATATTATACTAAATTGTGTTTAACTTACAGTATTTTGACGGCGACTTGATCTTACGTTACAAATTTCGCATATTTTCACATTATACAATCACAATCAGATGAAAAACTTCACTATCTGAAGAGCACATTTTTTTAATTACCCAAATTTTAACTTTATGATTAATTGTAGTTATTACTAGTACTTCTCTAATTATGTTCGTAATTATATCTAATTGCCTAACATGTCTCTAAATGCTTGATTGTATGGGGAGAGTTAATGTTAATATAAACATAAAGGAGAATGATTAAAAACTCAAGCAAAATTTGATAATAAAATTTTATTATGAAATATGGTTCCCAAAACTGGAAAGACCTGAAAAAAAAAAAATACAAAACTTAAACATCCTAATACTAATTCGATACTGAAAGTCCGCATCCAAAACGGGATAGCCATACTTTTCAATAGTGGTGCGGTATTATTACAATTTCAAAGTCCGAAATCGCGTTCTAAATCAATTACCTGTTTAAAATTTTCAATGCTGTCTTTCCTCTTCTTTCCACATTCATCTTTCATCTCCAAATGCTGTAAGGAAACCATAAAATATGACATCTAAGTAAACGTACCTGATTATAAGGCGATATTGTTGGTTTCTTGGACTGGTGCGTCAGTGGCGGTGGGCGCACACTTTGATTCTGAAAAGTAACCTTCGAAATTCGGGGAAATAATCAAATAAATAAACAGTAATCCTTTTTTCATAATCTAAAAGTTTAAAAGTTCAAATTCGGTATTTCTGATTTCTCATCTCTTCCGGAGTTTAACCCGAGTTGGGGTGAAGTTCACGCTTTTTTGTGCTAAGATTTTAATTTTCCATCTGTGCCGGTTACGCTTGTAAGCTGTAATTTAGCACGGTTACGTGTACTTTTCCAGTTAGTTTGTTTAATTTCGGAACTTTTCTCCTTTTTACAGCGTATTTACTAAACTTCCACTTAATGACACGCCTTCCTTTGCGACGTTTGGATTTACGCTGCATTGCGATACCTGCCACAAATTTCTTTTTAGATTTGCGCTTACTATTAGTATATTTTGCCATGTAGTTTACTATACAATGTTCGTACGTGTTTTCGCTTAAGCTTTTTAGTGCTCTTCGGAGTCGATGTATACTTCTTCCGCATGTTTGACTCGAAATAACCCTCCTACAGCTCGACTTTAATTTGCATGTAGTTCGTCTTTGACCGAGTTTAGTGCGTTCCGAATTACGCTTACCAAAGCACTTTCCTTTTATTCTCAACTTACTTCCTTCTGCACGTCTAATGTGTGGTTGTGCGTGCTGAGAATACGCTGTACGTGGAGGTCGACGCACATTGTTCTTATCATGAGCAATCAACATGTCTACATTTTGTGTAGCACTACACTTAAATTTTCGCTTTTTACAATTTCGCAATAGTGAAGTACTAGCTTGAAAATTCAAACATTTCGGCAACTTAAAACTAATAAATGTTGCATCTGATGTACTGATATTGTCACGTCTGTTCATTTTAATTCTACTGATTATGCTCCTCGAAATCGAGTTTACGTTAATAATGTATTAGGAAAACTCAACTGGGTATCATTGGCCATCTTATTTTTCTTCTTAACTTTGGTGTTACGTTTCGGTTCTATAACGGAAATATACTTTCGACTGCGTGTGCTTTATTGGAAGTGTTACGCTTGTTTACGGTAAACATTTCCGACCGATATATTATGTACTAGACCTTCACTACGTAAAACAGAATTCGCTTGGCGGGCCTATTGTGAATTTGAAGTCGTTTCTTTCTACAATACTCAAAGCTGATAAAGTCGGAATGGATTTGCAGCACTAAAATGCAACTTACGTTAGACATACACTGTTACAAAGGCAAATTTGAATTTGTTAATTCGCGCAAAACCATTTGCCTGCGACACAAAACCGACAACACTGTAACTTCGTTATCACACACAATCATCAATTGAACTCTCAAGCCTTCCCTGGCTTTCTCGAGAGGGCGGATACGCGCAACCTGAAGGCTACCGCGTATCACGTGTGAAACATCGGTATCCCTTGCCGGCAAAACAATTACATTAGAAACAATTGTCTACAGGTACGCGTAACGATTCTTCTTTTTCGCTATCTCTACACTGCATATTTCCTTTTCCTGACTGTAATTGACTTTCTGATTTATTTGGCACATATCTTTCACAACGTGGGCCGGCTCGAATTTAAGAGTATTTACGGTTTCTTTTCCGCCTTGCACTCTTTTATTTTGTTGGTTTGCCTACACTCAAACTGTGCCGTTCGCATTTATTCATAGAACACAGTGAGACCTTTCTTTCATTCCACTACACTATTTTTAAACTCAGCAGTTACTGAATCAACATGATTGGCCGCGTTAACTAATTCAGAGAGTATTGAGTTAAGGAGTTATTGGCTACTTTGATATTAATACGTAAGCTGTCTACTTTGGCATTCAATTCCCTCTTTCCTATGCTCCCAAATCGTTTCTGTTACAGGCTTTTGAAGTTCACCTACTGATTCATGTATTTTTTGTCCTAGGCATCCAATATTCATTACCATTTTTGAGCAATGGTTTGTAATTTTTCTCTAATTCTTCTGTCAACATTGCTTGAAATTGTTCTAAAACACTAGCCTCCATATTGATATGAGATACGAGCAACTAATTCAAAGTACAAAATTATAAATGTCTGAGTTTAATACGAAAATAAGAAACATGCACTTAAAACGTGAAACACTAAGAATTTTGATATTACGACCATTAACAACCAATCCTTCTTTTCACAACTCAGGTTTCATTTTGCGAAGTGCTTCAATATAAAATTAACACAGATATAAACTAGTACCATATATAAAATATTTTTTATAACTATTCTATCAGCCTTTGATTCCATTTTGTACTAATACACAATAACACATTCAGCAAGGCCATGTGATAATATTTGAAAAACAGTATCACGTGACAGTTTCTACACAATAACTGTGACTTCATCAGACTTCCACTCCTTCTGGTTGCTGGGAGTTGGTCATCAGTTATATATACTGTACGGAGATCAATTTTAATTAGGTTCCGCCCATTCTTTCAAAAATAACACTTGTCTGGTTTTCACTTGCACTTTTTAGCTGCACACGTGTCCAATTAAAGGTTTACTTTTTTCCGCTGGATGTGTCCTGTCCTCTAATTATCCTTATTATCCTTGTTATTTTGTTCCTCTTTCTTTCTTCTTCCTTTTTATTCCTTCTTCTTTAAGCAGAATCTTCTCTCACTCCTTATTTATCGAGAATCTTGCATTCCAGTTCATCACCTTGCGTTCTGCTTTCATAATCTCTCTGGCTTTCTTCCATTTTCTCACCAAAGTCCTGTTCTCTACTTCTATGACCTCTGCTCCTTCCCACCCTATCCTGTGGTTTGTTTCTTTCTGATGCTTGTATATCGCATTGTTGTCCATTTTCAGTCTTACAACGTCCTGGTGCTGCTTAATCCTTTTTTTTTTTTTTTTTGCATTTTTTTTGTTTCTCCTATGAAAATTTTGTTACACTCCTCGCATCCTACTCTATATATTAATACCCCTTGATCTTTGTTCGCTATTGCTTTTCTCTTTTTTCTTCTGACTAGTTCAATTATTCTGCTTCCTCTTTTCCTGTACGCCCTAATTCCTGCTTTCCGAAACATTCTCTATATGTTCTCTGTTTGTTTGCACAGTTATTGTGTTGAAACTGTCAGTGATTCTGTTTTCTTTTTACACATTATCACATAGCCTTGCTCAGTGTGTTATTGTGTATTAGTATTAAAACATTTACACTTATTCATAAATGCACATGAAGGTTCATAGTGTAAAACATGTATGAATGTGTGTATACTCAATCAGCTGTTTGCTATCCACTCACAACTACATAGAATTAAAAATCAACAAGAAAAAAATTTATGAGCTACATTAATCTCTCTGTTGCTCTCAAGGTCAAAACATATTTACTTAACTTACATGAAAAATCTACATTACTCAGTTCTTGTTTTTATCTATCACTCTGCTTTATTTTTAATTAATAGTGTTCGCCGAGGATCTGATAGAAATTGACTGTCGACACTAGGTTAATCAGATCCAAACTCAACATGTTATCTGTATAACTAATGGTATTGTAAAAGCAGTTGTAGGAAGATTACTATAATTTAATCCGGAAAACGGTCGCCATGTGTTTGAAATCGTGTTTTTTGGTAGTTGTTAGGTTCTTGTAAATATAATCGTAACCTTCACATTGATTTTCGTCTTTTTCCCAAGATTTGTCACTTGTTTATTGCATTTATCCCAGCTTTGCTAAGGCAGTGTGACGTAATATTGAGGTCTCAAATATTCAGTAATAATAGTAATAATAATAATAGTATAGGTAACAAATTCCGTATGAGGACACATTGTATTCAAGCCTGTAAAATAACCCGTAGCGTAAGCCATAAGTTACAAAATAGTCGGGATTGGAGAGAAGTGTCAGGACCAACAGCACATACCCTCTCGATACGTTCCTACAACTAGCTACATGTTATAACGGAAGGTTTCCCTACAACTAGCTAAATGTTATAAAGGAAAGTTAAATGTTATAACGGAAACTTTCGAGGTAATTTTCGTGTAGAAAGTAGGGATTCTGAACTCACAAGAGCCGTAATTACAGTTGTTTTTAACTAATGGTTATGCTGGCTAAGCTACAGAAGATGTCGAAGGGATTTCGGGAAAGGGGTTCCGTACCATCATGAGACACCTCTACAGCTACTCAAATTTAAACGAAAGATTTCCGCTAATATTTCGTGTAGAATATATTCTACTGTACGTTTTCAGGAAAAAAACTGTAAAAAGAGGAACTGAATATAATTGAAAACTAAAGCTTGTAATAAACTAACTTGTGAAATTTGCAGATTTAATTAAAAAAACTTTGCTACAAAAATATATACACAGATCATAATTCAGTGAGCTCTGAAATCTTATCAAAATGATGTATAAGATTCAGTCTACAGAGCAATTGTTGCTTAAAGAGTGGCATACACTATTTCTAGAATCTAGATAAGATGAGAAATGTTTACGATAGTTTTGGTCTCGTCTCGATTCTCATCTCAAAAGCATGACTATAGTGTAAGTTAAACTTGTCCTGTCTCGAATTAGAATGTTTCGTCCCAATTTTGTTTGGTTTGTTTTAGAATCGAAATGAGAAATTCGTCTTTTCATGGGCAACATTACACAAAACCGAAATATTTTATTTGCCTAATATCACGTTTCTGCTTGTAATGGTACGACCTGAGCGATAATAAGTTTTTAGTTTTTAAATATTCATCGAGAATATTGTTATTATTATGAGTATTACTCCTGAAATTTTGATAGTTCAAGTGCTGAAACAAACGAGTATTCAAATATTTGAATGTAGTGAAGCGTGTGTTATCGCCGATCTATTTCCATCAAAATTCCTAAAGTAAAAAAAAAAATTCTTGACGTGTATTTGATCGAAGATCCTCGAGATTACTGGTCAAGCCCCTAGACCACTGAACCACGATCACAACGCTGTAAATGATTCGTCTTTAGTCTTGTTACACTAAGTTTTTATACCTCAGCTTGGAAAGTTGTATGTAATTTTTTAAATGGTTTCAAAACGTCTTTCGTGTTCCTCTTATGATGATATAAGTGAATTACCTTCGGTACAGTTTCTATTAATACGTTGAGTTGTTCTTAAACCTTTGGATCGCAAGTTGCTTTTTTCTCCACACGAATCTACAGATAAGACAGAATTAATTCTCATACTGTGCATTTGTGACAAGACAGCCGACAATACCTGGTCATAGGCTTATGTCCGCCACGATATAAATGATAGTTTAATTTGATATAGTGAAACAAACTACAGCAACTTATTTTGAGACAATAGTGATATAGTACTCCATTTCATATTTCTACAATATTTAATGTAATAAAACATGTAATATAGCGAATGATTACATGTTTTCTTGCTACTTAATCATTATCTCTATTTACATTTCATTGTTTGTTGACTTTGTTACAGGCGCGATAACATCTTTGCTTTCCACGGAGAAGGGAATACGTTTACTACATTAAATAAATCCATTTCTCATTCTTGTGAAGAATCTGATACTTCGATGCAGTTTGGCAAAGGATTTCATCGATCACGTTTGACAAAAAATATGGTGACACGTGAAAGTGAAAAGCGTCATACGTCCCAAACTAATGATAAACGCTCTAGTCAAAGTTTAACTATGTCAAGTTGTGAGTTAGTGCATTCAGGTGAAAAATCTCACATATGTGGAGTATGTGGAAAGGAATTTAGAGTATGTTCAAGTTTGGCTACGCATATGGTGATTCATACAGGAGGAAAACCTCACACGTGCCAAGAGTGTGGTAAGGCATTTACTGAAAGTTCACATTTGGCTAGACACATGTTAATCCACACAGGAGAAAAACCTCACACGTGCAAAGAGTGTGGTAGGGCATTTAATCTTCGTTCGAATTTGGCTAGACACATGTTAATCCACAAAGGAGAAAAACCTCACACGTGCAAAGAGTGTGGTAAGGCATTTAGTAGACATTCAGATTTGGCTAGACACATGTTAATCCACAAAGGAGAAAAACCTCACACGTGCAAAGAGTGTGGTAAGGCATTTACTCATCGTTCATATTTGGCTACACACATTTCAATTCACACAGAAGAAAAACCTTACTTATGCCATGAGTGTGGTAAGGCATTTTATCGTCGTTCAAATTTGGCTACACACATGTTAATCCATATAGGAGGAAAACCTCACACGTGCAAAGAGTGTGGTAAGGCATTTACTGAACTTTCAAAGTTGGCTGAACACATGTTTATCCACACAGGAGAAAAACCTCACACGTGCCAAGAGTGTGGCAAGGCATTTACTCATCGTTCTACTTTGGCTACACACATGTTAATCCACACAGGAGAAAAGCCTCAGTTGTGCCAAGAGTGTGGTAAGGCATTTACTCATCGTTCGACTTTGGCTAAACACATGTTAATCCACACAGGAGAAAAACCTCACTTGTTCCAAGAGTGTGGTAGGGCATTTAATCTTCGTTCGAATTTGGCTAGACACATGTTAATGCACAGTGGAGAAAAACCTCGCACGTGCCAAGAGTGTGGTAAGGCATTTTATCAACGTTCGGCTTTGGCTACAAACATGTTAGTCCGTACAGGAGGAAAACCTCACACGTTCCAAGAGTGTGGTAAGGCATTTACTCGTCGTTCATATTTGGATGTAGAGGTCCAGTTAGGCTTCACACATGGTACTCTTTAGAGAAACAAAATATCACACATGCTACGAGTGTGACGGCGAATTTAAATATCGTTATGTTTGGTTACACACATGTTAATCCATACAGGAAAAAGAGGTCACGTATGCTAAGAGGATGGTTAGAAGTTTAATCGAAGCTCAACTCTGGCTACACATGTTAATATGCATTAATATGCCCTGAGTGTGGTATGTCATTTGATAAACGTTGAAGTTTGGCTAGAGAAGTGTTAACCCACACAGCAGTAAAACATCACACTTGTCAAGAGTGTGGTAAGGCATTTAATCTAAGTTCGAAATTGGCTACACATATGTGAATCCAAACCGTAGCAAAATCTCACCTTGCAAAAATACTGGTATAGAATTTATTCAACGTTCATACGTGCTGAGCCACACAGGGTCAAAACCTCACACGTGAGAGGTGTGGAAGACGATATAGTCTACGCTCAAACGTTGAAACGAAGTTGAACACATGTCAGTCACCAAAGAGATGCAAAGATCTTAGCAAGGCGTTTACTCAAGGTTCATATTGCAAAGTAAATGATAATCCACAAAAAAGAAAAATCTCACAGGTGCGGAGAGTTTATATGTGATGTCGCATTCTGTTGGACGAATAGACATGATATAATCTACGCTGTTATTTTTACGATTGCTATGGAAATTTTACTATCCCAAATTTATGCTTGAGTAGAATAGTCGACAAAGGGATGTCATTTGTGTCTGAGGTTATTCCATGTTTAGTGTAGATCCTTATCTAAGCTGAAGTTATAGTCACCAAAATGAGGAACTTTGTCACCTTCTGACAACATCTGGAAATGTTCGTGGCATCTTTCAAGTAAACTTAGAGCACTGTTCCTATATGGTCTGCAGAAACACCCGACAAAGACTGTTTTTGGACAGACTTTCCTCTGCTCGAATAGTTTCACACTCACGTACGAGATCATTCTGTGCTCTGCTGCCCCATTAATTTTAATACTACAAAAAATCCGCCTTTATGGTCTTGCGGTCTTATTTCTATGTAGAGAATTGGTTGAGAAACGACATTCCACTGTTCCTTATTGATATTTTCAGACATGTTTCGCTCAGCACTAAACAGCCATATTTACGGCACAGCCTGTAAAATTGTTTGTAACACTTTGTAAATTTTTGTAGTATAGTTTAAAGGTGATTTTCTGTTCACTGCACTTTTGAGCAGCATTCTACTGTACATCACCACATTAAACACAGAATATAAAACATTTGATCTGGCACACTTCTCTAGCGTGGGATCACGTTTTCCAATTCACTCTCACTCTTTTCTTGCCATCTGAGTTGAACATTGTAAATTATTTTCATTGAGAGTTCCTCTACCAATAAATGATAACGATATTTCACTGCATCTCCAACTGTCAAACGCAGACTCTAGCCGTAGCCTTACTACTGGGTTCACAATTGAAATGATAAAACATAGAGATAGCACAAATATTTTTCCCGAAGCAATAGCTCGAACTTTAACTTTTCTGCGGTTTGATGCCGTATACACAAGTAGTATAATTTTTGATTATCATTATGATCATTTTCACCCTTATCCTGTTCTCATCTCATAGTTTTGGATATTGTTTCAGTTCCGTTATTTTACCGCATATGATAATTGACGATGGAAAGTCTTTCATACATCCTTTGAAGATAAAATTGCCGGGGTGGCTCAGTTGTAAAGCGTTCACCTCTGATGCATGGGGTCTCGGGTCCGAACCCTGCTCCCGCCAAGTTAACTTTGTGGTGGACAAACAGCGTGTGCTTGGGTTTCCTCGGTGTTCCTCAGTTTCCTCTCACTTTCTTCATTCCACAATTTCATTCTTGCTCAGCATACTCTGAACCAAGTTCCCAGAGTTCTCGTTCTCCGATCAGTAGCAACCACCAAGCATCATCAACGAGTTCACCACCATTTAAGAAGCATACAAATGCACATAGCATCTCGAGCTCCGACTCTGACTCCAACCAACTTATCCTCCTCTGCAGCCTGTCTACAGCTTGCTACAGCAAAACTACAATCCAAAGTACTTTAGTTCGAAGGTTTTACTTCTCTAACTTTTCCAGTATCGGCAACGCAAAGATATTTCGCAAGTGGTAGAAACAAAAAAATGGATTCATCATTAAATCACAGTCGGCCAACTTCGCAAAATAATTCGTGACAATCCAGTTTCGAAATGTACAGGAAAATTGCAACTTTAACTTCTCTCAAGAACATCCGACACTAGCAACCTCAGCCAAATACCATGTCAATAGTAGTACGAGGGGTCCGTCTATCTATAACACTTGATATATAGGCTAAACTTCCTGAAGTGGGATACACCTTTAAAAAAGCATCCGTATTCGCAACAATCAGGGACCAACATGCATAGTTCGAATTCTGAGAACATCACAGGATACTATCAACGACCTTTTGCATAAACAATTCTTAATTTTCAAGAAGAGATGCCGATTTGAACAATCTTGCTCATTACGACCGATTCCTCTCCCAGGTAAACGCTGTCCAGAAAACAAAGTACATCCTACTAACAGGTGCAACCTATGATCCTGTTATCCTACAAAGAGGTGCACACTTTTCCTTTTGCTATGAAAACTGTCCGAATCTGCAAAAAGTTCCAATCTGCAACACTTGGTATCAATTCCCGCCTCCAAGATACAGCTACAAGCGCAAGTCTCGGCTAGCTCCAGAAGAATTCAGGCCGAAACTTGTAGTACCACTATTGACTCATTATGTTCAAAATCGAAAAGGTGAGACTTCGAAAGACTAATCGATTTCTTTATATGCATAAACTATTAGCATTTGTCACCCACACTCTTCAAAACGTTCGTCTTTTGCACAACCATTAATATTAAAACACGTTCAGCACGCAGCTCGCAACATTCTTCACCTCGATTTTCATGACACAGTGGTTCGTACGTGCACTTTCATGTATCTCCACCCGAAACAACTATTTAACTTCATAGTGGTCATGTATTTGACTATGACTTTTATTTCTATTTCTCAACATTCTCTTGTACTTACCTCATAAACTCATATTTTAACAACTACTACACGAGGAACAATTTGACACATTACTTATCAGTAAAACGCATTTCACTCCCAAACTTAATTGCAAATTTACCGGCTATCAACTCATTCCACACGATATGAAGCTTCCGGCTCGATGCGCCACTATCGGCGTTACAATACTATTTTATCCTTACACATGTAATATTTTCCATAAGTAGAAGCTTTGCTTTATATATACTTAAACACAAACAAAATATTTGCTGACCAAAACAATTTGTTCACATAAAAATATTACATACGTGTTACAGTTTCGCCAACTAACATTTTGGCTTCATCAGACACTATGAGGTACATGAGAAACGTCCAGTCTTACATGCACACAAGATCTGAGATATCTTCCTTCTGATTGGCTCCTGGCAGCAACCAATTCAATTTAAGTATTCTAATTCGTATTTCCCTATACCGAGTCTTCCTATCTGTTGTAAATTACACACACACATCAAAAGGATGATCTTGGCACAACTAATCTAAACTAACAAATAATTTGCATAAATAAATAAATAATATTATAAATATATATAAATACACATAAATAAATAAATATATAAATAAACAGATAAACATACAATTACTCATACGCTTAAAAAGACGACACACACATACAGTATATACTAGTGGTAGGTACAGAAACCGGTTTTTCCGTTTCCGATTTCCAAGAAAAACCTAATCCGTTCAAAATTTTCAAAAAAAACTGTTTTCACCGAAACCGGTTTTCTCCAAAAAAACCGGTTTCGTTTTTTTTTTAAAAAAAAGGGTATCGGTTTTTTTCAGAACCCGGTTTCGGTTTTCTTCAAAAAACCGGTCTCGTTTGACCGAAACCGGTTTAGGTTTTCTTCATTTTCGGTTCAGTTTTAATCGAAACCGGTTTCGGTTTTCTCCAAAACCGGTTCTTGTTATCTTCAAAAAACCGGTACGGTTTTTGTACTGTAACCGATTTCGGTTTTCTTCATAACCGGTTCAGTTTTTCATCAAAACCTGTATCAGTTTATCAAAACTGGTTCTATTTCTGACTAGAAACTTTTTAGTAGTTCTCCGGAACCCATTTCCTTTCCACAGATAGTATATTGTGTTTTCCAGAACAGTTTTGAGTTTTAGTCTTTACTAAAACCATTGCGATGTTTACCGAATCCGGTATTGGTTCCTTGAGAATCTACATATGTCTTAGATCTTCAAATCGGCTTAGTTTTCTATAAAATTGGCTTCCGTTTTCATCAAGAACTACCTTTGAGCTTCTACTTAAATCCAGTTTGAACTTTCATCAAAACCCACTTGAGATTTTTGTTATAACGGTACTTTATCATTATTATTATTATTATTATTATTATTATTATTATTATTATTATTATTAGTTACGCTTAAAAATATGTTTTTCCTTGAATTCAATATTCACTCTTCTGTAAAACTCTAGTTTTTTCGAATACAATTACCTTCCTTATTATCAATAAATTTTCAGAACCTGGATTTATTTTAATTAAACTAGCTTAACCTGCACTCTCTATACAGCGCATCATTCACATATGAGCATGAATCTCCTTGTCATTTTTCACAACATCTGTACATGTCCCCTTATAGACACAAATGAAAGACGTCTTGATAAAAATCGGCAAGGAGTACCACAAAGGAGAGATTTTTTCGATTATTTTTTCAATATCTCGCACCGTTTGCAAGATTGAGCCTACTTCTGGTTGGAATTTCTAATTCATGTATGATCAGTGCTTTCTTTCTTCTTGCATTCAGTATGTAATAAGCAAATACATTACATACACAATTTATTACAATGCCACTGATATATGGTGTTCATTAGCAAAACATTCTAAATATTAAAGATTCTCCATCACTCGAGAAATAGTTTTCTTCGATTTTCATTATCAATTGGTCATGAAACAAACGCGTGAGAAATATACAACCACTGTATACAAAAATGTTGTGTTGGAGTGTATAACTTATAGAATGTGTTATTTTTTAAAATGTCAACATTTCCAGTGTACCCTAAAAAATGTATTAAAGAAATAATGGCCACGTTTTTTAAATATTCAATTGGAACTGGGCCAATCTACACAAAATTTGGAATCGACCAGCAAAAATGGCACGATTCTAGCAGTTGTGGTTTTCGAGATCTCATTGTCAAAAGGATTGGAGACAAATATATAAACTTTTCTTTGCACACAAACATATAAACTATGCTTTTTAATATATAGATATTTATAGTCACAAGTGATCAATTTAATGGGGAGAATACTGAAATGAAAAACTATGCCCTGTATGGTAGAATTGCGTAATATTATGTAGTAGATAGAAGAAATGGTAATACTAGTACAAAAATTGCTTGATTTATTGTCATCACGAATAAAGACAGACGCAGGCATTCCTACGAAGGCTCATCTACCGCTTTTTCAAAACTTACTGTGTATTGTTTCTTTGAAACAGCTCATTCTTAGTACCGTCGTTAATTAACCTACTATAGCGAACTTTTTGGCTTGTTTGAGAACTGGATACCGAAAGTCCGGATAACTATTTATCAGTAAGAAATTGAAATGTATGTAGGCTTATTGGTGTTCATTTCCTGGACTCAGAGTACAAAATTATTTGGAAGTCAATTTTTTCACGCGCTCTGAGCCCTCATTCACTAGCGGTTTTCGAGCTCGACACAACGTAATATTTGCGCTTAGTGTGCGGTAATGAAAATAAGCATTAATAAATAGCTTTTTTCAGTTTTGTATTGTGCTGATGTACGCACATGTTGCTTTGCATGAACACAAATCGCTACCACGCATTGGTCTCATGCAGTGACACACATCACAAATGGAGTGTTATGTCGAAGCTTCAGATTTTTAAGGATGATCCTATTTCATTCCTGTACAGTTAATGGAGAAATTTTGTGTCTTCTTTACAGGTCAAGTTGCTATGATCAAAAATACAAGAATTTTAAACCATCTAAAATGTTCTAATTTGGGGGTCATAAAAAGGGGTAAAAGTGGATCTGAAAAGGTAGGAGGACGGTAGGTAGCAGCATGACGTCACGCTTGTTCCCCTTCCTATATTTCTTCATTGTATTTTTTTAGGAACTGGGCAACGCCTACATCTTTTTTCGAAGTCGGGTCGGAGTCCTCCCGCGTTTAGAATCTATACTCTATGCTGCCGTTTATATATATATATATATATATATATATATATATATATATATATATATATATATATCAACGCACGAAATATTCATTTAGCCTCTCGTCGTCAGACAGTTTTGAATAATGGAATAACAAGGCTCCCTCTACGCGGTATGTTCTTCCTCATATAGGTATTATTTTCTCCCTTAGTGTGATTCTAGGAAAGTGAAGTGCATTTGATTTTAAAAATAAGAAAATTAAAAATAATAAATATGTAAAATAAAAATATTAGGTTCATTGTAGTTCTAAACTGGCTATGATATGCTATACCACCAATTACAGTATCAGATTTAATTTCTTGGGGACACAATCGAAGGGTAGATACATTTTACTTGAGGGGAGTTATACTGAAAAGGTTAATTTCACATTATTTGCGCAATATTAATATATACTATCAGTCTGGGGTGCAGGTATAGCCTACGGGTAGCGCCCGCCTCCTTGGCCCCCTTTGGCAATGTTACTTGTACTGGATTTGAATAACAACTCCACGTAAGGACAGTTCTATTAATATATTATTTTGTTTAAGAGATGTTAGCTTAAAACTAAAACATTGTTGTATTAAAAGATGTATCGATGTGCACAATAGCTAACATTGTTAAAATATAGCGTGGATTCGGTTCCCGGTGGGATACAGTTGAACGGAAAAAGTGGTTCAGATTCCATTATAATCAGTAAGTCCAAGTCTCTTTAGTCATCATGGCATAACCGTGGGGCCGTAAACTGAAACAAACCAAAAGTTTCGTTATTTTATTTTACCTTAAAAGTGGCTTTAAGGGATAATGGGGTGTACAGTAAGGGCAGTCTTTAAATTCGTGCTAAAAAAGTACCGGGGCCCTTCCTGGCTACCATATATATATATATAATGTGTGTATGTGTGCGGTTTAGTCAAATCTTGTAAAATTCCAGGCACTTCCATATTAAATAGAGTTGGGAAAACTTGTGCAAACACAAATCAAACAAATCTCATGACAATATAGTATTTTAACATAATGTTTATGTGAATAATAATATCAAAATAGCTGAATTTACCTCTTATAAGACAATGAATGCAGTTAAGTCACAGTAGTTTCCATAAAGCTTCCTTCGATTTTTTTCTTCTGCCTCGATTTCTTTCCTAGCAACTTGACAGGGCGGTGTTTCTTCCTTGTGATATCCAGCGCTTAACGTACAGGAGGGGTTGCGGACAATGGCGGAGCATTAATATTTATTGTCATTAAAGATGACACACTTCCAATCGATAGCGCGTTTCTAGTTGGCGTGACAACATTATTCATTACACTGAAACCCCACTCACACTCAGCATTGCTGACTAGTATCGTTTGCACACACTGCATTAGTACCTTCATTCTCCCCAAGACCTGCCTGCCTCCACTATCCTTAAAGTCGCGATAAGTTTGAATAGTTTCTCGAAAACACAAACAAAACAATTCATAATATTCTTTCAAGTCTTGTTCGCTATAATCAACACTAATATTTTCCGGCGAGTACTCAGGGTAAATAATTTTCATCATTTCGGAGTACACAGTGTCCTTCTCAGTCAAGCACCTTCTGTTCATAGAACTGTCCTTTGTTAATTTCCGAAGCGTTGTTTTTACTGCCACTCAATTTCATGGGAACTTCTTTAAAATATTTCTCTTTTATGGCTCTCTGTACTTCTCTCCAGTATATGCCTCTTCTCTCTTTATGGACCTTAAAGACCTCGATTGTTCTGTATATGAGCTTGTTTGCCTTCGGTAGGGCTATAGTATTTCCTTGCAAGGACTGAAAAGCTAGAAAGCTCACACAAGACAGTAGAAGAAAGAACTTCTTAGTTTCTGTCACTATCCGCCCCCTCCTCCCCCAAGGATTTTATAGCTCAGCTATAGCCCCTGTTGAAAAACAAATAGAAAAAAGAAAATTACCAGCAGCGACCGGAGAGAAAAGAACCTTGTTTCTGCTATTTTCTCACTCCCGGTTGCCTCAATAATTCACTTGAATTTTACATTAATATGAGCTACCGAAACAGTGAAAAAGGAAATTTAAAGTACGGATTTTATCAACATTATTTCAGATGCGGAGAAAATTTTTAAAAAAGCAACGAGAAAAGATCCGGGGCTGAGCACCGGCAACCAAAACAGTACCGGGGCTGAGCCTCGGGAGGGACACTTCTGGATGGTACACTTTTGCCGTAAATTTGCATATAGATGTACCAATCAGAAGTGTTCCTTACTGTACATAAAAGTTTGAGGCTTCTTATATTGTTATAGCCCTATGCATACTAACTAGGGTTGCCAACAGTCCGTTATTATATATTGCGGTTATTTTTATTAAGGTAAGTGACCAGTACACACTATAAACTTCTTACCAGCCTCTTTATGACCACTATTTTGAAATTTATAATCTAGAATAAAACATTAAACATCCTAATTCTTGAACAGTGTCTTATTTGCAAATACAAGTTTTCATTGTATTATACATTCGGTGATTTTTTTAAAAACCTAAGGCAGTTCTTTTTATGATTTTCATTTTGAGTTTAACATCCCTTTTAGCAGAGATGCTTATGAGTGTTCTTTTCATTTATTTAGCAAGAAATTCGATAATTAAATTTTATTGTGGAGCATTTTTTTCGACAATAGATAAAGACAGGGACGGATCCAGAACCGACTTCTGGGGGGCGGTGGGTTGTCATATTGCTACTTTTAAAGGCTCCAAACTTTGGAATAGGTTTTATTTATATATAAAAAATAAGAAAGTTTTCTCTTCTGGAGGGCGATCGCCCCCTTCCCTGGATCCGTCCCTGGATACAGAAGTGTTTAATTTTTCATAATTGTGCGGCATAAATATTGCGTGAGGATTTGACCAAAATTGACACGTACAGATTAAGATACTATTTTTTCATCTCTCGATAATTTTAAAGAAGTAGCAGTTACTGGTAAATAGAAGAAAATTATCGATACGACTTCATAACACAATGTATATATTACGCTTATAAGTGCATGTATTAAGGATATGCAGAATACGGGTCCTAATGCATTTTGTTGGCCCCGCGTAGCGAAGTCGCTAATGCTTTCGCCTTCGGTTTGAGCGGTCCTGGGTTCGATTCCTGGTGGGGGCACTCGATCGAAAAAGTGTAAAACGCTTTTTCATGTCAGCCATCCTGAATGAGGTTTTCCTGGGTTTTCCTCATTCACACCAGGCAAATGCCAGGGTGGTACCTAACTTTAAGTCCCAGGCCACTTCCTTCCTTTCCCAATCCTTTCTTCCTTCTCTTTTCCCGGATTGTGTGCTCGCCGAGGGACGTCATCCCTCAAAACGTGAAGGGCTAAATGGCCTTAAATGCCGATAGGCCAGAAATCTAAATCCTAATGCATTTTGTCCAGGATAGTACATTTCCTTCCCATGGATGGGTTCGAAGAGAGAGACTTTTCACTTAGGCCTATATCACAGGAAATTTTGAGCGGGTGCCGGTAATTTTTTTTTTTCAAAGTTGGTAACCACATTACTCACCCATTTTAATTTTACGAAAGAAGAAGCATATATGGGGATGATGGGTAACATTATGTTTGAAAACAGTTGCGCGTATACCTTACCAAAAAATTATATCCTTACTTTCATGCCCACCTGCAACGGGAGTCAAGGAGAACATTGCCCCCTGGATTATCAAAATTGGTTCGATTCCTCAAAATACATATCAAAACAAATTTGCTTATTCACACACATTACTGTAGTAAACTTACGCCATGAGCGTAAGTAATTGCTTTACATGCAGTAGAACTTATATTGTGTGTTTCAAGGGGCTTGTAATTGCAATTTTGCTTGTATCCCAAGCGGCACACCGACGTCGAAAAGACGTGTTTTTTTTTTGGTGTAAAACACCGTAAAATACACCGAACATGACGTGATTTACACGTCTTTTCCCACGTGGAAATGTCCGGGAATATGACGTGATTTTTATGACGTCTTTTACACGTGATAGAATATGACGTGATTTCTATGACGTCTTTTACACGTCATAGAAATGACGTGTAAATCACGTCTTTTTTACGTGATTTTCCCGTGTAAATCACGTCTTTTTCACACCCTTCATGTGAGTTGGGGGGGGGGGGGGCGTTCTCGAAATGAGGCGGCGAGAAGCAAAGGTGTGTAAGTGACATTTGCAATAAAGTATGGATGTCTTAAAAATGGATTCTGCACAGCTAAATATACAAACTGGATGGTGAAGCTCGTCGCAGTCCAATAGAAAGTCTACCCATGAATGCTCTACGCCGAACTTCATTATACAGTTTGTATATTTTGCTGTGTAGAATCCATTTTAGATACATACATACTCTATTGAAAATGTCACTTACACTCCTTTGCTTCTCACTGCCTCAAATGTCATGGAAGTCTGACAGGATTGTTCAGTTCCAAATGTCAAAGCCATTAGAAATTGATGTGCATCCGCAGTTTTGACATTAGGAATTTCAATCCCATGTACTACCTCGATTATTCGCCACACTTTTGAGGCTATTTATCAGCCCCTACTCAACCGTTTTGCACCAAAGTTAGAGGTTGGGCTACTAGGGCTACCTAGTTTTGGCCCCGTAAATTTTGAAATAGATCGGTTGGATAGTGGTTGAAACAAATAACCCTGAAACTGTGTCGGATAATAGAGATTCTTCTATACATAGATTGAGATTCCTAATGTCAACACTGGATACACATCAATTTATGATTATTTGGACATATGGAACTGAATAATAATAATAATAATAATAATAATAATAATAATAATAATAATAATATCTACTCTAAAACACAGCTTACAACACATTTTTTAAAAAAATGATAAAAAAGAAAATATCATATTTTTCTTTCTTCTTAACTGCGTTTTTTTTTTTTTGACAGTTCTGAACTGATCTCTGGCCGCAACACTTTTCTTGGGTTAAATAAAAAATCTACGAATAACAACTGGACAACGTTTATTATAAGTAAAAGCAATAATGAAAATAAATTTAGCCTCGTGGCTGTTGCTTGATTTTCCACCATTGTGTTGTAATTTGCATAATAATTTACAAGCTCCTATACCAGATAAGCAAGACCACTGGGTTATTGTAATAAATAACAGATCAGGATAGACCCTAAGAACCCTAGATCTTGCCACAGCGAAATGCATCACCACCCTCTTTCGGAAGCACACGTTGGGGAACGTCAAAGTATTGTGGTCTATTTGATTGGTCTGTACCAAGATTTTGGAAATTTCGCTTCTCCGAAGGTTCGTATTATCTATGGATTGGGGATTTCCATATCCAATTGACCACCTCTAGTGTTGTTGATTTCTATTTTTTTAGTATTTGGATACTAGCCTATTGAATAGTACATATTCGCCTCTTAATGTGTGGTATATTTACCTACACATTAAGAAACGGCAGCGCTTGCTCCACGAAAGGATAAATTTAAAGACATACATTAAAAAGAAAACCGAGACGCATTGGATCGACTTGAAAAACATAAAAAAAACTCGAATGTAAGACTCACCCTTGGCGGAAAAAAAAAGCCCTACATAACTTAAGAATGAGAAAAGACGAATAAACATGGTAAAAACAAAGAATGAAATGGAAAAATAAAGGAACATTGTACTTACAGCCCTAAGAAAATGAAATGAAATGAAATCTTTGAGTTTTACGTCCCACGCATATACCGGTTAGGCTAAAGGAAACGGTGATAATGAGAAATGAATGAAATGGTGGAATGAAGAAAGTGGGAGGAAACGGGAGAACCTCTAGAAAACCCACGCACGCGGTGTTTGTCCACTACAAAGTTCACTTGGCGGGGGCTGGGGTTGAACCCCAAGCAAAAGAGGTGAACGCTCTACCACTGAGCCACCGCGGCCCTTAGTACTAAGAAGAATCCACTCATTTCGTCACTGGAATTTATTCATTTGCATTTACTAGTACCTTCTTCTTAACGAAATTACGGTACAACACGTGCTTCCTTAAATTTTATAGCTATCCATTATTACGCTAGTATGCGCACACATACACACAAACACAACCACCCACATCCAACACACACTCACACACACAAGAACAATGGGTTTTATTGACAGTGCAAAATTTAGGACTAAACTTTTATAACTCCAATTTAAGACACCTTTATTTTGGAGGTGAAAAATCGAAAAAGAAAGTACATCTTAAAATTAATTAATCTCTGAGGGATGAAAGCGAAAACACATAACCATTAATTTGAATTCTACATTTATTATTTATATGTACAATGTGCACGTTTTGTCGTATAAAATAATATTCATACTGTTTGTAATGCAACAAGAAACACTGATTGTCTATATTATTTGTAATACAAACAAGAAATATGTAGACAATGCATATCTGTTGGTTATAATCTAAAACTTACAGAGATCTTTTAACAATATAAAATAAAAAGAATTAAATTTTCCTATAAATTTCGTATGAAGGAAAACATCTTTCATAGTTATTGAAAGTACAGAAATACAGCATCATATCAAAAAGCCTCACGTCCTTAAGTAGGTTAAAAATGGGGACTGCGGTAAGTATCCCACTTCTTGGTCTATTATATCAGTAGCAGTTTCTTCCATCTTCTAATTTTCGAAAGAGATGCCTTTACCTTGATTTCCAACAAAGCGAGGAGGAACAGGTCAACATGTTTCTAGCATGCCGAATCCTTTTCATCCGCAAACAACAAGACAGATGGAAGTGAATATCTTTCTACTAACGTTTTGAAGATTTGTGGCAAATGTTCATTTGAAGATCTTTATTTTTACTTACGAATGATAAGTGTCTTTAAGGCTAGTTTGCACAACGTGAACTTTGCTCTTTTTTCCGCGGGAGTTAAATTTCATCGCCAGCTCTTTGGAAACCAAGCATCAGAGAAAGGTCCCTTATCCTCCCAACGATGACAAATAGGAACACTGAAACAGAAAAAGAAAATCATGAACAATCATAGTGCAATTTTTCAGGTGCGGAGAAAATTAAAAAAAAAATAATTACAATACGTCATGTGCAACTACAATCAATACGCAATAAAACGATTAGTTACTGCACTCGCTTGCATGAAGTCACTTATTCTCAAAAATCCACTTTTAACGGCCTTCTATACAGCGAAATTAAACTACCATTAATTTTAGTTATTCTGTAATAGGTTAACTTTTGATTTTATTGCAGCTGTTAACTCTGATTGTTCAGGAGGATCAAACAAGTTGGGGGATATAAAACTTTATATATACAGATACATGACAAATAATTCTGAAAGACTCATAGAAGCCTACATTACGTATGTTCTCATAATATAAAATGCCACTCTAAGACCAACTTTAGGATGTGAGCTAAAAGTGAAGAATATTGATACGATATTACAACTGATGCAAAAAAAAAAAACTTTGAGTTTTTCGTCCTACAGTTATGTCGGCTAGGCTAAAGGAGACGGTGATGATGAAGACTGAATGAAATGGTGAAATGAAGAAAGTGGGAGAACCTCGAGTAAACCCACGCACACTGTGTTTGTCCACCACAAAGTTCACTTTGCGGGGACTGGGATTATAACTGATGGAGACTGATGTAGTAAGAATAGTTTTTATGGTATGAAACAAAGAACTTTCTAATAATAAAATAATATAGCTACTCATTTATCAAACACAACTGGACAACGATAGAAATTACATGTATTATCTTTCACTACTGCTATGTAACCCCCAAAATTAAGTCAAAATTCCGCATTTGCATATCGTGACGGAACTGCGCTATCGGATGCAGCAATCTGACAAGCTGAACACAGGTGGAACTAACCAGAAAAGGTATCCTTCTACTGTGATAAGAAATTTTATCCTGATTGGATACGATTTGGTAAGTTAAATTTATGATGCAAGACGAAACATATATTAGCATTTCAAAATATGACAAAAAATAAAGTGAATATTACAAACAAAATGGTGTATAACTTATGTATTCCGAAAAATAAAAAATTGTGAGCAAACGCTCCCTCACTTGTTACTGGAGTATTTTTAAAAAATAAGACTTCTAGAACCAGAATTCTGTCACAAGCAGTAGGGTGAAAATCGTCCCATTATTTGTTCTGAGCAGGGTTAGAAGTTGCAGCAGTTATTATTATTATTATTATTATTAATAATAATAATAATAATAATAATAATAATAATAAAAATAAAACTTCTCTTTGGTGAAAATTATATTTTACCCCTCTGTTGAGAAAAATATTTTCGGGAGGAGTACTTTTACCCATTCAAAAGAAAAAAAAAGCGCGAACACTATAACATGTGATATATTCCATATTAAAGCTTTGCTCATATATAAATAAGTCAAATAAAATAATTGCTGAAGGAATAAAAATTAATAAACAAGGAAATCTTTAAAAATCTAAAATAGTAAATAATTAAATAGAGTGTATCTGAAGAAGACAAGGGTAGTTGCTGAATCAGTTACATTTAAATAAAATTGGCGCAGCTGTGGCTCGGTGATAGAGCGTTCACCTCTGGTGCCTGGGGCCCCTGGTTCGATCCCAGCTCACTTCAAGCGGCTTTTCTTGGAGTTCTCCAATTTTTTCCCACATTCTCCATTCCACCATTTAATTCACTTCTCATCATCACCGGCTCCCTTAGCCTCAGTGCCTGATCGTGGAACGTTAAATTGAATATTTCGTTTACATAAAAGTATTGCCTTGTTCAACAATTATTTTATTTTAGTTAAGTACTAATAAAATATTACTACTTTCTTTCTTTTCTTCTTACTCGGCATTTTCTTACATGGGTATTATAAAATAACATGTCAAAAACTCACCTGTCGCAACTTTGGTATGTATGTCATCCTCCACAGTGATATTTCTAGAGCAGCTCGACGAGCAGAAAGGGGTCAGAGTTACGGCTTTCAAGTTCAGTTAAGAAAGATTCCGTGCAAGGTGGTCTGCTGTTGATCAATTCATCATTTGCAGGAGCATTGGCCACACGCTCTGGAAAGTGGGAGTACATGCAAGGCTTATTTTGGCAAATAACATGTATTTACAGCTAGGCTTATTACAACGACTAAATACATTTAACATGAAATGAAGCAGTTTAATTTCATGTAAACAGTAAAGTGAGTTTTTACTGCATTTTGTATTAAAAAAAAAAAAAAAACTGAGAGCTTATAGAGGAAAATGAGTTGGCAGGAAAGTATCAGCCATAAATTTCACATGCTTTCTGTTCTGGATATTTTCAGCGTAAAGGACGGTGTGAAGAAGAGTCTGAAATCGTCTCAACCTCGGTGCAGGAATGGTCACTTCTTAAATGGAAAGATACATAAAATAAATATTGACAAACTTGTGGACAGATAGATTTTATGGATTATTGTCTGCACGTTGTTAACAAGAACCAGGGATCGGAAAATCTTTGAGTTTTACGTCCCCCGGTTATGCCGATTAGGCTAAAGGAGACGGTGATGATGTGTAATGGATGAGATGGTGGAATAAAGAAAGTGGGAGGAAACGGGAGAACCCCGAGAAAACCCACGCACACGGTGTTTGTCCACCACAAAGTTCACTTGGCGGGGCTGGGATCGAACACGGGACCCCAGGCACCAGAGGTGAACGCTCTACCACTGAGCCACCGCGGCCCCATAAGAAGCAGGGATCGGATTTGAGAACGGAGTGAGAGCGTAAAATATCGCACCTTGAACACAAAGAACACAAATGACTACCTGCGTTTTCGAACGCGAACATTTTTTGAAAAAAAAACACCAAGACAAGTAATTTCTTGCTATGTATTGCTTCATTTAAATTCTGCAACGTGTAAAAAAAAATCTTACATTTATAATTAAGCTTGAAAAAATCAAGAGCTCCAATTCTGAGGTAGGTTTTATTTTTAAAAAAATAAAAAATATCCTACTCTGGGAGGGGCAGCAGATATGTAAGCCCCGAATCAATGAGGTATGTTTTTTTTTACTGATGGGCTGCAGTGCGTGTGGTAGAGCGTTCACTTCTAGTGCGTGGGGTCCCTGGTTCGATCCCAGCTCGTGCTAAGTGGGCTTTGTGGTGGACAAACACCATGTGCCTGAGTTTTCTCGACATTAGCCCGTTTTCGCTCACTTTCTTCATACCACCATTTTTCACATTTCATTATCACCATCTTCCTTAGGCTCGGTGCCTTTCCTGGGGAGTGAAACTAAATATTTAATTTCATTTCTTTTTAATGATGAGGAATTGGTGTTCTAACTGAAAGCAGGTTTTTGACCCAAAGAGACTTCCATTGTTAATGCTCAGCCCCCAACCACGGTCCCTTAATAAGACATTTGGTTTCCTTTGAAGCGTTTCACGATTAGCAGTGGAAATCATAATAATATAGTCATGTAAGGATACTTAATTGAGCTGGAATATATTTTTTTGAACTTCAGTGGCAACATTGATAAGTATCCATCATCACATGCTGGCACTGGAGTAAGTACTGTAATCTAAAATGCGAGGGAGCTGTCTACTCAATTAATGAACAAAATATTCGAACAGTCAAAAACCCGTTTCATTATTATGATTTCCACACCGAATTCTGTAGCACAGTTACGGTAGCCAAGTGTCTTGCAGGGCGATGGTTGCAGTTTGAGAGTGCTCTCAACTGGGGTAATATCCTCCCTCTGATTATGCACATATACAATGGGGGTACTACTTTAGCAAACGGGCCTACCAAATATTCATCGATTTTGTGGATTTTTTCACTAAATTTAAGACAGTAGTGCTACAAAAGGCTAAACAAAACATAACTGAGTGAGCGAAGGGGTTAGAACTTCCATAGGGCTCGTTGTTTCTAACTCTGAAATCATACACGATTGGCATTGCAACAATTGCCGAGGGTCATTTCCCAAAGGGGTTCACTCGAGCAGTCGGTTTTACCTAACAGGAAATTCATAGGTAACATACGATGTGAAACATATTTTTCTGAAGGAATGAAAGTGTGAATGTAAGTAATTAATGTCAATACACAGCAAATTGAAATGAATTTTGGGCATTATTCGGGCAGACGGTTCTACCAAATTTTGACATATTTCTTACAGTTTCATATCAGGTTAGAACAATGCATTTCTTTTAGCAGAGCATTAACTAAATCAGAAGCTCCATTAGTGCTTGCAGATTGACTTCAGTTCTCAGTACAAATACAGCGTGGACGTAAAGCGTAACAATTTCAGTGAATAAAACATGAACCAATTTATATCAACTCCCCACTAAAAAGCAGGAATAATATATAACCGAGTCAGGGTAGGAGCACAGCAACAGGGTCCGAGCGGCAGCGACGGGATGCGTCCGTAGGGAACAGGCGCGTCAGCGACGTCTAAACGGGAATAGTGGAAGAGCACACTTACATATACAATAATTTCACTGATCACTTAAAATTCAATTCAATATGCTGTACACTGACAGTAATTACTTATATTCACACTCTCATTCCTTCATGAAAAATGTTTCTTATAATATTTTACCTATAAATTTTCTATTTGGTAGAACCGTTTGAAGTGAAGCCGCATTTTGAGTGATAGTGAAAGCATTGTAAACGTAAGTGTGCTTTTCCACTATTTTTCTTTACGCGCATAGTCCCCGTCGCTGACGTGCCTGTTCCCTAAGAACGCACCCCCTCGTTGCCGCTCGGGCCCTCTTGCTGTGCTCCTGCACTGATTCCAATAGAATGCATTTGTGCTTTTAGTGGGCACCTAGCAAAAGTTGTTTCATATTTTATGCACTGTACTTAATATGCCACGCGTCGGGAAGGTTCTAGAACACAAGTCCCCCATATAGGTTAACAACTAGATAGGTTCTTTTCTGTACCAAAGTTTAACATTTAATTCACATGTATTGTTGAGCGAGCGTCAGCGAGTGAAGGCGGGTTAGAGCCCCGCACGGCACGTTCTTTTCAGTCTTTGTTACAATTAAGTGGGAAGGGGAACCTGTGTTCTAGAACCTTGCCCCATGCGTCTACTCTATATTTATACTAACCCCCGTGAAGGCAATCTGCAATTAGTAATGGAGCTCCTCATTTAGTGCATATTCTGCTATAGGAAATACAATGCTCTAACCTCACCTGAAAATGTAAGAAATGTATCAAAATTTAGTAGAACCGTCTGTTCCAGTAATGCCTCCAAAAGCATACATTTACTGTCATCTGGTTGTTTCCTTGTATTTAGAAATCTTTCGCCTTAACAAATAGTACCACAATGCGTGCAGTTTTTATTATACGGATCCATAGTATAAGTAGTAGTAGTAGGAACGGGTTAGAAGAAGCCCCGCGGAGGTTGGTTGGTCCTGTTCTTGACATGAAATAGGCAAACTTTTCGTATATTTTACAATCTATGGATCTGTATAGTAAAACTGCACCACAGAATGGCATACTTTCCCATGCATACTCACTCCCATGTACGGTTTATTGAGAATAATAAAACATACATTATCATTTTACTACCTTCAGTATTAATATTTTTTATAGTATTCTAACTAAAATATTTAATTTGATACAGGCGTCTGCAAATGTTAACCTAATGGAGGTATCCTCGTACTTTCTACGGTATTTTAATACACTGTAATAAGAAACCATAGGCAACGCTGTATGAGGAGATAATCTTCACAATTATAATACTCAATCTCCTGAATTTTACACAGAATGCACCTAGATAGGAATAGGATAGGAATTATACTTACTTGTCTTAAAGCTGACCTTTATCACAGGTGCCTTTAACAAAACACATTATGTATATTCACATACCATCAAAACACGATTCTGCAAATGGCTCACGATTCCCAGCATGCACTACTCGCAGTTACAGTACGGGGAACGTCCGCGCTTTTTAGCACCTAAAAAAGACGTCTATTTTTGGTGACGTTCGACACGTGATTGTTTGTACCATTCTGGCACGTGATAAACACGTACAATTTAGGTCATGTTTGACACGTCATTTTTGTTACCATTTTGGTACGTGATAAAGACGTTCCAAATTTTCAAAAGACGTCATTTTGAATTCGAACCCCCAAAAAAGACGTGTTTATGACGTGACTGTGCTACTTGGGATGTCAGCCTCCCTCCCTGGAAAAACCCCGCGGGCGTTACTGCTTAAACTACTGGTATTTAATATTGTGTGAGCAGTGATTTCATGGTGTGGCCTGACGATACTGCACCAGAACGACGAAATTTCCGTGGACATTTCTCTGATTGGGCTTAACCTATGGGAAATCAGTATTTTAGTAGTACTGTACTACTTACACTCGTTGCTTATTCAGTTTCTCCGGGGAGACTCTTCTTAACACTGCAGTACTCGCATGAAATTGTTGAAACATGAGTGCTCGCGAGGATTACAATTGTAGTCCATTTGATAAATATACATATCTTAGCGGTTATCCAATTGGTATTCTTTACATTATTTTTGTGGGTTTTCACAAGCAATAAAGAACACATTTCAGTGCAAACATTTTGTTTTTTTAATGCACAAAAAGGATTAGAAGCCAAAATTTTAGAATGCGTATGCAGTTTACTATATTTTTGTAAATGTTCGTTTATTTTCTTGCTATTTGATTAAATATCGAAATAAAAGAGGAAATTTGCATTTAAAGTGTAAAAAACTGTTATAAAAAATAAAAAAAGTTGTTAAATTATTTGCAAGTTTAACTTTTACACTTCAAAACAAGGTCAAAAGTAGGCAAACTTTTGGGTGTTTCAGTCATAAGAGTCAGTGCAAAGAGTGTGCTTGTAGTCAGAACAGATCCACTTACTGCACCTGAAACATCTTTTTCGGGTACTCTTGTTTCTTCATCTTCCACAAAAAGGTTCGATAAGTGCCATAGCCACAGATTGCAGGAAGTCTCTAAGGTTGATCATAGCATCATTGTTATTTGCTTTGAAAACAATGAGCGTTTACTTCAGCAACGTTTAACACGTGGAAGAAGAGAGTGAGTGGCCATCTTTGCGAATTCCTGGTTGTATCACACTGGCGACACAATTTGTCCAATAATTCAACTCCAAATTTAGTTTGTTTTATGGAGTAATAACTATGCAGTGTAGATATGATGTTATGACGCTGTGTTTGCGTATTTCTTTGATGCACTGGATCAATATACCATCCGGTAATTCTGCCCTTTCCAATGTAAAATTTTCCGTAAAACCTGTCTTCCTGGATAATACTGTTCCTTTCTTTATCTTCTATTTCTTCCAAATGTTACTACCACTTTCTTCAGAGTCACTCGACAACATCGTCCTCTATTTCATCTTAGTGTTCTATCCTCAAAACACTTTCGACGTCCTTTCAGTTTCTGTTAGCCACTGTCGTATCTGTTCTTGCTCTGACATTTTAAACTAACATATATATCACATATATTTGAGCGAATAATGTGAAATAATACATACAAAACGAGAACAGTTAAAACCTTAGCCAGAAAACAAACTATCACGTCAGTACACGCACGGATTACAATAGTAGTCCATGCGAAAATAACAATCCGTATAACATCAGTGCGTTGACCTTGGGTGCTATAAATCGACTAATGGTGTTCTAGAAATGGGGGAGGAAGGTAGACGACTGCTCAAAGTCACAAGTGTTGCCAACCCTCAGATACCAGAAAACTGAAACCCACTGGACTACAATAGTAATCCGCGCGAGCACTGCAGTGTTAAATCGTCAATGTGTATCTGTGTGTGTGTTTCGGCATATATCATCAGTTGTGAGAGGAACAAAGACGAGGGTCATTCAAAAAGTTACAAGGCTCATTATATTATGGAACGCTATTCTCACAAAATTTTATTTACACTATGCATGAAACACTCTCATGTGAATGCATTTGTCCCATCTACTTTTGGAAAATAGCATGGAATCAGTTTTCCGAAAGCTTGTTTCAGGTACCCATCGAAGACTTGTTGAGGCTTTGAGGTAGTGTTGGGTAAATTACTTGTAAAAATGTAACGCGCTATAAGTTACTTTACTTTCCCTTACTGCATATCGTTAACAGTAAGGGAACGTTACTTCCCCTACAAAAGTAACTGTTACCCTACTTCGAAAGCAAGACAAGTAACGCGTTACTTTTATGCCCGGAACTTTGAATATAATCATATACAAAAAACATTCTTTTCATTAAATTTTTCCTACTACTACCACTATTATTATTATTATTATTATTATTATTATTATTATTATTATTATTATTATTATTATTATTATTATTACACATTCTGATTTTTCCCGATCGTAATAAATGTTTAGAACTGTAGGTTGATAATAGTAGTACTGCTATATCCCTTCATGCGGACAGTTTAGGCTTGCTCATCAGCGTTAATTATGGCACCGATCAAACATATCTACACTAATAGCAACAATAAACAATGCGCTATTATTGAAATGCTATACTGCACTGTAAAAAGAATTGTATGCGTAAACTGCAAGTTTTGATCACTTCTTTTACATTTATATATTTGTGCAACAGAAGGATTGAGAAGCGTGTACAAAAAGTGTGAGAAATTTGCACGACTGCACGACTTGCACCCTTGGAAATTTCTGCACATTTCCCACACATTTTGTCACAATTGCACTCCTGTTGCACGCATATATATATATGTATGTATGAAAAGAAGTAATTAAACGTCGTTGCAGTTTACGCGTACATGACTTTTAGGGATTATCCCAATAAAATGATCAAAAGATTGCGATCTTGGGCAAGAACTTTAAGAATGATTAAAGGATTGCGATCTTGGCTAATAATTAGTTTCCGGACCAGGGATCACAAAATTTTTGAACGGCCTCTAAATTAAGTTTTCGTATTTTTTACGGAATGAGCACATCATACTGAGTTTAGAGATAGTTTTTGTTCAATTGGATCTAATTGGCTAAGGATAAAAGTCAATCGAGAGCTTTTGTGAACGCGGCATTGAACCTCCGGGTTCCATACGCCATAGAGTTAGTTAGTTATATGTAGTTCTCCAGAGATAAGGCATACGAGAAAATTTTTGATTGAAATATATTGGATCTTTTGGAATAATTGGATCAGGGCCTACAAAACTTTTGAACGATCCCTAAATCGAGTTTTCGTATTTTTTTACAGATTGAAAAAAATGAAATCTTTAAGTTTTACGACCCAAGGTTATGCCGGTTAGGATAAACGAGACGGTGATGATGAGTAATGGATGAAATCGTGGAATGAAGAAAGTGGGAGGAAACAGGAGAACCCCGAGAGAACCCACGCACACGGTGTTTGTCCACCACAAAGTTCGCTTGGCGGGCTCCTGGGATCGAACCCGGGACCCCAAACACCAGAGGTGAACGCTCTACCACTGAGCCACAGCGGCCCGCCTTTTACGGAATGAGCACATTATTATGAGTTAAGAGATAGTTTGGGTATGTCTATACTGCATGTAGTTCTCCAGATATAAGGCATACAAGAAAATTATCGATTTAAATATATTGGATATTTAGATCAAAAAATTGTGGGATTTTTTTACAGTGTCTGTGTTGCACTATTAGTAGTTGCTATAGCATATTGTAAACATGTTTATTTACAAATAAAATTTTTTGAAAAGTATATATATATATATATATATATATATATATATATATATACAGTGGCGTATTTAGGGGAGCTTCCAGGCTTAAGTCCCCCCTGAAATCTTACTTACTATAGTAAAGTATGTCATATCTTGCAGAATTTTCAAAACCCCCCGAAACAAAATCGTAAATACGCCACTGTATATATTGACCGCGCTTCTTAATTATTAATTTATAAGGATAATCATATCCTATAAAACATTTTATAATATTTTTTACGTCAAAGTTTTTACGTTTCGATGATTAACTTAAAACCTACTTATTCAAGTTGAAAGAGTATATAGTAGAAAATCACTGTATTATTGTCACGATAACTAACCGACATATTACTTCACCTACTTCGACACTTCCTACTTCATCTACACTCAATATACATTTCGTTTTTTTAATCTCTTGAGAAAATGAAATCTTTTTTTCTCCATATCTCTCCATATAAACAAATCTCCATAAGTATAATCAGAATAGCACTAAACAAGTATGAAGTATTGAAGAAAGTATTAATATAGTATTAGTAAGAGCACGTGTAAAGAAATTATTAACATTTGGACAATAGCTTTATCCGCAATGCTTGTGTGGGTACTGTTTCAGTATACTCTAGAAATAATAATAATAAAAAAAGCTTCAGATGTTTCTTCAAATTTGTAGACGAACTTCTGCCTATTGATAAATACCTATTTCCCGCCGGTACACTTCAAACATTTTACTTTTAAATTATGTCCTCATCCTCAGCTTTTAAGAAACAGTATTTTTTTCAAATATTTTCGTTAAGGAAAGCTAGACTATTATTGCACTTGCAGTTCACTCACTGAATGTATTAATTTAGAGCTGTAAAAATCTACTACAAAATCTTCCAGGTGCTTGGCTTGCAATCAGTACACGTGATTTCCCTGAGGTTATACTCCCCATCTGAAACCAGCAAGTGGCCCTAAGATCTTATCTGTTTCTTTGTGTGTCGGTGACTGACAGTTCATGATCCATTCTAAGAGATTTAACACAGGAGAGAAAACAAAGATTTGTTTCCGGAAAACCATACATATTTTAGTTACTCGTCCGAAATGTAACGCAAAAGAAACTAAAGCAAACTAGGTATATTCCTTAGAAATTTGTATCGCGTTACCGTTAAAGTTACTATGGAAAAAGGCTTAGCGGAATAAGGATGTGAAAGCTCCCCCAAGCATATCTGCACCAAATTTACAGTATCGATTAACATTTATGAGAAACTCGGTTTCCAAAAGTTTCAGCCCCCCAAGCGCTTTTAGAGGGGTGTTAGGAGGGGGGAAGGAAAATTGAAATTATTTTTTCCCCTCCTAAACGGCTCAACTGATTTGCATGAAAAGAGATGTTTGGTGTTCTCAGGAAGAGAAAAGTCGGAAAATATTTTTTTTTAATATTTTGAGGTTGAAAATTGGTATTTTTTGAAATTTCAAAAAAAAAAAGTAGTAGAAGACTAACTGGGACACCCACAATTTTTTGCCAGCTTGAGAGGGTCCCTAACAACATATATTGTTTTCATTTTGTTCGCAAGTGTACCTCATAGTGAAAAAAGGCAAATGTACATAGGTCAGCATCTATGTGATATACGTATGATACACATTGTGCACCACTAGGATAACCAATACTTTTGAATGGGGAAGGAGATGAAGTTGTTATAACATTGGAATCTTATGATAACAAGTATTTTTGTCTTAACGGTAATTGGTCTCTGAGGATGAAGGGGATTCTCGACCATGTTCACACCTCCTTTGGCTTCAGCACTGCTGTACATCAACTGAAATTATACATTCCCGCATTTTGTGTTAATTGTGCACATAATCAATGTTCTGTGATACATATAGAACTTCCTTTAGTAATTGTTCTTGTTTTTTTTTGTAACAGTTGGTTAATAATATGCCTGTTGTTAATAGCTACTAATGTGTTTAGTTTGTTTCGATGGTATTACTGTATATGTGTGTTTAATATGATCAAATAAAGAATGAATAGAAAGAAATTAATCCTCATCACTGTTTCCGTCCAATATTGGAACAATTTCGGTTTTCCTGAACATTAATGTTGGCTGCTGTTCTCACGTTGCTGCTATTTTGTATTATTTATCATATGCGAGGTACTTAACGAAAATCATTCGACCCGAACGAAAGAAGTTCCACATTCTGATTGTTTGTACTTCTAGTAAGTTTATATTGGTTTATCACACACAATATTTTCTAGACCGATATTTCGGTCAGAATCATAGTGCTTTGTCCAAAGTAGGGTCACGATGGCTTAGTGATAGAGCGCTTACTTCTGGTGCGAGATGGACCTCGTTCGATCCCAGGTTAAAAAAGTTCATCGTGGATACCATCGTACCAATGAGTCTCCTCGGGATTATCTAAATTCACTTATATTCTCATTTCACGAATTATTTTCTAATAATTAGCTTCCATCTATTACCTGTCTGTATTATTGGATCGGATTTGAGTTTAGCATTCCTTCGGTAGCAAAGTTATATGAGCCATGGAGCTACGAATTAACGTGAGATTCAACCCGCTTGCGTTACTGCCGGGAATCGCAGCCAGGTCTCCTATGCCAAAGTCCCGTATGCTACCCACATAGCCGTAAGTGATTTCTCTGTCTTCATTAGCCTAGAAGGCATAATATTTAAACGTTTTGGATTTCATATAATTTCAGTTCTTCCTCGATAGCCAATTCTGTACTGAGACAAAGTAGATCAATCAAATATACTTATCTTTCCTTTTTCGAATTCTAACGAGATTCTTGTAACTTGGACCACGTCCTAAGACTTTTGTTAGTTGAAACATCGTCTTTAGTTTTAGTTAGTTTAATCGTATGTCATTATACTCAACGTTTAATAAAATATCACAGGATTTCTTCAATTTCTTTGGGGTGACCCTTGCCCCCGCCCTGTGCCACATCGAGTTGTGTATTAATGGAAACTACGGCTAAAAATAATAAACATTCCCTTTCTCCCAACTTCGATCCGACATTTTGTTCTCGAGTTATGGCTTTTTTCTTTTTGCATCTTCCGACAGATTTTTGGGTGGTCATAGTACCGGAAGGAAGTATTTGTACACCCAGGTTGGTCTATACTTTTTGTCTTATCTTGGTGTCAGGAATCTGCTCCCAAACGTTGTCAGTGTTGTTTTGAAACACTGTATATTTCTATCCTGTATATTTCTATCCTTTTTCTGATTAGCTCCTGTCTGCTAAGCATCTTCCAGTTTTCCCAAAACCAACCAAAAGTGAACTACATCCACTTCATCGTCCCACTCCCCTATGCTTTCTTGTTATGTAGTACTTATTAAATACTTATATTGTAGTTGACAGAAATTGAAAATATTGATTAAAATATCTGGTTAAAATGCTAGTAGAGGAATTCTCTCTTTAGTGCAGAAATTCCCTCCTTGTATCTTATCGCATTTTAGGCGAGAAGGGATTAGGCAAGATGTGAATTCCCATCTAAATTAAAATAGCTGACATTCTTTCCTTGGAGATATCAGTGACTGATAAATCGTCAGGCGAGATGGAATGGAATCTCTTTTTCTATGGAAGATATTTTCCTTCTCTGATAACTTACTACAAGGATGCTGGTGACCAGAACGAAATCCAGTTTCCCACCACCCTAGTTTCAAGACAGCCGAAGTACGAACAAATCTCCTGAGGCAAATATGTCAAAACAACTGTTGCATCCATACCCTCTTAGTGGCTTGATGAGTCAAATAGTAATACACTGAAACAAGTTTCAATGCTTATATTCATAATTTCTTTGCTTTTGTCTTTAAAATAAGTTTATATTTAATTTGTTCATAGAATTACATTGTGATTTTTCTTAAATATAATATTGTGTCTTAATTTTCTTTTTCAACAGTACCTTTGTGGAAGCTTCCTATTCGGATAGTTCTGAAAATTCTCCTTGACCATCAGACTGTGTTGAGGCCACAAATATATCAGAAGATACTACTGTGAAAGTTTCCTGTGAAACTGTCGCCAATGACGAAACGCATGATGATGTAATTAGAGTTCCTCAAACACACAATAAAAAGCGAACGTATAAACAAAAATCAATAGTAAAGTATCTTAAAAATAGCCGGCCGTGCACACCAGAATATAAAGAACACATTACGAAAAGGATTGCAAACATGATAGTAACAGATCTACTCCCAATTTAATTTATTGAAGGGAAAGGGTTTCGGGAGTTAATGTCTTTTCTTGAAGCAAGTTATAGCGTACCGTCTAGGCGGACACTATGGAGACTCTTGCGGCTTTTCTATTCTGAACTGAAAAAGCAAGTACAACAGAGGCTACAGGAAGCAGAAGTAGTTGCTTTAACGACAGATATATGGACGTCTCGAGCAACATATTCTTACATTACAGTGACATGTCATGCTCTGTATAGGAACTTCTGTACAGAAGATTTTGTTCTCAATACAATTGAACTAGAAGAACGACATACAGCTGAAAATGCAGCTAATGCTATTAAACTGTGTATGGAGGAATGGTGCATCAAAGACAAAGTAGTGGCATTAGTTCACGACAATGCATCGAATATGATTAATGCTGGACGTTTGTTGCCGGTTTACAATGTATCATGTTTGGCACATACATTGCAGCGATCCACCTACTGACCAGTTTAGAAAAAAGCGAGGTAGCAAATATAATTTCAATCTGTAGGAAAGTGGTAGGGCACTTCAAACATAGCACCACTGCTTCAATCGCGCTTGAAAAGAAACAAGAAATTCTGAAGTTACCAGAGCATCGCCTTATTCAATATAGGCGGTTAGGGTTAAAGTCAAATCAGGAGGAGGACATTGACAAAAAGGTGGTAGTAATAGGTGATGTGACGTTGCCGGATGATGAGAAGAAAGTGTTGAGTTTAGGCTATAAGTTTAAAGTGAAAGAACACAGATTGCACGCAGAAGAGGTTATATACTCGGTAGAGCAAGCCATAGTTCAAGTTCAGGACAAGGAGATAAGGGATAAGATAAGGAGAAAGGCTAAGGTGATTGTGGAAAGGAACATAAAGAAGCCAAAGGGGAACTTTTAAAAACACGAGTACAGTGTGTTGAAGGATATAAAGAAGCGAAAAGACATATGTGTGCAACAAGCGGACAAAGGTGGTGCCAATGTGGTGATGGAAAAACAATGATACAAAGAAACATTGAATGATATCTGTGATGATACTTACGAGGTGATAGGTGAAAGATCTGTGTGTGAGAAAATTAAAGAAAAAGTTTTAGTATCACTAACAAAAGCAGGTTTTGAAAGAGGTCTTAATAAAGAAAGTAGGATACCGATAATGAAAGGTTTTCCAAAAGTACATAAGGAGGAGGTAAAACTGAGACCAGTATTAGATTGCCGAAAAAATATATTTGAACCATTGGGGGAGGAGTTAAAGAAGGTTGTAGAACTGTTAAGGAGGCAACAAGACATTAGAAGTGTGAAAAACACGGTTGAGTTAAGAAGAAGGTTGGAGGAAGTAGGACAAATCAAAGCTAAAACAATCATTTTAGTGTTGATGTGAAGGCTATGTTTCCAAGTCTAAGAAGAAACAACATTGTTGAAGTCATCACTGAATTGATGAAGGATAGGAAGATCAATGGTTGGAGTGGAGAAGGCCCTGAAGACTATATGGAATAACAGTTATTGTGTTATAAGTGATAATTTAATGAAAATCAAGGAAGGACTAAGCATAGGTTTCAGGTTGAGTCCAGTGTCAGCAGAAATTACTATGAACGACTGGGAGAAGAAAGTAAGGATGAAAGGAAGTGACAGATTAGTGTTTTTTGCTAGATATATTGACGATTGCTTGGGGATTTGGAAAGGAACTGTAAGGCAATTGGAAAAGTTTGTAAAGAAATTGAGGATATAGAGAAAAGCATACCACTGGAGCTAGAGGTAGAAAAGGAAGAGGCTATAGTTTTTCTGCATATGAGAATAAAGAGGAAACAAGGAATGATATACACAGAATGGTACCAAAAAAATTGCGCGTCGGGAAACTATTGCCACGCCCGAAGTGATGTAGATTACTCGACCAAGAGGAATTTCATCATTAACATGGAGAATAGAATTAAGCAAATAACCAGTGAAAGAGACAAGGCGGAACAGAGTATACAGTCATTCCATAAGCAGGTGGAGAATAATGGATACTATAGAAAGAGGCTAAAATACAGAAGGAGATGGGAGAAGATAAACTAAGAAAAAGAAATAATCGATGTTGTTTTGAAACAACCTATATATTTAGAAAAAACACAAAAAAAGTATTTCACCAAAGATGACATTTTCGTAGTAGCTAGTAGGCAGGGAACTTAATTATATTCGCTTTGCAGATGCTATGGCAAATAAAGTAGTGATGCTACCGAGACCAAGACTTTTATATAACGAGACGAGACAGAGACCGAGATAGACCTCTATAAATCGAGACGAGACTTAGGTCAGTCTCGGAAAATCGGTCTCGTCTCTAATATTGATAGCAATTAAAATTTCTTTTACGCAAAATTTGTTTCGTTGCTGCTAGATAATATGGGAACAGTTGACTCACGTACAGTAGCGTATTATAGGAGTGGTTATCGGACTCAACCCCCTCCCGAAATAAATTTGTGATAATTTCTTCGCATTACACTTACAACACAAATATTTTTACCCGTTCCTCAAACCTCTCTCGAAACAAAATCCAACGCTTGCATTGTGTGTCATCAACATTTCTACTGGAATGAGATGTTTCATTTTGGCAAGAACATCGCTTTTTCTTGGAAATTTGTTGCCGAAGACTGACGCATGGTTGAGTGCTGGGAGAGGGATGAATTCTTGCCTTTCGCTGTTGTTCTATCAACACTACGAGGAGATTTCACTCACAGAGCTTATGAATAAATGGAGGGAGAGGAGGGAAGGTCACCTATGAGATGATCACTAATACTAGAGTTTTGAGACTGTGTTTGTTGTTCGTCTGGCAATTCGGCAGCTGTACCTTCAGAAAAGTTCGCTTTCTCCTAAGGAGACCCCTATTACTTGAATTCTGCCCCAGTCGACACATTTGCGCTTGTTTCTTGCACCCCACCATCTGGAAGGCAGAATTGAGGGGGAAGGGGTTGTTTCGTTATTTCCCAGTTCTTCCAAAATGATCTTTTATCATTAACATATAGATATTTGAAATTAAGTTAGCAAGTTTTCCATCCTTATGTTATTCTTGCATGTAATGGCGGGTCGCGGACATAACCTCACCGACCATAAGTTCACCTATATTAATGCAAAAGCGGACAAAAGTTAACCGGACATAAGCTCACTGTAAATAATTCGGTACATCATCTATATGTTGATTTTAGAAAGGCTTACGACCCGGTTAGATGAGAAGCATTATACGACATTCTTACATAATTTGAAATACCGAAGAAGCTAATTAGATTAATTAAGATATGTCTAAATGTATAACAATAAAAAAGTCCGGATAGGAAAATTTATATCCACGAGCTTTCACGTCGAGAATGGCCTGAAACAAGGAGATGCGTTGTCGCCATTATTATTCAACTTTGCAAGATACCAACCAGGGCCTAGAGTTAAATGGGATTCACCAGGTTATGGCGTATGATGATGTAAATTTAATAGGAGATGATAGGAAAACAGTAGAAGGAAATGCAGAGGTCTTATTAAACGCTTACAGGGTCATAGGTTTAGAAGTAAATGCAGAGAAAACTAAATAGATGGAAGTTCGTCAGGATCGTAATACTGCAACTTATGGATGCGTAAAAATATGGAATAATACTTTTGATAAGGTGAATACTTTCAAATATCTGGGATCAATATTAACAGACGAAAACCATATTCACGAATAAATTAAATGTGGATTAAAAACAGGGAATTCGTGTTATTATTCAGATCAAAATCTCTTGTCGTCGCGAATTCTGTATATATTAGTTTGGGTAATGGGCAAATAGAGGCGTGAAAATTGAATTTGGAATAAACATTATCGTCTACGGGAAAAGTACGCAAATATGCAAAAATTTACTTGTTTTTTTTTAAAAAAAAAACACGATGTTTGAGTTTTTATTATATTTTTCAATTGTATTTAGTAGAACCTTTAGAAGGAGCCTATACTCGCCTTGTGGAAATATACCATTAGCGAACTACGGGTAATCAAATTTGGACCAAGTTGATATTTCAAATATAAAAGCCTAATAAGAGGCTGCTTATCACATAAGACAGATGATCGAGTGGTAAACGCAGTTGTACTGCATGCCAAAGGTCTTGGGATCGAACTCTATTCCCCCCTTACGAATTGCTTGTAAAGATAAATAAACCCAATCGTTTAGAGGTTCTAGTAAAAGCTGAAAACTTGACTAGACAATCACGACAGCTCGTCAAACTGAACGAAACGCAGTCTTGAGAATTTGTGGTGTTAAGTCCAAACGACGTGAAGCGCTTAGATGGGAATTACAAGCTACTACTAGCAAAGTCCTACTACGATGAACGCCGGAAAATACGAATTCTTCATTCCTCAAGAAACCTACGATGCAAATTATGGGGACCGTAACCAGAAAATAAAACAGATGTAGGTTTATTTGCAAACAAAACTTAAAATATTGTATTGTGCAAGTTCCGTCAACAATCCAGTTAAACCTCACCAAAAAAATAAATAAATAAATAAAATAAAAAAATACGGTGAGATTCGCTAAATGTGAGGTAAACGTTTAAGGTTACACACATGTAATTTGAACCTCTCATTTAAAATAAACAAATACGTATTTCAGCGTTCTTTGATTTTAGCTACGTAGAAGGGATTAAAAAAAGTCAGAATGGTTCGCTAAGATATCCTCCATACGTGGTGTCGTGGAGCCATTTGCTAGTACATTCATACTTCTTTATGCGTTTAAATTTGCTGCTCGTATTATCTCTTAACCTACATGCTGTTAAACAAGTAGAAAGAAAGTACGAAATAAATTACAAAACTATTTAGAAGCTTGAAAACCGATTTTATTTGTCTGCAAATTGTGGAGTTTTGTGTTGACAGATACAAGAGTTGTATTATTTTGTTTTTAAATGTTTATATATACTATTGGTACATTTTAGATGTTTATTAGGAAGATACATACGTAATAGATATATACTTCAATTCAAACTTTCTACATCTAGAATCAAAGCAAGATAAAAGAACACGCGTTGACATTGACAAAATTTGTGTACTTCAAATACATCAAGTTTCTTCATTACAAAGAAATGAAGTTGTTATTTCATTTTATGAAAAAGTTTCTTTCTAAATATTAATGCTGTGCTATGTACTTAGTTATTTTATTTTCAAAAATGCTTCACACACAAAAAATACACTACAAGAAATTGATAATTATACACAAGTAGTGTACAGGAACCAGATTTCCTAATAAATTTTACAGTCACTCACGAAGGTACAATATGAGGCTCTGGAAGTTATTTTTAGACAACTGAGCTTTTGTCCTAAAAAGGCACTGATAATGAAAACAAGAACTGATTCTTTACATATACAAATGTTTTTGTTTGCATGCAAATTTATGATCACAAGCCTGGGAATGTCATTATTTGAAATAATGTATAAATTACATAAACTTGCCAAAATTCACCAAAAGAGAAAACTGAAATACATCTAACAGATTCATGGATATATCATACCTTTATTCTTCTTATTGTCATTAGATCAAAAATTGCAAAAGCGCATCTCCTCTGTTACAAGTTTCAATAACAATGTAACATTACTAATATTACTCTTATCTTACTTCATTATCCCCTAACGTACCGTATATGCGGCGAAATAATAAAGCCCTATGCAAATATTTCACATGCATCACGTACATCAATAGAACCAAGAACTAAACTTCTGTTTACTTACGCAGCGAAAAAAAGGTGCCGCAGTTCTCACCTTGAGCTTAAACCAAAGTTTCAGATATAAGCTCCCTAAACTTATATTAATATCTGCAGGTGAAGCATTTGCCATCCGCCAATACTAGTCAAAAACAAATACAAACTGCATGTATATGCATTGATTCATTGAGATTGAAAGCGTTAGAAACAGTTAATTGAAATAAGAAAACGTTATGGATGGATATTATTATTTAGTATGGGTTTAATTTGTACTTTATGTAAATTACCGTATTCATTCTGTATTTTATACATACTTTGTCCCATGTCAACTTAAAATTCAATGCAGAAATCGACGTAATTTCTCGATCTGCGACACTGCTTAAGTAGCATCAATGTAACTACATGCTTCAAATTTCCATACTTTGCGAAAGTTATAAGTTAACGGACAGTTGTAGTTTTCTTTAATGAAGCAAGTTCAAAAATGTTCAGTAACATTCAATTGGAAAATAATAGAATGTTATCAAAAACTAAAGAAAGATATCAAATAATTATATTCATTCACCTAAAATTGAATACTTTACTTACGCCAGTAACAAAACCTACATAAAATAAACCCTAAGGACAACGACTTTTATTAGATAAACACTAGTGAATTCTATCAATTCAAAACAAGAAAAGAAACGTAAAAATTATACAGAAAGAAAACTTAAAATGGTATTGATTGATATAGGTTAAGAAACACTATCAAACTTTCACTAACCTTAAATTTTACGAGTTGAGTTTGATTGTGAACTCGTGTTTACATATTGCATTTTAAGCGTTTTTTAATTTAAAATGTAATTCACCAGTGCAACTTGTGCCAACCTATTGCGGTTTGCAAGCGAGAGTTTTTAGATTTTTGTTCAAAAATATTAATATATCTGCATTTCCAGGGAGAAGTCTAGATCTACTGGCAGTAACGATATTACCAACAAGTGAAAATACTCATTCAGATTCGACAGATGTTGCTGAAATCATCATGAATTTTTTAGCAAGTCATGCTAATTTTTGAAGCCGATTTTCGTTAAGTTTCCACCATTCAAGGCTGTTGCCACTTTGCGAAAGACACTGATCTGATTTATAAAGAGTAAGCTTATCTGTTACATTAGGACTTTTTGAACAGGATGGAAATATTCCAAGCAAATAGTCTAATGCTGATGACCTAGCGGACGATTGCTGTGATAAAACATCTTCTGATCCTTCAGATTCTACGAACATATCATGAACCAATCTATGGATCTTTGTTTGTATTTTAAAATTCAGAAATGGAAATGATTTGTAATTTGGGTCCAAGAATGTTGCTAAGAGGTAAAATTTCGGAACACTATTAGACAAAAAAATCTGATGATTCAGAATCGGATAATGCATCGAGCTGAAGACGCTTTCCTAACTCAACTGATATTGAAGATTTCAAGTTCTTAACAATTTCAGAATCTGTAGGACATTCCTTCAGGTGGTTAGAAATAAGACCATAGCCTAATGGTAAAGCAAAAGAAATGGAACACTTTTGATCACACATAACTGTTGTAGCCATTTGCAGTGGCTTCAGTACTCGAACGATATCTTCCATGATTTGCCACTTGTATTCAGTTAATTGTAAATTCCTTGCATCCATAGGTTTAGTGACATTTCTGTCAGAGAACACTGCAATTATTGCTTCTCTTTGTTCCAGCAACCGTTCGATCATCGAATATACTCTATTCCAGCGAGTCTTTGTATATTGAATAAAGCTATGCTTTGGTAACTTCAGAATTTCTTGTTTCTTTCCAAGCGCGACTGAAGCAGTGGTGCTATGTTTGAAGTGCCCTGCCACTTTGCTACAGATTGAAATTATATTTGTTACCTCGCTTTTCTCTAAACTGGTCAGTATGGATTGCTGCAATATATGTGCCAAACATGATACATTGTAAACCGGCAACACACGTCCAGCATTAATCATATTCGATGCATTGTCGTGAACTAATGCAACTACTTTGTCTTTGATGCACCATTCCTCCATACACAGTTTAATAGCATTAGCTACATTTTCAGTTGTATATCGTTCTTCTAGTTCAATTCTCTTGAGAACAAAATCTTCTGTACAGAAGTTCTTATACAGAGCATGACATGTAACTGTAATGTAAGAATCCGTTGCTTGAGACGTCCATATATCTGTCGTTAAAGCAACTACTTCTGCTTCCTGTAGCCTCTGTTGTACTTGCTCTTTCAGTTCAGAATAAAAAAGCTGCTAGCGTCTCCATAGTGTCCGCCTAGACGGTACGCTATAATTTGGTTCAAGAAAGGATATTAACTCCCGAAACACTTTCCCTTCAATAAATGAAATTGGGAGTAGATCTGTTACTATCATGTTTGCAATCCTTTTCACAATCTGTTGTTCATGTTCTGGTGTGCACGGCCGGCTATTTTTAAGATACTTTAGTATTGATCTTTGTTCATACGTTCGCTTTTTATTGTGTGTTTGAGGAACTCTAATTACATCATCACGCGTTTCGTCATTGGTGACAGTTTCACAGGAAACTTTCACAGTAGTATCTTCTGACATATTTGTGTCCTCAACACTGTCTGATGGTCCAGGAGAATCTTCAGAACTATCCGAATAGGAAGTTTCCACAAAGGTAATGTTAAAAAAGAAAATGACACAATATTATGTTTAAGAAAAATCACAATGTAATTCTATGAACAAATTAAATATAAACTTATTTTAAAGACAAAAGCAAAGAAATTATGAATATAAGCATTGTAACTTGTTTCAGTGTATTACTATTTGAATCATCAAGCCACTAAGTGGGTATGCATGCAACAGTTGTTCTAACAAATTTGCCTCAGGAGATTTGTTCGTACTTCCGCTGTCTAGAAAGTAGGGTGGTGGGAAACTGGATGGCGTTCTGGTCACCAGAATCCTTGTAGTAAGTTATCAGAGAAGGAAAAATATCTTCCATAAAAAAGGAGATTCCATTCCATCTCGCCTAACGATATATCAGTCACTGATATCTCCAAGAGAAGAATGTCAGCTATTTTAGTTGAGATGGAAATTCACATCTTGACTAATCCCTTCTCGCCTAAAATGGCGGTAAGATACAAAGAGGGAATTTCTGCACTAAAGAGAGAATTCCTCTACTAGCATTTTAGCCAGATATTTTAATCAATATTTTCAATTTCTGTCAACTACAATATAAATATTTAATAAGTACTATACAACTAGAAAGAATAGGGGCGGGGGACGATCAAGTGGATGTAGTCAGAAACAGGAGCTGACCAGAAACATGATAGAAATATACAGTGTTTCAAAACAACACTGACAATGTTTGGGAGCAGATTCCTGACACCAAGATATGACAAAAAGTATAGACCAACCTGGGTGTACAAATACTTCCTTTCGGTACTATGACCAGCCAAAAATCTGTCGGAAGATGCAAAAAACAGCCATAACTTGACACAAAATGTCGGATCGAAGTTGGGGAAAAGGGAATGTTTATTATTTTTAGCCGTAGTTTCCATTAATACACAACTCGATGTGGTACAGGGCGGGGCAAGGGTCACCCCAAAGAAATTGAAGAAATGTTGGGATATTTTATTAAACGTTGAGTATAATGACATACGATTAAACTAACTAAAACTAAAGACGATGTTTCAACTAACAAAAGTCTTAGGACGTGGTCCAAATACAAGAACCTCGTTAGAATTCGAAAAAGGAAAGATAAGTATATTTGTTTGATCTACTTTGTCTCAGTACAGAATTGGCTATCGAGGAGGAACTGAAATTATATGAAATCCAAAACGTTTAAATATTATGTCTTCTAGGCTAATGAAGACAGAGAAATCACTCACGGCTATGTGGGTAGCATACGGGACTTCGGCATAGGAGACCCGGCTCCGATTCCCGGCAGGAACGCAAGCGGTTTGAATCTCACGTTAATTCGCAGCTCCATGGCTCATATAATTTTGCTACCGAAGGAATGCTATTCTCAAATCCGACCCAATAATACAGACAGGTAACAGATGGAAGCTAATTATTGGAAAATAATTCGTGAATTGAAAATGTAAGTGAAAATAGATGATCCCGAGAAGACTCACTGGTACGATCTTATCCACCACGAACTTTTATAACCTGGGATCGAACGAGGTCCGTCTCGCACCACAAGTAAGCGCTCTATCACTAAGCCATCGTGACCCTACTTTGGAGAAAGCACTATGATTCTGACCGAAGTAGCGGTATAGAAAATATTGTGTGTGATAAACCAATATAACTTACTAGAAGTACAAACAGTCAGAATGTGGAACTTCTTTCGTTCGAGTCGAATGATTTTCTATAAGTACCTCGCATATGATAAATAATAGAAAATAGCAGAAATGTGAGAACAGCAGCCAACAGTTCTGTTCACGAAAACCGAAATTGTTCCAATATTGGACGGAAACAGTGAAGAGGATTAATTTATTTCTATTCATTCTTTATTTGATCATATTAAACACACATATACAGTAATACCATCGAAACAAACTAAACACATGAATAGCTATTAATAACAGGCACATTATTAACCAACTGTTACAAAAAAAACACAGAAAACAAGAACAATTACTAAAGAAAGATCTATATGTATCACAGAACATTGATTATGTGCACAATTAACACAAAATGCGGGAATGTATAATTTCAGTTGATGTACAGCAGTGGTGTAGCCAAAGGAGGTGTGAACATGGTCGAGAATCCCCTTCATCCTCAGAGACCAATTACCGTTAAGACAAAAAATACTTGTTATCATAAGATTCCAATGTTATAACAACTTCATCTCCTCCCCCATTCAAAGGTATTGGTTATCCTAGTGGTGTACAGTGTGTATCATACGTATACCACATAGATGCTGACCTATGTAGATTTGCCTTTTTTCACTATGGGGTACACTTGCGAACAAAATGAAAACAATGTATCTTGTTAGGGACCCTCTCAAGAAAAAGCTGGAAAAAAATTGTGGTTTTCACAGTTAGTCTTCTACACTTTTTTTTGAAAATTTCAAAAAAATACCAATTTTCAACCTCAAAATATTAAAAAAAAAGATATTTTCCGACTTTTCTCTTGCTGAGAACACCTAACATCTTTTTTCATGCACATCAGTTGAGCCGTTTAGGAGAAAAAAAAATAATTTCAATTTTCCTTCCCCCCTCCTTACACCCCTCTAAAAGCGCTTGGGGGCTGAAACATTTGGGAACCGAGTTACTCATAAATGTTAATCGATACTGTAAATTTGGTGCAGATATGCTTGGGGGAGCTTTCACATCCTTATTCCGCTAAGACCTTTTTCCAAAGTAACTGTAACGGTAACGCGTCACAAATTTCTAAGGAATATACCTAGTTTGCTTTAGTTTCTTTTCAGTTACATTTCGGACGAGTAACTATAATATGTATTGTTTTCCGGAAACTAATCTTTGTTTTCTTTCCTGTTGTAAATCCTTTAGAATGGAGCAATGGAGCATGAACTGTCAGTGATCAACAGTCACCGACACACAATGAAACAGATAAGATCTTAGGGCCACTTGCTGGTTTCAGAAGGGGAGTATAACCTCAGGGAAATCACGTGTACTGATTGCAAGCCAAGCACCTGGAAGATTTTGTAGTAGATTTCTACAGCTCTAAATCAATACATTCAGTGAGTTAACTGCAAGTGCAATGATAGTCTAGCTTTTCTTAACGAAAAAATTTGAAAAAAATACTTTTTCATAAAAGATGAGGACGAGGACATAATTTAAAAGTAAAATGTCTGAAGTGTACCGGCGGGAAATATTTATCAATAGGCAGGAGTTCGTCTACATATTTGAAGAAACATCTTTTTTTAAGAAATAATAATAAGAAAAAACTTTTTTATTATTATTATGTCTAGAGTATACCGAAACAGTACTGTGTGAAGCCGAGTTCCCTCTGCTTCATCTGCATACCAAAATGCAGATAAGTGCACATTTACATATCACTATGTTAATTTTGTGAATGAATTAATTGCTTTTAATTAGGTTTATTTTACATATTGTTTAATATTTAACACAGAGCGATATACGGTAGTATTAATACTCTTTGATATTTCTTTTATTCTTGTATATGTGCATTTATCGTATGTTTATTGATGTGAATATGTAGTTCTCATGCATCTCATTACCGGGAAGTAGTATGTAAATAGCTATATGTATGACCGTATTTGAATATTCTGCATGCAAGAGATAGGAAGAAAATATATAATATCAGTTACTTCGTATAACGCAGATTTGGATTTCTTTATGCTGAGAGAGCAAATTCAGCGATTTTTTTCTGGCGACAGCGTTCTGTCCTGAAAGTCTGTTGACAATTGCTTGCTACTATGAGGAAGAAGAAATGTCTAGGTAACTATGAAGAGGAAAAGAATATGGTATAGAAAGTATGCAGGAAACTTCCTCTGTACAGAATCCCTAGCTGGAAACATTGAGCTTGCAATGCACTGTACTCTTTGCTTAAAATATCATAAAAATTTTAGCATCGATATGCTGGATTTTGAATTTCTATACGTGTGCTTTTCACACCTTTAAAAAGAATGTCTCACCTCTAGGGCGTTGAGCGTCTATAGCAAGTGACGGTTGGTCGTCAGCCAGCGAATCTTTTTCTACTTTTCCCGAGATGCATTGCTTGTTTGAAATTGTGTATTTTATTTTGACTATCTAATATATATTTTACTAATACTATCGTATTACGCTCACAAGGTCTTGGAAAGTACGTTATAATTCATATCTTGATTTTTAAATGTGATTCCTTTCGTCAAAGACATTTAGATCTTTGGTTTGTTTTCAAAATTTCTTAGCATCAGCAAATTTTCCTTCTCTCTCCTTCTTGGAGAAATGACAGCCGGTAATAACAGAAGAAAATGGGTATGCCATGGAAAAATGAATCCCTATACTATAATTATTTAGTGTCATCAGTATATATCTGTGTAATTATATTCTGTTTTACCTTTCATATCTTTATGTATGTTTAATGATGGTTTTCTATGTTGTAAATAATATGTAATAACAAAATATGTATTTGTTTACATGTATTGCTGAAATGGAAAACTGTTTGTCCAAAAACTTTCAGAACTGTCGCTACTTGCAGTGAGGGCAGCGCCAGTCAAGTGTGGTTTGAAATATCTGTTCAGTTTTGACGGTCCTGGCCCTTGTGTCTGCACAGACCACCCAGGATTTAGCCTCCGGCTACTAAAAATTCCAAAAACAATTCCGAGAAGAGCGAGTCTCTTGCTTTTCAGCAAGAAACAGAACTATGCAGGGAAAAGGAGACAAACCGAAAGTCAGTTGTGATTAGAACCCGGAAGCGTCAGCACGACGGCTACGAGGACTTCCGTTGACTTGTATATAACAGAAGTTATATACCGTGATTCGTGTGTGTGTTCAGTTATAGTCTTCAAGTATTTATTATACTACAACTATATCATCATGAGTGTTTATATAAAAGCTTAAAACTGTGAAACAACGTTCTCCGTGCTCACACACACCATATCTTGAAGTAAAGTTTCATCGTGTTTGTTCTTTCTGCAGGAACTGTAGGCTATAATGGCCACCTATAACTTAAGATTTTCAGTGCAACGTATTTAAGTTGACATTTGCATAGTGCATCGCACTTACATTTTGATCTTTATTAGTGAAGATCTGTACTACTAGAAACATGTCTCAAAAGAGCTAATTGCCTGTCCGAGCCTATGGGCAGGGCTCTCCGGAACTTTCTTAAGGAGACAGAGAAGATAATATTTTACTTGTGCTGTCTAGCACTCCAGTGCATATTTGTAGCACTACTACTACCAGGATCTTTTCAGGTTTCCATAGACAAAACTTCAGTATGAATTGTTAGGATCCAGTGTGTTTAATCATCACATGAACTGTCCACCATCCCTTTCGAGTCCAGAGACTCTCAGCGGAAGTGGAACCTGATTCATCTTATAATAATGAAACTGTGCCTTGTAATATAGTTTGGTGAATGTTTGTTTATTTGCTTGTCCTCATATTGAAAGACGGAAAGAGACATATAAACTCTCAGGAAATGAGGATATAGAATTCATTTTCTATACGCTGTAAATTATTATGATCGGTGAAGTTTTTTTTGTTTACTTATCTATTCATATATATATATATATATATATATATATATATATATATATATATATATATATATATATAAATTGTTATATGATGTTTTGTTGTTCAGAGATTGGCGTAGCAATTGTGTACACTTTCTTTTGTGAAATTGTCGGTTTGTATTTTTATATTAAAATTTTTAACTACATTTTTCTCAGGTAATAAATCTTTAAAGGGGGCTGAGGGGTCTGCCTGAAATAAAATACCTAATTTTTTTTCGTCGTCACCTTGGCGACGAACAACTGTGACCTGTACTTTTTTGTTTTGAAGTTGTTTAGTTAAGGGTTGAATTAAGTTTTTTACTGCCGGGGACAGTTTTGTTTGTAATGAATGCTTAATTTGATTTATTAACGCTTTATCGTTAGGTTGTGTCAGAGAGCGCAATTTATTTTTATTATCCTTGTTAGGGTTTTTTTAATTTTTGTTTTCCTTGGTTCGTTTTTTATATTTGCATAAATTGGCTTTTTATTCGTGGAAGCCTTAGGTTCGAGACCAATATTTTTGTAAATTGGCTCTTTACTCGCTGAAATTTGTGATTTAGTATTTAAGTTAGCATATATGGTTCTAGGACCGATCTCAACATAAACCGTTTTATTACTACTACCAGCATAAAAAGATTGAAAGGTGGGTTTTTGCATTTCTAACGGCGTTTTAGGATCTGACAGTTTGTATTTTATAGGAAAATATAGCGCTACTGGGCTATCTGGGCCTTTTGATACACCAATATTTTTATTTTTTACACTTAACACTAAATTACTTAATCTATTTTTCTTATTAGCTAATTTATTATTATTTAAGGGATTTTGGTTTGAGGGGACATTAGGCATTACACCTGCTGTTGTTTTTATTTTAATTGTTGCCTGAGGCCATTCCTGACCTGCAGTTTGGCTATTTCTAGTTTATTTTTTAAATTTACATTATTTACTAGAGTTTTTGGATCTACCCCCCGTGGGGTTTTATTTGTATTTGAATTTACATATATTGTCCTAGGAGCTGGCGTTGGTTTTTTACTTGAACCAGCGCTTTGTATTTTTGTATTATTTTTAGTTGGAATAGGGCTAGACGCGGCCAGCGGCGTTAGATCGCAGCCACTCGCCGGAGCGTCTGGAGTTTGCGGACTAGCGGTCGTTGGTTTACGATATTTTGGCTGACTCCACGTATTTAAGTATTTTGGTAATGGATTTTTTTTCCAACGGTCAAATTTAGGAGGAGAATGCCCGTGGACTTTTATTTTATTGCATTTAATACAATAATAATTATTCTACCGATTTAAAATATAATGGTGCTTACTCGTGGGCGTCTTAGGACAATGGGATTGCCCTAAATTTAATAGCTTCTCTTTTATTTTTTGCGCGAAACTCATTTTTGATAAATAAATTTGTTTTTTACAAGTTAGTGGCCTCCTACACTACAGCAGTGGGTAATTAACCTATTTTCTCTGATATAATAAGAATTTATTCACTGACAGCTACTTCCCTTGGAAATGCTACGTCAAAATTTTTTACGTATTATGCGACTTATTATTATTTTAATATCTTTATTTAACTTCCTTTGAACTGGAAATACTCAACTTCCCTTTTTTTATAAATTTTGCTTTACTTTTTAGAACGGGAAACGGAAAGTGACTAGACAGCTGTTGATAATAGATAATGCTTATTTGTTTACTTATGATGATTTTACTTTTTACTTTTATTTTTTAACTTGTTTTCCCTTTTTTTTAAATTCAATTTTTTTTGTAAAACTATGTTGTTTTTAAATTCACAAGGGGGACTTCGATTATCCAACCATTGGTTCATGTACCTGCATTTTGATTTCTGGTATTGCATTTGCATAAAGGTGAGTTTTAGGCAGTTATTTCCAGGCAGCCGTCGGGCTTGCACCCCTATTACAGAGGGGCCCTGCTGGATCTAAAGAATAACATACCTGTGACCCCCAAGCTTTGCATGGGAAAGGATTTTAGACACTTATCGCTGGACAGACTAGTTGAACTTTCATCCCGTAAAACGGGAGGTTTTGTTGTTTAGAGATAAAACTGCCTGTGATCCTCCTCAAATAAGTGGTAAGGGTATTAGCCACTTATTGCCGGATAAATTAGTTGAATTTTCATCTCGTAAAACGGGAGGTTTTGTTGACCGGAGATAAAACTGACTGTGACCCCACCAAAGCGAGTAGAAGCATACGCAGACTTAGGGTTTTGCAAGTACATGAGACAAGAGCTGAATTTTGTATTAATACTCGCGTCTTGATTTTTTTTATTTTCATTATTATACAATAAAACGTCGTGAGGTGAACTGAGTCTTGCTCTGCGGAACCTAGCAACTATTTTGCTGACTTATAACAACTTAAAGCGAGAGAAGTTGAGAATAAAAAAAAATTTTTCTTGCCACTTCACTACTTGTGAAACGCACTATTTAGAGCAGAAAACATTGTATTTGTTTATTAGAGTCATAGGCTGAACATTGCCTAGTTCAAGTACGCCACTGAACTTTATTGACTTTACATAGTACCGATATACCACTTGGCTAGTTAAAAGAAAAACTTTGCGTACAGTTTTTACTTTTATCTATTGAATGCTCTTCGGTAAAAAAAAAATCACTCCGGCTTTGCTAAAATCGCGTTTTAGGAAAACTGAGATAGTTGGTTCCCCTAAAAAGTGAATGAGCACCAGAGATTTGTTTAGAGATTTAAGAACACACAGTTGGTTACCCGGCGCCTCCACCATAAAATTGTTATATGATGTTTTGTTGTTTTGAGATTGGCGTAGGGATTGTGTACACTTTTTTTGTGAAATTGTAATTGAGATTATTTTTTTACTTTCCACCCAGTAATACAAAGTTGGTTTGGAGTTCAACTCCCTTTTAGCCTTGGTCTCGAAAACGTTTTTGGCTTACTGGTTTGAAGATGATGAGAAAGCGCACTAACAGTGGTAAAGCTTGGTACTGAAAATCGAAACCCAGGTAACATATAAAGATTGTAAGTTAAATTTAATTAGGTGGGATAGCTTAACTAAATTAAAGAAACCATTTTACTTTTTGTTTTATTAAAAAAATAAAAATAGAAATACAAATAAATTTAACAAAATTGGTTACTTGAAATTACAACTTGGTAGTTTTACTACATCATTTAAGTGGGAGCACAACTCCTATAATACTCAATGGGTGCTAAAAGGTTTTATGCTAAACCGCAATTTATTAAATATAGTGAGATATAAACTTCGTACATAGCAACTTGCATTGGCCCAAAGGGAAAACTATCAATTCTCTAAGAGGAAATTTGGTCTTAAATTGAAGGAACTTCGTATTCGTCATTAAACATTTGCAAGGTATTACTACAAATTTCAAAGTGCTCATCCCGAGTTAAAGGAGGAACTTAAAAAAAATAATCACATACCTGTTGTTTTACAAAGCGACCGGGACTAAAAAGCACACACACTCGTCGACTGTTGTCCGTAAAATCAACCGGAGCGGCGAACAGGCCTTGTTTATAAAGGCGTTTCGTCCTACGCATTTTTGCCAATTCTGACGTAGCTCAAAGACAACGTCACGAGCCTCATTAAGCTTGGAAGAAACTTCTTCACGCGCATGCTTAATAGTGGTAAAGACTTCTAGTGTTTTCTATAATTTTTCTCTATCACGCCAGGATTAAAATTCCTATTTTACATTTATTTTTACAGTTTTTATTTTACACCTAGCTCTAACTACATAATATATTTCATGCATTTATTGCTTTCGTGGTATTCCCTAAATATTGCATTTAGGACCCAGCTCTGTAATCTAAGTAAATTAAAGCTAGGATCATACCACTAATACATGCGTGTGGATTAGTATCAATGAGGCATCAGGTTGCTAAATTAATCTAACCCTCAACTGACTCCGTTTTCCCTATCTTTCTTTCCCTCATTGCTCACCCAATTTAAAAAGCGCGGGCGTCTCGCCCCATAATGTGAGTCCGGCTTAGGACTTCGAGGCACAACTATGTAACAATATATATATATATATATATATATATATATATATATATATATATATATATATATATGTGTGTGTGTGTGTGTGTGTGTATATATATATATACATATATAACGTATATCATGTGTTATCAGATCACCGAGTTCTACATATTGGTTAGTACAAAGTGTGAAAATATAAAATTTTAATAGTGTGTTTAGTGGTGCACCATTTAAGTAATTGGCATTTTAGTGTTTTAGTGAAAATGCAGTTATCAAGTGTTTATGTGGAATAACCTACATCATCATTCAGAAAATAAATCGTACCACCTAATAGTAGCCAGAGTGTTTCCTTTTTCCTGTTTGGTTTTCCTTTACCAAAGTGTTAATTTCAGATGTGTTTTCTTGCAGGATGGAAAATATGGAAATATTCCATCACTTAACTCAAGTATTCTGACCACCTTCCTGGTTGGGGTTCAGGAAGGCATCGCCCCATACAACCACATACCTCAGTTATGAGTGTAAAGGGGGAATTAACAGGCTGCTAACTGTTCACCTTAATTTAAGATTTTTTCTTTTAAAAGTGTTGAATTTAATTACTCTCCTTTACAAGTAGCATCAGTGACCATAGTTGAAGGTAACATTTTAAAACCCTGAGATATTTTTCAAATCCCTGAGATATTATTTTTTATATAGTATTTGTTTTCTCATGCTCTCTGAAGGTATCAAGCGTGGTAGTGGCGGCTCCAGAAGAAAGTCCACTTTTGACTTCAGTAGGGAATTTGCATACTGAAAAGTAAATTTGGGAATTATCTCCTTATAATATTTTAATTATTATTTTATTCCCTCGTCACACCACCGCCTTTTGTAGTGGATGTTCTTTCTTAGAACAACCTACGCAATATAGATGTGTCACACCATGCATTGGATACACACAAAGATGTGGTTCCCAGCGTAAAGGGGCATTTTCATAGCCACAAACATGTGGCTTCCTGCTTAAAGGGGCAATATTCTAGTCAGAATACAAAATTTGGCTTTTAAATTTTCGGTTTATGTGTTTTAATCCCCTAAATTTTCCAAGAACGTGTGGTACTATTTTGATATGTTTCTAATTTGTGTGTTGACCTCTATAATTCTAAGATCTGTTTAGAGAATTCAGGAAATTAGAGTTTAGGGGGAAGTTAATTTGTTTATTTGGTATTCATGTTTTAAATGGTTGTAACGAGAGCACAGGCTCGCAGTAAAGTAGTAGAAATGGAAAACGAGTTTGTAAATGAGGATTTCGCTCAGAGAGCAGACGAGCGCGTAGATGGTATTACGGATAGGACCGATGGGGTGGAAACTGTTCCACCGGCCACCGTTAGAGAACCGGAAGTGCCGGTCTGGAAAGAAAACCAGATAGAGCCGACTGTCCTTCCTAGTAGTTCTGATACGATCAGTAATGAGATTAGCAGTATTAGTGGGATAAACCAGCAGCCATTTTAGGAGAAATTTTGCAAGGTCAGAAGAAATTAGAAGAAAGTGCCAGAAACTTAGAGAGTAGCTTAGAACAGGTGCGAAATAAGTCGAAACAAAGCAGTATTAGGTTAGAACAAGGTTTGGAACATGGCCTGGAGCAGGTGAGAAAGGAATCGAGAGAAAACAACCAACGTCTCGAACAGGCCATAGATTAGAACAAAGGCTAGATCAAGTAAACAGTAGGCTTGAGAACAGTGAGCGTCAACTCTCAGAGCGGTTGGAGAATACCACCTTAGAACTCAGGCGAGAGATTGAAGGCACTAGAGAGGAGTTAAATTCTCGTGTGTCTCGGAGACAGTGCAAAAATTAGAGGAAGTTCAAGAGAGCGCTAGCAGTGTTTCCAGACAACTCGAAGAGAACTACAGCGAGTTGACAGAGGGTCTTCAACAAGTCACGTCTCGTGTTGAACAGACCACTATAAGCTTAACTAATCCGGTCAGGAGAGTAGAGGTGAACTTCGCCTCTCAAATAGCCAGACTTAGGGGGGGAGATCGAACAAGAAACGTATCTGGAGGAGATACGTTCTGAGTGTAATGGTAGCATCCGTCAGATGCAGGACACCGTGCAAGATGTTTGTGAAAAATTAGAGCAAAAGATGGAGGAGTGGAAGAGTACCGTACAGAGAGAGACCAATGAAGTAATCGAAAGACAATTAGCGAACATCTCCGCCTCTTCCACACGAGCAAGATCTCCATCACAGAACATCTCCTCTAGGCGCGACTTGTCCGGTTCTCAACCTGAGAACCTGGCAGCATCCGGCGAGACAGACCCAATTCCATCGACGACTCGTGTGTGCCCACACAAGACGAGACAGAACCTGGCAATAGCACTCGGCTTGCTGCATAGAGATGTCACCCTTCCGAGCTTTGTTGGCACCGAGAGCGAGACCGAGACGTTTAACTTCCTGCAGGACCTTGACCGGTACTTTGAGGTAACTGGGGTACGAGTGAAATGCGGCTAAGCTTGGTTTCTAGCGCTCTCCAAAATACATCGCAACAGTGGTTTCAAGTGAACCTATGTAAAATCAATTCGTATGAGGACTTCATATCACTGTTCCGTAGCTGCTATTTAAGTGAAGAAAGATTAGCTAATCTCAGGGCCACTATATTGACGTCACACTATGACAGTCGAGTGCATAAGTCTCCAGCTGAGTATCTGCTGGACTTGTTGCACAAGAACAGCATCCTAGAGCCTACGGTGTCTGACAGTACGTTGCTGAAAGTTCTTCCCAGGCACTTCCCAAATTGGTTGTTTCGTGCCATTGTGTCGTCCCGCCCGAAAACTATTTCGGAATTGCTAAATCTGGTGCAGGAACTGCAAACCTCTATGAACAATAGGGAGCAGTTCTTTCAACAGAACCCCAGGAAGGGAGTTAAATGCTTGAAATAAGCATGGAAAACGAAGGAAGGAACTCCCCCGGCCAAAGTCGTAAGAGACACTCTCTCCCGCAGACTAAGCGAAATCGCGAGAGTCAACAGCCCTACCAGAGACGACACAAAAACAACCAGAGCACTCCGCCCCGTAACCATGGTAATGGGAGCGGATCATCTGGTTGGTCACGTGGCAACAACAACAATTCCAGCCACCACACCACCCGTGGAACCAGAGGTAGGAGAGGCAACGCAAGGAATCCCGCGCCTCAGCGAAACACTTTCAGAGGGGAGGAATCAATACAAGTGTTGGAGAGTTATGACAGGGAGCGTCCTCCACCCAACCAAAACAGTAACACACGTGCAGACATGACTAATCGCTCATCCTTCTCAGGGAGAGAATGAGAATTGTCTGCACATACTTGCGACAACGGTAGACTGGACACGGATATTACTGGTTCATTTGAGTTGACTAATAATTTTTCCAAATATGTGCATAATAGCGTAACCTTAGTAGAAGATGAATCTAATTCAGATGAGCGCGAAACTGCAGTAAAGGAAATTAGCACTATAGAAGAAGAAGAAGATAATTGTGATTTTCGTAGAAAAATAATTAGCACGTCACATTTTAATGAGGTTAATGTTGAAAATAAAATTTCATTGTTAAGTAGAAATGGAGAACATATTGACATAGACAGGGAGATTTTTGAAGAGGCAAATTGAATTTTTAAGAACCTTTTTGATTCTTGTAGTGAACCGTTGCCTAGCAACAATGTCATTTCTCTTCCAGAGATAAATATAAAATTATTTGGTCACGATGTTGATTGCTTCCTTGATACAGGAGCGACTTTTAGCGCAATTTCGAAAGAATTTTGGAACACTGTGTCGAATAGTAACCCCCCACCTGTATGTTTAAGTGCGAAGAATATTAGAGTTACGTCAGCATTTGGAAATAAAGCTGCAACGTTAGTAGGACAGACTCTACTTGTGATAGAACTACAAGGGAAGGAATTTCATACGTTAAGGATCATCATTTCTGGTTTGAATAGGTCATTGATCCTTGGTTCGAACTTTTTCACAGAATCTCGTGCCGTGTTAAACTATAACACAGGCATTCTACATCTTAACCATCCCAATGATGTAGAAATATCTTTTAGATAAGTAGATTGTGCAACCGAAGACTTAGTAGTTCGTTGTATTGAGTGGAATGGTGAGTGCAGCAGACCGTTTTCATTAATGGATGAATTAGATAATTTTGATGATGGTTTTTCCCGTCAGATGGTAGACGGAAGGCCAATACGGTAATTGCACCTGAAGAGTGTAAGACCTCAAGAGAAAAGGCATCTCGTGCACCACGCTTGGACGATGGTAGATTCCCAAGCACCCTAGAATTGGCAGATTATATTTTCCCACCGGAAGAGTGGTTGAAAGTAAAGACTCGCGCCTCCCATACTGATATTGAAGAATTCATTTCGAACTACTCAGATCTCTCGGACAGACAGAAAGAAAGTTTGAAAGCTGTGCTAGTTAAGCATCAGGCGTTATTTGATGTCAAGCCTGGTTGCATAGTTAACTACGAGCATGAGATTGGAGTAACGGACGAACGTCCCATAAACACAAAACTCTATCCTTACTCTAAGAGATATAAAAACCAGGTATGTAACGTAATTTTGAGATGGTTAGCGTGGGGTATTATTCGTAAACAACCAACAGCTTACATTAATCCACTGTTGTTACTGCGAAAAGTGATGGACGTATACGCGTATGTTTAGATGGTCGAGCTTTGGCGAAAGTTACTGGTGATTTATCCGACCGGCCCATGCCTCCCTTGTCTGTTCTTCAGGATATTTGTGATAAATCATGGTTTAGCTGTATGGAAGCCACTGTTATGTTCTTACAAATAAAAGTAAAGGAAAGTGACCAAAAATATCTCGGTTTCTTGCACGAAGGAATTTCGTATGCTTTTCAGAAATTACCGTTTGGAACAAAACAAAGTCTAGCCTCATGTGTACGTGCGTTAGATATGATTATTGGTTCTGAAGCAAGAGAGTAATGTGGCCAATGTGTCGATGACCTAGTTTTGGCCGACACAAGCTTCACAGAACACCTAGAACACCTAGATAGAATGTTAGGTTTACTTGCTGCAGGTGGCCTAACTCTTAGGCTGAAAAAGGGGAACTTCGCGCGGAAGAAATTGAACATACTTGGTTTCCAGCTTTCTCAACACGGTATCGGTAAAGATCCGGAGAAAGTGAAGTCGGTGTTGGATTTTAGAACACCATGGAACGTAAAAGAGCTGAGATCGTTCATAGGTTACTGCCAGTATTACCGATGCTTCGGCAGAAAGTACTCGGAAGTCTTATATCCGTTGTTCAGTCTGCTGAAGAAAAATGTAAAATTTAAGTGGGAACCAGTTCATCAGTCTGCAATAGACAGGATTAAACAAATATTCCAAGAGGAAATTGTATTGAAGAGTATCCTGCCTGATAAACAATTGATAGTTGAATGTGACGCTTGCGACTTCGCGTGCTCCTCTTTATTGTACCAACGTGATGACAATGATGAGATTCGTGTGATTGGTTTTTCATCACGTGTGTTCAATGCTGCACAAAGGAATTACTCAATCACTGAAAAGGAGTTCGCGGGACTCATAGGTGTGGTAGTGAAATTTAAACATTATCTTGTAAAATTAGAAGTGATCACCTTGCACTGAAGTTTATTTTGTATTGTATGCTTACTAATCAGCGCATTAGCCGCTGGGCTATGCTGCTCCCGAATTTCAATTTTGAATTCGAATTTGTTAACTCGAGTGAAACCTTGAGTGATTACCACCCAAGATGCCCTCCTCACACTCAGGAAGACCTCAGTGCTCCACGGAAACCCATTCTTCAAGAATCACTGATGTCCATTCTCACAGAGATCCCATGTGAGTTGAGGAAGATGATTGCCACATTGCCAGAGATGCAGTCCTCTGATCCATTTTATGGAAAAATCAAGAAGGAAGTAGAGAAGACAAACTCGCCACGTGTGAACTGTGCTTGTCATCGTTTTGAAGTATTGAACGGGCGTTTATGTAAACGTGACCAGGAAGGAGTTCGAATCTGCATACCAGAAGTGTTAGTAGCTCCATTGCTCGATTATTACCATTCGGATCGGGGGCACATGTCGGCCAAGAAGGTACTACCACTTCTGACAAAGTTTTTCGTATAGCCGAAGATGAGAGCAAGTGTGAGAAAATACTGTCCTTCTTGCGATTTATGTCGGAAGAATACCCCACACCAATGTTATCGTCTGGGACCACTGAATCCTGTTGTTGTGAAGAAACCAAGTTACTTGGTCTGCGTAGATTGGCTTGGGCCAATCACAAAAGGAATTGGGGGAGTCCTTATATTTTCTTGTTTTACGATGCATTCTCCAAGTTAGTGGGGTTATATGCATGCAGAAGAGCGAACAGTACCACTGCAGTACGGAAGCTAAAGGAGTACTTGAAACTAAGTCCTAGTGTGGAACTAGTCTTAACAGACATAGGGGCACCTTTCCAGTCTGAACGCTGGAAGAGAGAGTTATCAGATCTAGGGATCAAGCACATTATGTCCACGCCATACTATCCTCAGGGAGAAATGGCAGAAGTGGCAGTGAAGGCAACCGCACGGTTGCTGCGTAAATTGTGCCATGATAACCAGAAATTGTGGCCCAAATACCTGGAGAAGATTGAGAAGCGCTTAAACTCAGCGAAACACCTGACTACTGACGTTTCTGCGTATGACTGCCATTTTGGCCTCTCTATGTCACGTGACATAGCAAGAATTTTTGAGATTCCCGAAGTGGAACAACGCCATGACGTGCAGTTTTATGTGGAAATTGCAAGGAAAAATCACAAGAAAAATGCTGCTGCACGAAAGAGAAATTTTGACAAGACACATCGTACTATAGTGTACAATGTGGGTGATCTTGTTTTATCTAGGGTGTTTCCAAAGTCGGATGCTCTAGCAGGTGTTTCTAAGAAACTTCTTCTCTTATTTTCTGGTCCCTGGAAGATCGTAGCATTTTCAGGGAAGAACATGTACACACTAGCTGACCCAGTAACCAATGAGGTCAAAATTATCGGGAATGCTTACCTACTGAAGAAGTAGCTATGTTTCAAGGGACGAAACAACTTCAGGTAATGGTACAGAGGAGACCGTAGTCGAATTCGCACAAAAAGCGTGAATTATTCCTGACGGTGACACATATATATGTACTCCCATGCGCAAAAAAAATTGCGCGTATACTGTAACTCACGATTTTTCTCAATTATTTCATTTCCCTTATGTTTATGGGTAAAATTCAGGTATTAGTATGTGGAGATAATAGAAAGCAATCCATCTAAGGAGATATTTCCAAAAAATTTAATAAAATAATAAAATTATAAACAAAAAACAAAATTATGTTCGGTTTAGTGTATACTGGCAATAATGTTTTCGAGGGAATTTTTGGAGTAGCACAGCACGATTGTAGAGGGAATCACAGAATTGGTAACATAACAGGGGGACAGTTGAATCAAGGAACAAGAAAGTGGAGTAAAATATTGCATTTATTGGCTTAAATCTAGGGTGTAAATTGTCTGCCAAATATAAATTAGTTTCTGTGACCAAGATGTTGTACGGAAATATATAAACAAAGAGAAAAACTGTTGTCTTAAATTTGGAAGTGACATGCTCTATAGCCATGAGCATTTATTTCTTAAGAAAAAGGTAAGTAACAAAAGAAAGTCTGTGTGGTCAAGTGAGTAGAGTGACGGACTAGTAATTCTTATACTGTTTTGACTCCAGATCGAATCTCATCCGATCCTGTTCAAGTTTTTTTACGAAACATTATAGAAGTGTATAATTTGTATGTTAATAAAAACTGAAACAATACAATAAAGAAATAACTTCTTGTTTCCTCTGATGACGTATTTATTTAGAATTAGTGTACTATTAGTAATAGCCATTGGTTTCAGTTTATGCTGTTATATAGCTTTTTTTATCATCCCCTTTTCTTGAAAAGAAACAAAACAAAAAAAAACAAATTTGTCTCCAATAAAGTATGAAAATATATATATAAACAGAAACAGATATCTTAGTATCAAACGTGATTTATCGTGATGAAATAAACAAGTTTCCCGTTATTAAAAAACAAAACTATAGAAAATCATTGAATTTGGTCTTTAGGTTTTTAGCATGCTATATATATTCTCTATAAGGCAAGATGTGCGATCATAGCCACAAATTTAGCTAGTGGGTGAAAGATGTTTTATATTTAATCGGCACAAATATTTTACAGGTCTACGTGCATGAAACACCAATACGCCATGGTCTTGACCTTCGTTTATTTCACATTATTATCCGACATATCATAGCAGGTAAAAAGCATCATCAATCGGCAAGAAAAACTGCAAGTTGTGTTCTTAGTCTGTTTTTGGTGCTCCGGACTCGATCGCCTAGCACGCCCGTCTATACCTTGACTCATACGTCTATCATTCAGGCCAGGCACATATCCAGCTTTACTTTTCGAAGTGGGCCCTTCACGAAAGCTCGTAAGCACGTAATTCTAATTTTTCAAAAATATCAATAATAATAATAATAATAATAATAATAATAATAATAATAATAATAATAATAATGCAACAGTTCTGTATTTCTTTTAAACATTTCTTACTTTTCATTTATGAACCTATCAAACTGCATTCTAACACAAACGAAATCAAAAAAATATTTTCTAGAGACATGTAAGGAAAACTGTCTGCTACGTATATCACATAACAAAAAAGCAAATGGCAATGAGTGTATCGCTCTAATACAGTAATGTTATAAACAGAACGGAAACGAAATTGTAATCGCATTTAAAAGTGTTCTTTAATTCCACTTGGTATCAATGGCATTACGGTATATTCTTACAAGTAACACTTCCCAAGTGTAACACTCCGATTTTGATAAAATTTGACAGGCAGATACTACACATAAAATAAGCGAATACATGTTTTTTTAAATTTTCTGCGGAAAAACGGTTTTAGGGGGCAAAAGCCCTCAACCAAAATTTTGAAAGTTAACGCCCGAAAGACAAAAAAAGTGGACCAAAGTGAACGAAATTGTGCACAGATATGGCAGACATAAAATGAAGGAATACGTGTTTTGTATTTTCCTGGAAAAACGGTTAAGTGTGGCACAGACCCCTCCAAACCTTTGATCATGAAATATCAAAAGTGCTAGTAACAATATGTCTGATGCGTTTAAAGGACGAAGAATTCCAACGAAACTTTGTGTATGGACACTACGCAAAAACTAAACGAATACCTGTTCTTTTATTTTCTGCGGAAAAATGGTTTTAGGGGACAAAAGCCCCCATCCAAAATTTTGAAAGTTGACGCCCGAAAGGCAAGAAGAAGTGAACCGAAATGAATGAAATTGTGCAAAGAAATTGCAGACAAAAAATGAGGGAATACGGGTTCCGTATTTTCCTGAAAAAAAAAAAGAGAATTGTTTGGGTGGGACACAGACCCCTCCAAAACTTTGATCGTGAAATATCAAAAGTGCTAATAATAGTATGTTAGAAGTGCTTAAAGGACATGAAGAATTTGAACGACACATTCTGTAGGGACAATACGCAAAAAACAAACGAATACGGGTTTATTTTCTGCGAAAAAATGGTTTTAGGGGGCAGAATTCCCCACCCAAAATTTTGAAATCGTGTATAGATATTCTAGACGTAAATTGAGGTAATTGTGTTTCGTATTTTCCTGGAAAAAAAGCGGTTGAGTGGATAACGGACCTTCTAAGCTGTTGATTACGAAATATTAAAAGTACAAATAAGTATACGTCAGAAGTTCCTAAAGAGTATGGAGAATTGCAACGAAACTTCGTATAGGAACAATTTGCAAAACAATAAATGAAAGCGTTTTAATTTGTACGACAAAACAGTGTTGGGGCCTAGAGGCCCTCAAAAAAAAAGTAAATATTACCGTAAAAGTGCAGGAAGGAATGGATCGAAGCAAATGAAATTGTGTGTAGATATTGTATAGACTGTATGTAAAATAAGGACTTTCGTGTTTTTAAGATTTCCCTATCAATTTTGGCACATCAACAACAAACAGGAAATTAATCGGCACGTGTTTTTGTTTATGCGGAAAAACATTATAAGGGTTAAAGTTGCCTCGTGATATACTACAAAATACGCTAACTGTTTGTGCTTGTTGTTGATCTGCCAAATTTGAAGAAATCTGATGGAGATGCTTGTAAAACACGAGAAGCTTTATTTTTCATAAGCAATGTCTACAGAGAATTTCATTCGCTTCGGTCCTCTCCTTCCGACACTCAACGCCTCGGTCCACTCAACAGTTTTTTTTTCTTTTCAGGAAAATACGAAGCACGTATTCCCTCATCTTACCTCTACAACATTTGTGAACAATTTCATTCAGTTCGGTCCATTTCTTCTTGTCTTTCTTGCGTCCAATTTCAAAATTCTGGGTGGGACCTTTTATCCCCTAAAACCGTTTTTTCGCAGGAAATAAAAAAGCCGTATTTGTTTATTTTTTGCTTATTGTACTAATACAAAGTTTTGTTCCAATTCTTCCTGTAAATTTAGGCACTTCTGACATACTGTTATTAGCACTTTTGATATTTCATGATCAAAGGTTTGGAGGGGTCTGTGCCCCACCTAACCGTTTTTTCCAGGAAAATACAAAACACGTATTTCCTAATTTTATGTCCGCAATATCTGTTCAGAATTTCGTTCACTTTGGTCCACTTGTTTTTGCCTTTCGGGCGTCAACTTTCAAAATTTTGGGTGAGGGCTTTTGCCCCCTAAACCGTTTTCCAGCAAAAAATAAAGAAGCACTTATTTGTTTATTTTATGTGTAGTATCTACCTGCCAAATTTTATCAAAATCGGAGTGTTACACTTGGGAAGTGTTACTTGTTAGAATTATAACAACAACGCATTGTCCACAGTTTGGACACTGACTCAAAGTAATCTGACATAAAAGAACCTCAAAAGGGAAAATGTAGGTTTATTAAAAAGTGCTTGAGGTTTGGTAAGGGACAGCTTCCAGGACCTCACGCTGGATACGTCACTGAGTCAATTCATTGTATTTGTTTCTTGCATAACATGATAATTAGATACGTAATATGTAAAATTATATCATAGTTTGACTTTTAATAGGTCTTTCCTTAATACATCCATATTATCCGGCGTTCTGCCTGCCTGTTTCATGTCGGATAAGCGAAACTCTACTGTATTTTCAAAGATAGCATATACACAGGGGCTAGAGTTCTGCACGGCCCGGAATTTTTAGAACGGACCCGGCCCGTCCCCTTTAATTTATAATCTATAGGCATTAGCGGATTAGGGGCGGAGCCAATGGAGCCCAGGCTTCGGGGCCCCAAGCTCAGGGGGCCCTTTAAAATCCCTCTTTTTAATACTAAAATATAGTAATCAACTTATTATATTATAGGCTTCAAACCAATGCTATTTCTTTCCCGCTCGTTACGCTCGCGGTATCGCTAGATTTAAGACTTTCTATCAGCAGCATTTACCTGTTAATAATGAATGCAATTATTTAATTGTTAATAATAAATTTAACTAAACTAATTATTCTAAACTTGGAGCACATTCAAATATTACAGCATAGTTCTTGGTAGTTCCATATGCCTATGAGGCTGTGGAAGGCAGGAAAGAAAATTTATGCACTGGAACTATTCTTAACATAGGGCCCCCTTAAAACAGTTGGTTCTAGGTCCCCAAAAGCCTTAATCCACCCCTGTCTATAAGCAATATTTCACGAAAAGCTGGTATTTTTTTTAACAAATGTCTTCGTCATCAAGTTTTCATAAACTAGTCCCTTTCTCTTTTAAGTAATTTCAGAGCCCACGATGTTTCAGTGGTAGAGCGTTCACCTCTGGTGCGTGGAGTCCTTGGTTCGATCTATGCTCGCGCCAAGTGAACATTGTGCTGGACAAACACTGTGCGTGGGTTTTCTCGAGGTTCTCCCGTTTTATCCCACTTTCTTCACTCGATCATTTCATTCATTTCTTATCATCACTGTCTCCTTTAGCCTATCCGGCATAATCGTGGGACGTAAAACTTAAAGATTTTCAAATCATTTCAATCAAAAAACAGTTGCAGGAAGTATGTAATTTCGAATAAAACAAAATACTATATCCAATTCTGAGTATATTATTCTTTTATGAAATTCTCGCGAACCTTATTTCTAAATCGAAGGGTAAGAAGACTAAATTCACTCTCTTATTATTATAGATCCATTTCAATTGAAGCAATTGAAATAGTTGAAAAAAAAACACCCTATACTCCAGTGTGCCACAATCGGTATAACGCAGCACACTGGTGTGTCCAGCAAAGTGAAGTGTGTGACGCAAACTTTTTCCTATTATTTGCAAGAATATTTGTCGAGCTTCTGTTATTTATTATTATTATTATACATTACGTTGATTGCCATGTGTGGAATTCCATACACACGGCTCTCCTGTGCAGTAGAGAGTAATTATTTTCCATACGCAAACAATGTAGATATTCCAAGTTTGTTGTGTTCGTTCTATAGCTGTGTATGTAATTAGATACATATGGCGTAGAAATCACAATTTAATGTCCATGCCACGTATATGCAAAACCATAAACAAAGACATTTATGAACAAAGACATTGAGTTTGAGTTTAACGTCTCGCTTAGCAACGAAGCTATATGAGACGTCGGCCTACTGATTAACGTGGACTCCGAAGCACGTGAGCTCACGCCGGGAATCGAAGCCGGGTCTTCCATGCCAAAGGCGCGTACGCTAACCGCTTAGCCACTAAGGAGCTCATGAACAGAGACATTTAAAACAAAGGCGAAAACAAAGATGTGTGATGTGATTTTGAGTTTAACGTCCCTTTCAGCAGCGAGGCTATATGAGACGTGGTCCTACTGATTAACGTAGAATCCGAACCACATGAGCTCCCGCCGGACGAAAACAAAGGCCTTTGGAATTGACAATAATCGTTTGGACATTTCAGTCGCACCTACCTAATATTAACAACATTTCTACGATAATTTCGTAACATTGTATTATTTCTTTTGTTGATTAGCTTGGTTAGGCTTATTTAAACACTTTTTTCTTTGCACCGACGTGTCACATCTCTTGGATGAAAATACACTAGGTCTCACTGGAAAATAAAATCCAGAACCAATGCACTTGAACCATTTGACCACAACAAGGCACAAAATTAAAAAAGAAGTTTCGAGTTTGTTAGGAAAATTGTGATTAGGTGTAACATTAAAAAATATATTTAAGAAAGGATACGGAGCAAACGCACTGTACTTTCTCGCTCGAATTTTTTACACTGACTTATGTTAGGCTGTAACTATTATTGAAACATTTATTTGGGAAATTGCGAATAAAATAATGTTTTGGAAAACTTTGCTATAAGAAACTTCAGGCCCAAAAGTAAAGTACCCATTGGTCATATTTTCGTTAGAAATAACTTGATCCATATATTAGAATTATTAAGGATATAATTGTATGTGAACTGTAAGCAAAAGCGTCTGAGTAATTTCTGAGAAAATCATGAAAAAAGTCACCCCCAAGAATAAATTACCCCTTGTGGATCTTTTCAGGACAAACGAGCTATGCTATATTGTTAGTGTTTTCGTAAAACATTTATTTATGAAATACGAACGCAATCGCCTGAGTCGTTTTTGAGAAAATCGCAGGGTAAAACTTACTGTCAAAAGTAATATACCATTTCTAGTTTTTCCGGATGAGGGAATTATACCATATAGCTAGGTTATTTATGTCACATGTATTTGTAAAGTATGAACAACAAACATCTCCTGACTGTTTTTTAGGAAGGTCATCGGGAAAAGCTTACCCCCAAAGGTAAACTCTTCTATCTGTAATTTTGACAGTATATCGAGTAATTTTTATGCAAATCGTTGGGAAAAAATTCAGTGTCAAAGTATCTCTTTTGGATTTTTCTTTTCGGAACAAGCGAGTTATACCATATTGTAAGATTATTACAGAAAATATTTTACTGAAATTAGAACAAATTTGTATCAGTTATTACTGAGAAAATTGTCCAAAAAAAATCAACCCTTGAGAAAACCACTTCTTCTGTATGTTATCGGAATAAACGATTTATGCTGTATGTTAGTTTATTAATGAAACATTTCTTTACGAAATATGAACAAAATTGCCTGAGGCGTTAATGGGAAAACTATCGGGGTAAAGCTCACCCTAAGATTAAGCTACTCCTTCGAACGAGTTGTTTGTTAGGTTATTAATGATACGTTTATTTATGAAATGTGGTTGAAAAAATTCTGCAAAAGGAACGCATACCATACAGTAAAATACACCATATATATTTTTTCAGAAAAAATATTCATATGCGGTGGAGATTCTTTAAAAATATATATAAAAAGTAAATAAAATCGTCACAGCTTTTTTTACTTGAGAAAATTGAATTGTTTTAAATTTTAATCCTTCAGTAAATTACCCTTACTTTTAGATGTCGAAGGACATAAAATTCGAAAGATATTATGTTATTAAAACGTTATGTCTAGAATTCGGTCCAGATACGTTGAACAGTATGGCCTCTATTTGAGTGCGTGTAAAAGCGTGACGAACCGAGAGACGAATAGATGGACAGACATCGAAAAATCATTTTTTCGATATGTAGCAGCCATGTAACTTGAATTCATTGAAATCTGGTATTCGGTTTTTATAACTATAACCACACTTTCTTCTTTCGTCGCTCGAATTTGAAAACGAATAGGCCTACACCGACACGTAATGCGATAATTTGTAATCCCAAAAATTTAATTTGTTATGTTTAATGTGTTGTCACGCTAGGAAAAGTAGCTTATGCATGTTAGAACATTTTATTATCAGTTTTTCATTTTATTATCAGCTACTGTATAATTCGTCGGAAGAATTCGTGTTAATCACAAAGAGAGCTGTAAAATTTAGTTTTGTTTAAAGAAAGCATTCTTGATTTTTTTACACAGACTTGCATTTGTTGCACTTGTTGATATGAAACAAAAGGAGAGAGAGAGAGAGAGTCAATACTCTAAAAAGGAACACACACACACACAGAAACACTAGAACAGACAACGAGCTATAGCTGTGATTGTGTTCGTCACGCTGTGTGTAAAGCTGCAGGTCGCGCTTGTTTTGTTTTTTACAGACACACTCGCAGTGAGTTGAAGTTTGAAGTTACTTCTGCTGTGTTAAAAAAAACTGGAGACGGAATGATTAAGCATACCATACCATAAACTAAAAACAATCGCTATTAGTAATAAATAGTAAGCTAATTTTGAATAAATACGTCATCAGAAAAACAAAAAGTTATTTCATTATTATATTGTTTCGGTTCTTATTAACATAACAATTATACACTTTCTACAATGTTTGTAAAGAAACAAAATTATACAGGATCGGATGGGATTCGATCTGGGGTCAAAACAGTATAAGAATCCGTCACTCTACCCACTTGACCACACAGACTTTCCTTTATTGATTATCTTTTTCTTAAGAAATAAATGCTCATGGCTATAGAGCATGTCACTTCCAAACTTAAGACAACAGTTTTTCTCTTTGTTTATATATTTCCGTACAACATCTTGGTTACAGAAACTAATTTATATTTGGCAGACAATTTACACCCTAGATTTAAGCCAATAAATGCAATATTTTACTCCACTTTCCTGTTCCTTGATTCAACTGTCCCCCTGTTATGTTACCAATTCTGTAATTCCCTCCGCAATCGTGCTGTGCTACTCCAAAAATTCCCCCGAAAACATTATTGCCAGTATACACAAAACCGAACATAATTTTGTTTTTTGCTTATATTTTTATTATTTTATTATTTTTTTGGTAATATCTCCTTAGATGGATTGCTTTCTATTATCTCCACATACTAATAACTGAATTTTACCCATAAACATAAGGGAAATGAAATAATTGAGAAAAATCGTGAGTTACAGTATACGCGCAATTTTTTTTGCGCATGGGAGTACATAGTGAGTTAGTGTATTTAGTAATTTGTGTATTTGGTGATATTTTGTGCTATATGGGAATATTATATACATGTCTTAGTATAAGTTAAGGCTAGGGAAGCCTGAATTCTCGATATATAGTTAGTTGATATATTATATTTTGTAACTATGTATTCATCATTTTGCGTGTTTGTGTAATATATTTGTGATATAATTTTTGAAATAATAAGAAATGTGCACCCTGTTTGATCTATGTCCTGTGTTAGTAAACACAGCACATAGCATCAAAGGAGGAAATTATTGTGTGAAGCCGAGTTCCCTCTGTTTCATTTGCATACCAAAACGCAGATGAGTGCACATTAGGGTGTCCCTTATGCATACCCAAAAAACGAAATTCGAGATAATCACTGGGCCACCTCTTATATTTTTTCCTTTCCATATAAAAGGAATTTGAGCAAAGTTTCAGTTTGATACGATAATAATTAAAGGTCGCTCAAGGTCAACAAAGTTTATTAACTTTTTCTATTATCAGCCATTCATACAATTACAAGAGAGCCTTACCTGTGCAAGTCAACGTAACCGAATGGAAGAAAACATTTTGTTCGTAACACATTTGGGGTAAATACCACTTTTTACATATACACACATTATATACAATACATAATTACACACACTCATACATCCCTAGTGATTTTCTTTACTAAGAGTTTCTTTCTTGCAGTTGGGGAAATTTCGTCTGTGCTCTGGGACAACTTGCAGCAAAACATGTCTTTGAGATTCATCACGAACAATAGCTCTGTTAAATTCTTGTGTTAGAGCAACTACTCTTTCAGCACTGTCATTCACAACGTTCAAACGCCGAACAATTGCAGTCTCATTTTAAAGTCTTCTCTTTCATTCCATGTACTTGGATCACTCTGCAGAAAGTTTGTAGGTATGCCAAGCCACTGGAAGAACAGAATCGATTATTTAGTCACAAATGAATCAATTTCCGCATGCAAGTATTTGCTTGGGTTATCAATAATCGTGCGTTGAGACGGAGTATTTTCCCCTTCATGTTCTTTTAGAGCCTTTACCATTCTTCGTTTACACTCAAGCGACAACGTTTGGTCAAAAAAAAAAGTCAAAGCGACCAGCACCTGACTCAAATACCACAAATGTCTCATCAGCTTCTGAAGCGCAGCCTCTGCAACACGTGGGATCATGCTCTTGAATTGAATAAGTCCTTGAAGTAGTTCCAGATAACAAGCGGGAGCAAGTTCAGCATGCGTTGCTGTAAACCATGCTTTAACATAAAACACAGTCAAAAAATGCAGACTTCTTGGATTCTTTTTTCTTCCTGTTTGGTTATTCGAAACTGAGAATTAAGCATGTAAATTTTGAAGCTGTGTAGTGCCTTCGATAACCACCTGGCATGATGAATCGCACCTGGTCTTCTAAAGTGAACTCCTCTCTTAGGTTGCTGTCCAAGGAAAATTACTCTTAATTCTAGTAGTTCCAGATAATCATCTCTATAATGATCTGACTGCAATTGACGTTGTGCAAAATCCAGAACAGATTCTACGTTGTTTCCCAGTAAATCAGATATAACTTTGTTTAAGATACCGGGCTCATATTTGGTGAGATCGAGTTTGTCCCAAAATTGTTGTAATGTCTCGAACAATGCGGCTTTGGGCCCAGTCGTTACACTACCACAAACGCAAATTTTAAATACATTAGCAAGCATTAATTCCAAAATGTGATGACGACATAGAAAGTTAAGAAGTTTTTTTCTTTAAAAGACGCTGTAAGTGCGTGCAGGTACCCGATACGTTCCCTGTATTACTCGCAGTTGTCAAAACACAGTGCAGCTACTCTGTCAACAATTTTCCAGCCCTTTAACAATTCAACAACTGCTGTAGCTTGTGCAAGACCAGTGGTTCTTTCTAAGTTTGCGGCTCCTAGCACTTTCTCTTCAGTTTCACCAGACAAGTCCCTAACAACCACAGGTAAACGTTCTGTTTTCTTATTGTTGTACTCGTCATCCATTAATTTGCTGTCCCACTGAACCTGAAGTGCCCCCCCGGGTTGAAATTTGGCTTTTAACATTTCCGCTGATGCTTTACGATGATGTGCCGACTACGTGAAACTGTTGAGCGGTTTATAGCTCGTTTAGTTGTATCATGTCCGAAGCTCTGTGCAGTAGCAGTTATTAAATACGTTGCTTCCCTAACGCTCACTTTAGTTCTATCTCTTGTTGCACACAATTCAGAAGTAAACACACTCTCTTGCTAGTTTGTTTGGTGTTACCTTCTGTAGAGTTGGTTGAAAGTGGTGAGTAAAAGTGTCATTAGAAATTGCATTTGAGTCGTCACCTTCGATTTCATCAGAACAAATACTTGCATCCAAAGTCACCACTGTTTTCTTGCTTTGACGTTCCAGTTCTTTCTGTTTCATTTTGTTAAATATTTCCTATCTCTCTCTAGATCTCGACTCTCTCATGGCAAGTGTTTTATCCACACCACTCGTTGTTCCTGGACGGCCAGGTTGTCGTTGCGCTATGAGGAAGTCTTTGTCTTCTTTATTCTTCATCACATCCAAAGCATTAGCACAAACGATATCAATCATTTTTTCTAATTCACCCATAAACTGTTTTTCATTATTCAGTTGTGTATTAGTTTTTCTACTGGCATTTTTCTTTAATTTGCACCACTTCTCAAATAACTGTTCAACTTTGGTGACCGTGTGCTTCCTCGCACGAATTGGAATGCGTGCTCTTTCCCAAAATTCCTCAACTTCTTGCATTACATAGTGTGAACTTTCTCGTACAGTCTTTTTCAGCAATAGGTGATGATGGAGAAACAATTTCAGGACCTGTTTCTTTGAAGGGAGTTTACTACCTAGTATCACATGGTCTGTGCTGCCCAGCAAATAAATTTTACTATTATTCCTAGTCGAGTAGGAGATTTTCTTTTTCTGTTCCATTTCTCACTCAAAATTAATGCACCGAGATCCTCTCAGACGTCTTACTGATTGATGGTACACCAAACACCATGATCTACTTGATCTTTAAATATAAATTGGAACAAAATCCTGCACACAGATTAAAAAGACGTTAAACAGCAAGGCAATTCTGTGCACATTGCACAAGAAATTATTGTCAATGGCTCTTTTCTTTTGTTACAATAGTGCTGCTATCTGTTGGTCATCTCTTGAAGTATATACGAATAGCAACGTTCTGTATACCTGATTTCAAAAGGCTTGAGCGACCAGTAAATATTTGAATATTAGAGAAATTTTTGATGTGTAACCTATTCTAACGAAAAAGAAAAGAAATAACGGGTGGCCCGCTAATTTTTCCAATTTTCGAAAATAAGGGACACCCTAGTGCACATTTACATATCAGTATGTTAATTTTTTTGAATGAATTAATTGCTTTCTAATTAGGTTTATTTTACATATTGTTTAATATTTAACACAGAGCGAAATACGGTAGTATTAATACTCTTTGATACTTATTTTATTCTTGTATATGTACATTTATCGTAGGTTTATTGATGTGAATATGTAGTTCACATGCATCTCATTACCGGGAAGTAGTATGTAAATAGCTATATGTATGACCGTATTTGAATATTCTGCATACAAGAGATAGGAAGAAAATATATAATATCAGTTACTTCGTATAACGCAGATTTGGATTTCTTTATGCTGAGAGAGCAAATTCAGCGATTTTTTTCTGGCGACAGCGTTCTGTCCTGGAAGTCTGTTGACAATTGCTTGCTACTATGAGGAAGAAGAAATGTCTAGCTAACCATGAAGAGGAAACGAATATGGTATAGGAAGTATGCAGGAAACTTCCTCTGTACAGAATCCCTAGCTGGAAACATTGAGCTTTTAATACACTGTATTCTTTGTTTAAAATATCATAAAAATTTTAGCATCGATATGCTGGATTTTGAATTTCTATACGTGTGCTTTTCACACCTTTCGAAAGAATGTCTCACCTCTCGGGCGTTGAGCGTCTATAGCAAGTGACGGTTGGTCGTCAGCCAGCGAATCTTTTTCTACTTTTCCCGAGATGCATTGCTTGTTTGAAATTGTGTATTTTATTTTGACTATTTCATATATATTTTACTAATACTATCGTATTACGCTCACAAGGTCTTGGAAAGTACGTTATAATTCATATCTTGATTTTTAAATGTGATTCCTTTCGTCAAAGACATTTAGAACTTTGGTTTGTTTTCAAAATTTCTTAGAATCAAAAAAAATTTCCTTCTCTCTCCTTCTTGGAGAAATGACAGCCGGAAATAAGAGAAGAGAATGGGTATGCCATGGCAAAATGAATCCCTATACTATAATTATTGATTGTCATCAGTATATATCTGTTTAATTATATTGTTTTACCATTCATATCTTTATGTATGTTTAATGATGGTTTTCTATGTTGTAAATAATGTGTAATAACAAAATATGTATTTGTTTACATGTATTGCTGCAATGGACAACTGTTTGTCCAAACACTTTCAGAACTGCCGCTAATTGCAGTGAGGGCAGCACCTATCATGTGTGGTTTGAAATATCTGTGCAGTTTTGTTCTGTGCAGGTTTGTACCACCCAGGATTTAGCCTCCGGCTACTAAAAATTCCAACAACAATTCCGAGAAGAGCGAGTCTCTTGCTTTTCAGCAAGAAACAGAACTATGCAGGGAAAAGGATAAAAACCGAAAGTTAGTTGTGATTAGAACCCAGAAGCGTCAGCACGACGGCTACGAGGACTTCCGTTTACTTGTATATAACAGAAGTTATATACCGTGATTCGTGTGTGTGTTCAGTTATAGTCTTCAAGTATTTATTATACTACAACTATATCATCATGAGTGTTTATATAAAAGCTTAAAACTCTGAAACAACGTTCTCCGTGCTCACACACACCATATCTTGAAGTAAAGTTTCATTGTGTTTGTTCTTTCTGCAGGAACTGTAGGCTATAATGGCCACCTATAATTTTAAAATTTTCAGTGCAACGTATTTAAGTTGACATTTGAATAGTGCATGGAACTTACATTTTGATCTTTACTAGTGAAGATCTGTACTACTAGAAACATGTCTCAAAAGAGCTAATTTCCTGTCCGAGCCTATGGGCAGGGCTCTTCGGAACTTTCTTAAGGAGACAGAGAAGATAATATTTTACTTGTGCTGTCTAGCACTCCAGTGCATATTTGTAGCACTACTACTACCAGGATCTTTTCAGGTTTCCATAGACAAAACTTCAGTATGAATTGTTAGAATCCAGTGTGTTTAACCATCACATGAACTGTCCACATCCCTTTCGAGTGCAGAGACTCTCAGCGGAAGTGGAACCTGATTCATCTTATAATAATGAAACTGTGCCTTGTAATATAGTTTGGTGAATGTTTGTTTATTTGCTTGTCCTCATATTGAAAGACGGAAAAAGACATATAAACTCTCAGGAAATGAGGATATAGAATTCATTTTCTATACGCTGTAAATTATTATGATCGGTGAAGTTTTTTTGTTTACTTATCTATTCATATATATATATATATATAATGTATATCATGTGTTATCATATCACCGAGCTCTACATATTTGTTATTACAAAGTGTGAAAATATAAAATTTTAATTGTGTGTTCAGTGGTGCACCATTTAAGTAATTGGCATTTTAGTGTTTTAGTGAAAATGCAGTTATCAAGTGTTTATGTGGAATAATCTACATCATCATTCAGAAAATAAATCGTACCACCTAATAGTAGCCAGAGGGTATCTTTTTTCCTGTTTGGTAAGTACCCAAAGTGTTAATTTCAGATGTGTTTTCTTCCAGGATGGAGAGTTAAGGAAATATTCCATCACTTAACTCAAGTATTCTGACCACCTTACTGGTTGGGGCTCAGGAAGGCATCGCCCCATACAACCACATACCTCAGTTATGAGTGTAAAGGGGAAATTAAAAGGCTGCTAACTGTTCACCCTAATTTAAGTTTTTTTTCTTTTAAAAGTATTGAATTTAATTACTCTCCTTTACAAGTAGCATCAGTGACCATAGCTGAAGGTAACATTTTAAAACCCTGAGATATTTTTCAAATCCCTGAGATATTATTTTTTTATATAGTATTTGTTTTCTCATGCTCTCTGAAGGTATCAAGCGTGGTAGTGGCGGCTCCAGAAGAAAGTCCACTTTGGACTTCAGTAGGGAATTTGCATACTGAAAAGTAAATTTATGAATTATCACCTGATAATATTTTAATTATTATTTTATTCCCTCGTCACACCACCACCTTTTGTAGTGAATGTTCTTTTTTTAGAACAAGCTACGCAATATAGATGTGTCACACCATGCGTTGGATACACACAGTACCCACACAAGCATTGCGGATAAAGCTATTGTCCAAATGTTAATAATTTCTTTACACGTGCTCTTAGTAATACTATGTTAATACTTTCTTCAATACTTCATTCTTGTTTAGTGTTATTCTGATTATACTTATGGAGATTTGTTTATATGGAAAGATATGGAGAAAAAAGATTTCATTTTCTCAAGAGATTTAAAAAACGAAATGTATATTGAGTGTAGGTGAAGTAGGAAGTGTCGAAGTAGGTGAAGTAATGTGTCGATTGGTTATCGTGACAATAATATAGTGATTTTCTACTATATACTCTTTCAACTTGAATAAGTAGGTTTTAAGTTAATCATTGAAACGTAAAAACTTTGACGTAAAAAAATTGTAAAATGTTTTATAGGATACGATTATCCTTATAAATTAATAATTAAGAATCGCGGTTAATATATGCAGTGGAGTATTTACAATTTTGTTTCGGGGGCTTTGCCTGAAAATGTGAAAATTCTGCAAGATATTACATATACTTTACTATAATAGGTACGATTTCGGGGGGCTTAAGCCTGGAAGCCCCCCTAAATACGCCACTGTATATATAAATATATATATACTTTTCAAAATATTTTATTTGTAAATAAACATGTTTACAATATGCTATAGCAACTACTAATAGTGCAACACAGACACTGTAAAAAAATCCCACAATTTTTGGATCTAAATATCCAATAAATTTCAATCAAAAATTTTCTTGTATGCCTTATACCTGGAGAACTACATGCAGTATAGACATACCCAAACTATCTCTTAACTCAGTATAATGTGCTCATTCCGTAAAAGAGGGGCCGCGGTGGCTCAGTAGTAGAGCGTTCACCTCTGGTGTTTGGGATCCCGGGTTCGATCCCAGGAGCCCGCCAAGTGAACTTTGTGGTGGACAGACACCGTGTGCGTGAGTTCTCTCGGGGTTCTACCGTTTCCTCCCACTTTCTTGATTTCACGATTTCATCCATTACTCATCATCACCGTCTCTTTAGACTAACCGGCATAACCTTGGGACGTAAAACTCAAAGATTTTTTTTTCATTCCGTAAAAAAAAATACGAAAACTCGATTTAGGGGCCGTTCAAAACTTTTGTAGGCGCTGATCCAATTACCCAAAAGATCTAATATACTTCAATCAAAAATTTTCTTTTAATGCCTTACATCTGGAGAACTACATATAACTAACTAACTAACTCTATGGCGTATGGAACCCGGAGGTTCAATGCCGCGTTCACAAAAGCTCTCCATTGACTTTTATCCTTAGCCAATTGGATCCAATTGAACCCAAACTATCTCTAAAGTCAGTATGATGTGCTCATTCCGTAAAAAATACGAAAAATCAATTTAGAGGCTGTTCAAAAATTTTGTGATCCCTGATCCGAAAAGTAATTATTAGAAAAGATCGCAATCCTTTGATCGTAAGCTGCAACGACTTTTAATTACTTCTTTTCACACACACAAACACACACACACACACACACACACACACACACATATATATATATATATATATATATATATATATATATATATATATATATATATATATATATATATATATGCGTGCAACAGGAGTGCAATTGTGACAAAATGTGTGGGAAATGTGCAGAAACTTCCAAGGGTGCAAGTCGTGCACATTTCTCACACGTTTTGTACACGTTTCTCACTCCTTCTGTTACACAAATATATATATAAATGTAAAAGATATGATCAAAAGTTGCAGTTTACGCATACAATTTTTTTTACAGTGCATTATAGCATTTCAATAATAGCGCATTGTTTATTGTTGCTATTATTGTAGATATGTTTGATGGGTGCCATAATTAACGCTGATGAGCAAGCGTAAACTGTCCGCATGAAGGGATATAGCAGCGCTACTATTATCAACCTACAGTTCTAAACATTTATTACGATCGGGAAAAATCAGAATGTGTAATAATAATAATAATAATAATAATAATAATAATAATAATAATAATAATAATAATAATAATAATAATGATAATAATAGTGATAGTAGTAGGAAAAATTTAATGAAAAGAATGTATTTTGTATATGATTATATTCAAAGTTCCGCACATAAAAGTAACGCGTTACTTTTCTTGCTTTCGAAGTAGGGTAACGCTTACTTTTCTAGGGGAAGTAACGTTCCCTTACGGTTAACGATATGCAGCAAGGGAAAGTAACGTAACTTATAGCGCGTTACATTTTTACAAGTAATTTACACAACACTACCTCAAAGCCTCAACAAGTCTTCGATGGGTACCTGAAACAAGGTTTCGGAAAACTGATTCCATGCTATTTTCCAAAAGTAGATGGACAAATGCATTCACATGAGAGTGTTTCATGCATAGTGTAAATAAAATTTTGAGAGAATTGCGTTTTATAATAAAATGAGCCTTGTAACTATTTGAATGACCCTCGTCTTTGTTCCCCTCACAATTGATGGTATATGCCAAAACACACACACACATACACATTGACGATTTCAGAAGAGTCTCTCCGGAGAAACTGAATAAGCAACGAGTGTAAGTGGTACAGTACTACTAAAATACTGGTTTCGCAGAGGTTAAGCCTAATCAGAGAAATGCCCACGGAAATTTCGTCGCTCTGGTGCAGTATCCTCAGGCCACACCATGAAATCACTGCTCACATAATATTAAACACCAGTAGTTTAAGCAGTAACGCTCGCTTGGTTTTTCCAGGGAGGGAGGCTGACATGCAAGCAAAATTGCAAATACAAGCCCTTTGAAACACACAATATAAGTTCTATTGCATGTAAAACAATTACTTACGCTCATGGCGTAAGTTTACTACAGTAATGTGTGTGAATAAGCAAATTTGTTTTGATATGTATTTTGAGGAATCGAACCAATTTTGATAGTCTAGGGGGCAATGTCCTCCTTGATTCCCGTTGCAGGTGGGCATGAAAGTAAGGATATAATTTTTTGGTAAGGTATACGCGCAACTGTTTTCAAACATATAATGTTACCCATCATCCCCATATATGCTTCTTCTTTCGTAAAATTAAAATGGGTGAGTGTTATGGTTACCAACTCTGAAAAAAAAATTACCGGCACTCGTTCAAAATTTCCTGTGATATAGGCCTAAGTGAAAAGTCTCTCTCTTCGAAAACATCCATGGGAAGGAAATGTACTATCCTGGACAAAATGCATTAGGATTTAGATTTTTGGGCTGTCGGCAGTTAAGGCCATTTAGCCCTTCACGTTTTGAGGGATGACGTCCCTCGGCGAGCACACAATCCGGGAAAAGGGAAGGAAGAAAGGATTGGGAAAGGAAGGAAGTGGCCTGGGACTTAAGTTAGGTACCACCCTGGCATTTGCCTGGTGTGAATGAGGAAAACCCAGGAAAACCTCATTCAGGATGGTTGGCATGAAAAAGCGTTTTACACTTTTTCGACCGAGTGCTCCCACCAGGAATCGAACCCGGGACCGGTCACACCGAAGGCGAAAGCGTTAGCGACCACCAAAATGCATTAGGACCCGTATTCTGCATATCCTTAATACATGCACTTATAAGCGTAATATGTACATTGTGTTCTGAAGTCGTATCGATCATTTTTTTTCTATTTACCAGTAACTGCTGCTTCTTTAAAATTATCGAGAGATGAAAAAATAGTATCTTAATCTGTACGTGTCAATTTTGGACAAATCCTCACGCTGTATTTATGCCGCACAATTATGACAAATTAAACACTTCTGTATACAGGGGCGGATCCAGGGAAGGGGGCGATCGCTTCCCCCCCAGAAGAGAAAACTTTCTTATTTTATACAGGGTGAGGCACGTAAAACCGGCCCGTCGTAATATTCTGGTATATTGTGTTTTTGGCAACACTTAAATAATCTACCTTTCTACCAAGAGATGGCGTGTCGAGGTCGGGTCGACTTACGTGACCTGGAGCAGTCACGTGCAGCCCCAGCCAGTGAAACTTGTCGAAGCCAGTTGAGAAAAAGGCCCCGTTGTGTTAATCCGGGTGAGTGTCAGTGTGTGATAATGCCGTATTCGATACCCGAGCGTGTTGCCATTGTTGAAGCGTTCATTCTCACTGGATCTTTTGTAAAAAAAAAAAAGAATTTGTTTCGGGAGAAATTTCCAGGACGTTCTGTGCCAGAAGAAAGCACCATTCAGGAATTGATTGAAAAATGGCGGCGTACAGGATCGGTTCAAAATGCTCCCAGGAACAGACGACCATCTGTCTGCACACCTGAATTAAAGATGCAGGTGGAGGAGATAATGACAAGAAGTCCTCGAAAGTCAACCAGGAGATTGAGTCAACAAATTCATGCGAGTGAGAGAAGTTGCAGACGTGTTTTAAGGGGACTGAAGTTAAAACCGCACCGGATAAGTGTTGTGCAAGAACTGAAGGAGCCTGACCTGCAGAACAGGGTGCATTTCTGTTCATGGCTGTTGGGCAATGTTGCCAGTGGTTTCTTGGATCCACTAATGCTCATCATGAGTGACGAGGCGTGGTTCCACCTGTCTGGGTACGTAAATTCCCAAAACAACCGGTATTGCTCGACAGAAAATCCACACGCAATCCACCAGGTACCCTTGCATGATGAGAAGATTGGTGTTTGGTGTGCCATTTCCGCCACACGCGTTATTGGGCCCATATTCTTTGAGACGACAGTGAACAGTGACGTGTATATGGGAATCTTGGAGGAGTTTTATACACACTTGACCGAAGAGGAGCGTCAGTTATGTTACTTTTAGCAGGACGGTGCAACATGCCATACATCAGCTCATCATTGTCCCTTGTGCATGAGATGTTTACACCAGAAAGGACAATCAGCAAAGGCTTGTGGCCTCCTCGGTCACCAGACTTGTCCACGTGTGACTTTTACTTATGGGGACTGTTAAAGGGAAGAGTATACAAAACAAATCCACACACAATTGAAGAACTCAAGACCAGGATCCAGGATGCCACCAATAGCATTACAACACAAGAACTAACAAGGGTATATATAAATCTCCTAAATCGTGCTCACATGTGTGTTGAAGTGGGCGGAGGACACTTTCAGCACCTGCTGTAAAGGCTGCTGTGAAGGTGAGTAGTCATATTCAATACATTACATTTCATTTATGTGTTGTAGTTAATCATATTCAATACATTATATTTCATTTCATGTGTTCACTTTACGGGCCGGTTTTACATGCCGCACCCTGTATATATAAATAAAACCCATTCCAAAGTTTGGAGCCTTTAAAAGTAGCAGTATGACAACCCACCGCCCCCCAGAAGTCGGTTCTGGATCCGTCCCTGTCTTTATCTATTGTCGAAAACAATGTTTCACAATAAAATTTAATTATCAAATTTCTTGTTAAATAAATGAAAAGAACACTCATAAGCATCGCTGCTAAAACGGATGTTAAACTCAAAATGAAAATCATGAAAAGAACTGCCCTAGGTTTAAAAAATCACCTAATGTATAATACAATGGAAATTTGTATTTGCAAATAAGACACTGTTCAAGAATTAGGATGTTTAATGTTTTATTCTAGATTATAAATTTCAAAATAGTGGTCATAAAGAGGCTGGTAAGAAGTTTATAGTGTGTACTGGTCACCGACCTTAATAAAAATAACCGCAATATATAATAACGGGCTGTTGGCAAACCTAGTTAGTATGCACAGGGCTATAACAATATAAGAAGCCTCAAACTTTATGTACAGTAAGGAACACTTCTGAATGGTACACCCACATGGAAATTTACGGCAAAAGTGTATCATCCAGAAGTGTCCCTTACTCAGTGGTTAAATTCAGCCGGGACCCACCGGGGCTCAGCCCCGATACTTTCTTGGTTGCCGGGGCTCAGCCCCGAATCTTTTTTTAAAATTTTCTCCGCATCTGAAATAATGTTGATAAAAACCGTACTTTAACTTTCCTTTGTCACTGTTTCGGTAGCTCGGTGGCTCACATTAATGTAAAATTCAAGTGCATTATTGAGCCAACCGGGGAGTGAGAAAATAGCAGAAACAAGTATATTTTCTCTCCGGTCGCTGCTGGTAGTTTTCTTTTTTCTATTTGTTTTTCAACAGGGGCTATATCTGAGCTATAAAATCCTTGGCGCTGAAGGGGGGGGCAGATAGTGACAGAAACTAAGAGGTTCTTTCTTCTACTGTCTTGTGTGAGCTTTCTAGCTTTTCAGAGTCCTTGCAAGAAAAGACTATAGCCCTACCGAAGGCAAACAAGCTCATATACAGAACAATCGAGGTGTTTAAGGCCCATAAAGAGAGAGGAGGCATATACTGGAGAGATGTACAGAGAGCCATAAAAGAGAAATATTTTAAAGAAGTTCCCTTGAAAATGAGTGGCAGTAAAAACAACGCTTCGGAAATTAACAAAGGACAGTTCTATGAACAGAAGGTGCTTGACTGAGAAGGACACTGTGTACTCCGAAATGACGAAAATTATTTACCCTGAGTACTGGCCGGAAAATATTAATGTTGATTATAGCGAACAAGACATGAAAGAATTGTGTGAATTGTTTTCTTTGTGTTTTCGAGAAACTATTCAAACTTATCGCGACTTTAAGGATAGTGGAGGCAGGCAGGTCTTGGGGAGAGTGAAGGTACTAATGCAGTGTGTGCAAACGATACCAGTCAGCAATGCTGAGTGTGAGAGGGGTTTCAGTGTAATGAATAATGTTTTCACGCCAACTAGAAACGCGCTATCGTTTGGAAGTGTGTCATCTTTAATGACAATAAATATTAATGGTCCGCCACTGTCCACAACCCATCCCGTACGTTAAGCGCTGGATATCACAAGGAAGAAACACCGCCCTCTCAAGTTGCTAGGAAAGAAATCGAGGCAGAAGAAAACAAATCGAAGGAAGCTTTTTGGAAACTACTGTGACTTAACTGCATCCATTTTCTCATAAGAGGTAATAAATTCAGCTATTTTGATATTATTATTCACATAAAAATTATGGGAAAATACTATGTTGTCATGAGATTTTTTGATTTGTGTTTGCACAAGTTTTCCAAACTCTATTTAATATGGATGTGCCTGGAATTTTACAAGATTTGACTAAACCGCACACACACACACATGATATAACTAACTAACTAACTCTATGGCCTATTTTGATTGAAAACGGAAGCCAATTTTGATTGAAAACTAAGCCGATTTGAAGATCTAAAACATATGTAGATTCTCAAGGAACCAATACGGATTCGGTAAACATCGCAATGGTTTTAGTAAAAACTAAAACTCAAAACTTTTCTGGAAAACACATAAAACTATCTGTGGAAAGGAAATGGGTTCCGGAGAACAACGAAAAATATTCTGGTCAGAAATAGAACCAGTTTTGGAAAAATTGATACAGGTTTTGATGAAAAACTGAACCGGCTTTGAAGAAAACCGAAATCGGTTTAAGTAGAAAAACGGTACCGGTGTTTGAAGAATACTAGAAACGGTTTTGGAAAAGACCGAAACCGGTTTCGATGAAAACCAAGCCGGAAATAAAGAAAACCGAAACCGGGTTCAGAAGAAAACCGATACCGGTTTTTTGAGAAAACTGAAAGGTTTTTTTTGAGAAAACTGGTTTTTTGAAGATAATGAAAAACCGGTTTCGGTTTTCCGTGAAAACCGGTTTCTGTCCCTACCACTAGTGTATACTGTATGAGTGTGTCGTCTTTTTAAGCGTATGAGTAATTGTATGTTTATCTGTTTATTTATATATTTGTTTATTTATGTGTATTTATATATATTTATAATATTATTTAATTATTTGTTAGTTTAGATTAGTTGTGCCAAGATCGTCCTTTTGGTGTGTGTGTGTGTAATTTACAACAGATAGGAAGCCTCGGTATAAGGAAATACGAATTAGATTACTTGAAGTGGATTGGCTGCTGCCAGGAGCCAATCAGAAGCAAGATATTTCAGCTCTTGTGTGTATATAACACTGCACGTTTCTCATGTATCTCATAGTGTCTGATGAAGCCAAAATGTTAGTTGGCGAAACTGTAACACGTATGTAATGTTTTTTATGTGAATATATTGTTTTGCTCAGCAAATATTTTGTTTGTGTTTAAGTATATATAAAGCAAAGCTTCTACTTATGGAAAATATTACATGTGTAAGGATAAAATAGTGTTGTAACGCCGCTAGTGGCGCATCGAGCCGGAAGCTTCATATCGTGTGGAATGAGTTGATAGCCGGTAAATTTGCAATTAAGTTTGGGAGTGAGATGCGTTTTACTGATAAGTAATGTGTCTAATTGTTCCTCGTGTAATGGTTGTTAAAATATGAGTTTATGAGGTAAGTACAAGAGAATGTAGAGAAATAGAAATAAAAGTCATAGTCAAATAACTAGATACATGATCACTATGAAGTTAAATAGTTGTTTCGGATGGAGACACATGAAAGTGTACGTACGGACCACTGTAAGTGTCATGAAAATCGAGGTGAAAAATGTTGCGAGCTGCGTGCTGAACGTGTTTTAATATTAATCGTTGTGCAAAAGATGAACGTTTTGAAGAGTGTGGGTTGACAAATGCTAGTAGTTTATGCATTAAAAGAAATTGATTAGTCTTTCGAAGTCTCAACTTTTCGATTTTGAACATAATGAGTCAATAGTGGTACTACAAGTTTCGGCCTGAATTCTTCTGGAGCAAGCCGAGACTTGCACTTGTAGCTGTATGTCGGAATGTCGAAGGCGGGAATTGATACCAAGTGTTGCAGATTGGAACTTGTTGCAGATTCGGACAGTTTTCATAGGAAAAGGATAAGTGTGCACCTCTTCGTATGATAACAGGTTCATAGGTTGCACTTGTTAGTAGGATGACCTTTGTTTTCTTGACAGCGTTTACTTGGGAGAGGAATTGGTCGTAATGAGCTGGATTGTTCAAATCGGCGTCTCTTCTTCAAAATTAAGATTTGTTTATGCAAAAGGTCGTTGATAGTATCCTGTGATGTTTTAGAATTCGAACTATGTGCGTTGGTCTCTGATTGTTCCGAATACGGATGCATTTTTAAAGGTGTATCCCACTTCAGGAAGTTCAGCCTATATATCAAGTGTTAACGATAGAGAGACCCCTCGTACCACTATTGACATGGTATGTGGCTGAGGTTGCTAGTATCGGATGTTGTTGAGAGAAGTTAAAGTTGCAGTTTTCCTGACCATTTCGAAACTGGATTGTCACGAATTATTTTGCGAAGTTAGACGACTATGATTTAATGATGAATCCATTTTTTTTGTTTCTAACATTTACGAAATATCTTCGCGTTGCCGATACTGGAGAAGTTAGAGAAGTAAAGCCTTCGAACTAAAGTACTTTGGATTGTAGTTCTGCTGTAGCAAGCTGTAGACAGGCTGCAGAGGAGGATAAACTGGTTGGAGTCAGAGTCGGTGCTCGAGATGCTATGTACATTTGTATGCTTCTTAAATGGTGGTGAACTCGTTGATGATGCTTGGTGGTTGCCACTGATTGGAGAACGAGAACTCTGGGAACATGGTTCAGTGTATGCTCTGTCTCGCAGATTTCTCCGTATCTCGTTTATCTCCAAACGAATAAACAAAATGAAATTTTGAGTTTTACGTTCCACGGCTATTCCGGCTAGGCTAAGGGAGGCAGTGATGATGAGTAATGAACGAAATTGTGGAATGAAGAAAGTGGGAGGAAACTGGAGAACTCCGAGGAAACCAAAGCAACGGTGTTTGTCCACCACAAAGTTAACTTGGCGGGAGCAGGGTTTGGACCCGAGACCCCATGCATCAGAGGTGAACGCTTTACAACTGAGCCACCCCGGATGTATGAAAGTCTTTCCATCGTCAATTATCATATGCGGTAAAATAACCGAACTGAAACAGGATCCAAAACTATGAGATGAGAACAAGATAAGAGTGAAAGTGATCATAATGATGATCAAAAATTATACTACTTGTGTACTCCAGCCAGTAAGCTCGTGAAAACTCTCAATTTCTTGCAACCTGTCGCCTGTTCATGAATTAGCATCACTGTGCGCCCACATGAGTGCTATAAATAGTCTAGAAATGTCAGCTACGCCTCACTACATGTGCGCCAGCTGAGAAAGTATGTGAATGCTCTACGTTTTAATGGCAAACCAAAGTGGCTAGCAACCTATGAGAAGGTTACGCCCTCTGTAACGTGAGTGATGGAAAAAAAATTATTTACAAAGTGTAAGTGGAGATCTGTGCTCTATCGAAATTTTACAATTATACGGTATAACAACTAACAAAAAATAAAAAAGAAAAAGAAAAATTGGCGTACGGAACTTTGATCCTTAGCATTATAATGTAAGTAAACATATATAACACAACTTAATATAGACAGATTGATTCAATATAAATGCAATACAATTAGAGAAAATAAAAAATGGTTAAAGGGATAACGAGGATGGAAATTGAGGGGAGGTGCGAAGCACAAGTTAACACATGCGTATTGTTAATCAGACAAATGAATGTGTCTTTTGCGTAGGATTATCTCTATGTGATGATGAGAACCGGAGAAGCCAAACTGAGCAGAAAGTGATTACTCTGCAGAATATGATGGATGAAAAAGTGGAAGATGCTAATGAATAATAGAATCAGATATAACCTTTAGCCCAGATTAGCCCCAATTCGTGACTTTTTTTTCAATTACTTGTAAACAACTGCAACAACAGTTTTCTTAATTGGTATGTTAGCAACTTTGGGTGAGACACTTGTCGGTTTCCGGGGAAGATGTGGATTTCGTATTTATATGCCTAAAAGACCTCCAAAATGTGGAATTAAAATTTTTATTCTTGTTGGTGAAACATTATACTACACAACAAATATAGAAGTGTATGTCAGGACACAACCAGAAGGCCCGTTCCAGATAGATAAAAAATCTGAGGAAATAGTGAAGAGATTGTGTCAATAGATTCATGGTTCATCTTGCAAAGGGACCTTTTACAATAATCAGTTTACAAGCTGCAATTTGGTTAAATAAATGGAATGAGACAGTAAGTTAACTATTATAGGGACAATTCGTAAAAACTAGAGAGTTGCCCCCGCGTTTGTGAATGCCAAAAGGAGGAAAGAATACAGTAGTGTATTTGGTTTTCATTACAAATGCACCATTGGTTCGTATGCATCTAAGAAAAATCTGTGTTTAGTGCTGATCTCAAGTATGCACAATCACGTCAAATTAGATGAGAGTACCAGAGATAACAGGAAGCCAGATATCGTCACATTTTACAACGATACTAAAGGTGGGGTGGACATAGTGGACCAGATACCTACTGAATATGACGAAGAAAGAAACACTACACGATGGCAAATAACGTGATTTTATCACCTCAAAAATGTAGAACCGACTAATAATAATGTTATACATTCAGCGAACACAGCAAGGTTTTTCGGATTGACTCTAGAAGATGCTTCTGGACCTCCTCATGTAGGAAAGCGAGGACGATGTTACATGTATAAAAACAGTAAGGCCAGATATTTTCCCAAAAGTGCTGTAAGTGGATTTGCCTAAGTCACGCAAAAATGATGTGTGGAGACTGCTGCAGAATTGAAACGTGAATATACCGCTATTAGGAGAAATCCTGGTTTACTTCTTTCTAGTTAATAAATATTTTATTTTCTGTACCGTTATCTAAGCAATAAAATAGTCACATAATTATCGAACTTAATTTTAACAAGAAAGGTATTGCCTCAATAAAAATGTACAGTTTCGCTTAAAGCGTATCCACTGTCTGGTGTTTGTATTTAATATTGTAAATATAATACAAATTTAAATCCTAGTTCACATCTTATCAGACAAAAATATTCCTGGGTCCAGGAGGCAATATGTTACCATTGATAAAAATTTTTTTTCACCTTACCACTATACGGTTAAGAACAATGAATCTCACGAGGGTAAAGGTACTGACAGAGCATAAACCTTAGGGACAAGGAGTATGCTGATAGCGATTTTGTGTGGGGTCTAACGTGAGGTACTATATACTGCATGAATCAAGGGTGCTGAGTTTGGAAGCGTTTCTTAATATAGGTGAGATTTACTTTTTCGATATATTACTGTAATATGGACAAGTTATGCATTGGTATAGCTCCAGAGTGGGAGTAGGTATCAGACAATGAAAGGTATGCGGAAAACCTTTGGTTACAATGTCAACAGTTTTTTTTTTTTTTTTTTATAGATTTTGAATAATGAAGCTATCCACACTGTAAATCTGTATGTTAAGTTTGGCAGTAACAAATCTTTGTATGTACTTAGAATCGTCTATGCATAAAATACTAAAAGACGGCATCAAACCGCAGAAAAGTTAAAGTTCGGGCTAGTGCTTCGGGAAAAATATTTGTGCTATCTCTATGCTTAATAATTTCCATTGTGAACCCAGTATTAAGGCTACAGCTAGAGCCTGTGTTTGACCGTTGGAGATGCAGTGAAATATCGTTATCATTTATTGGTAGAGAACACTAAATTAAAATAATTTACAATGTTCAACTCAGATGGCAAGAAAAGAGTGAGAGTGACTTGGACAACGTGCTCCCACGCTAGAGAAGTGTGCCAAATCAGATGTTTTATATTCAGCGTTTAATGTGGTGATGTACAGTAGAATGGTGCTCAAAAGTGCAGTGAACAGAAAACCACCTTTAAACTATACTATAAAAATGTACAAAGTGTTACAAACAATTTTACAGACTGTGCCGTAAATATGGCTGTTTAGTGGTGAGCGAAACATGTCTGAAAATATCAATAAGGAACAGTGGAATGTCGATTCTCAACCAATTTTCTACATAGAAATAGGACCGCAAGACCATAGAGGCGGATTGTTTGTAGAATTAAAATAATGGGTCTGGAGAGCACAGAATGATTTCGTATGTGAGTGTGAAACTATTTGAGCAGAGGAAAGTCTGTTCAAAAACAATCTTCGTCGGGTGTTTCTGCAGACCATATAGGGAAAGTGCTCAAAGTTTACTTGAAAGATGCCACGAATCATTTCCAGATGTTGTCAGAAGGTGACAAAGTTGCTCATTTTGGTGACTATAACTTTAGCTCAGATATGGGTCTACAGTAAACATGGGATAACGTCAGACACAAATGACATCCTTTTGTCGACTACTCTCCTCAAGCACTCAATTGGGATAGTACAATTTTTATAGTACGCGTAAAAATAACAGCTTAGATTATATCATCTTTATTCCTCCCCAACAGAATGCGACATCTCATACAAACTCTCCGCACGTGTGAGATTTTTGTCCTTTGTGGATTATCCTTTAATTACAATATGTGAACCTTCAGTAAATGCCTTGCTAAGGTCTTTGCATCTCTTTGGTGACTGACTTGTGTTAAACTGCTTTTCAAGGTCTTAGCGTAGACTATATCGTCTTCCACACTTCTCACATGCGAGGTTTTGATCATGTGTGGCTCAGCACGTACGAACCTTGAGAAAATTCTGTTCAAGGATTTTTGTAAGGTGAGATTTTGCTACTGTGTGGATTCACATGTGTGTAGCTAATTTCAAACGTAGATTAAATGCCTTACTACACTCTTGAGATATGTGATGTTTAACTAATGTGTGGATTAACATGCCTCTAGCCAAATTTCAAAGTATATCAAATGACATACCACACTTATGGCATATTAATACATTTCCTAATGTATATTAACATGTGTAGCCAGAGTTGGACATCGATTAAACTTCTAACCACACTGTTAGCATACGTGACCTTTTTTCCTGTATGGACTAACATGTGCAAAACCAAAATTGAAGGTTGAGTAAATTTTTACCACACTCTTGGCACGTGTATGAGTTAGCATGTGTCCAGCCAAACTGGAACCTCGATCAAATGTCTTACCACAATCTTGGCACGTGTGAGAATTTTCTCCTGTTTGGATTAACATGTGTAGCCAAATTTGAACGTCAATTAAATGCCCTACCACACTCTTGGCATGTGTAAACTTTTTCTCCTGTATGGATTAACATGTGTGTAGCCAAATTCGAACGTTGATTAAATGCTTTACCACACTCTTGACACGTGTAAGGTTTTTCTCCTGTGTGAATTTACCTGTGTGTAGCCAATTTTGAACGCCAATTAAATGACTTACCACACTGTTGGCATGTGTAAACTTCTTCTCCTGTGTGCATTAACATGTGTGTAGCCAAATTTGAACGTCGATTAAATGCCTCACCACACTCTTGGCATATCTGAGGTTTTTCTCCTGTGTGGATTAATATATGTGTAGCCAAAGTCGAATGTTGATGAAATGCCCTACCACACTTTTGGCACGTGTGAGGCTTTTCTCCTGTGTGAATTAACATGTGTTTAGCCAAATGTGAACGTTGAGTAAATGCCTTACCACACTCTTGGTACATGTGAGGTCTTTCTCCTGTATGAATTAACATGTGTATAGACAAAGTCGAACGATGATTAAATGTCTTACCACACTCTTGGCACGTGTGAATTTTTTCACCTGTGTGGATTAACATGTGTTTAGCCAAATGTGAACGTTGGGAAAATGCCTTACCACACTCTTGGCACATGTGAGGTTTTTCTCCTGTGTGAATTAACATGTGTCTAACCAAAGTCGAACGATGATTAAATGCCTTAGCGCAATCTTTGCACGTGTGAGGTTTTTCTCCTGTGTGGACTAACATGTGTATGGCCAAATTTGAACGTCGATTAAATGCCTTACCACACTCTTGGCATGTGTAAACTTTTTCTCTTGTGTGGTTTAACATGTGTGTAGCCAAAGTTGAACGTTGATTAAATGCCTTGCCGCATTCTTGGCACGTGTGTAGCTTTCCTCCTGTATGAATCACCATGTGCGCTGCCAAACTTGAACATCCTCCAAATTCCTTTCCACATACTCAACATATGTGAGATTTTTCTCCTGAATGCACAAACTCACCACTAGACGTATTTGAACTTTGACTACAGCGTTTACCACTATTTTGGTAGGTATGACGCTTTTCACTTTCCTGTGTCACCATAGTTGTTGTCAAACGTGATCGATGAAATCCTTTGGCAAACTGCGTCGAAGTATCAGATTCCTCATAAGAATGAGAAATGGCTTTATTTAACGTAGTAAACGTATTCCCTTCTTCGTAGAAAGCAAAGATGTTATCGCGCCTGTAAAAAATTCAACAAAAATTTAAATGTAAATGGAGATAATGATTAAGTAGCAAGAAAACATGTAATCATTCGCTATATTACATGATAAAGTTACGCTATATTACATGTTTTATTACATTAAATATTGTAGAAATATGAAATGGAGTACCATATCACTACTGTCTCAAAATAAGTTGCTGTACTTTGTTTGACTACATGAAACTAAACTATCATTTATATCGTGGCGGACATAAGTCTATGACCAGGTATTGTTGTCTGCCTTGACACAAATGCACAGTATGAGAATTAAATCTGTCTTATCTGTAGTTTCGTGTGTAGAAAAAAACAACTTGCGATCCAAAGGTTTAAGAGCAACTCAACGTATTAATAGAAACTGTACCGAAGATCATTCACTTACATTCACTTACTTACAAAAAATTACATTCAACTTTCCAAGCTGAGGCAGAGAGACTTAGGGTAACAAGGCTAAAGACGAGTCACTTACAGCGTTTTGATCGTGGTTCAGTGGTCTAGGGGCTTGACCAGTAATGTTGAGGTTCTTTGATCCAATACACGTTAAGCATTTTTTTTTGTTTTTTTTTTTTTACTTTACGATTTTGATGGAAATAGATCGGCGATAACAGACGCTTCATTACATTCAAATGTTAGAATACTCGTTTGTTTCAGCACTTGAACTATCAAATTTTCAGGAATAATACTAATAATAATAACAATTATCTCGAAGAATATTTAAAAATTAAAAACTTATATCGCTCAGGTCATACCATTACAAGCAGAAACGTGATATTAGCCAAAATATTTCGGTTTTGTGTAATGTTGCCCATGAAAAGACGAATTTCTCATATCGATTCTAAAACAAACGAAACAAAATAGGGATGAAACATTTTAATTCGGGACGTGACAAGGTTAACTCACACTATAGTCATGCTTTGGAGATGAGAATCGAGACGAGAAAAAAACTATCGTAAACATTTCTCATCTTATCTCGATTCTAGAAATAGTGTATGCCACTCTTTAAGCAACAATTGCTCTGTAGACTGAATCTTATACATCATTTTTTTAGTTTGTATTTCAGAGTTCACTGAATTATGGTCCGTGTATATATTTTTGTAGCAAATCTTTTATAATTACATCTGCAAACTTCACAATTTAGTTTATTACAAGCTTTAGTTTTCAACTATATTCAGTTCTTTTTTTACAGATATTTTCTTGAAAACGTACAGTAGAATATATTCTACACGAAATATTAGCATAAATCTTTCGTTTAAATTTGAGTAGCTGTAGAGGTGTCTCATGATGGTACGGAACCCCTTTACCGAAACCCCTTCGACATCTTCTGTAGCTTAGCCAGCAAAACCACTACTTAAAAACAACTATAATTACGGCTCTTGTGAGTTCAAAATCCCTACTTTCTACACGAAAATTACCTCGAAACTTTCCGTTATAACATTTAACTTTCCTTTATAACATTTAGCCAGTTGTAGGGAAACTTTGCGTTATAACATGTAGCTGCTTGTAGGAACGTATTGAGAGGGTATGTGCTGTTGGTCCAGACACTTCTCTCCAATCCCGAAAATTTTGTAACTTATGGCTTACACTACCGGTTATTTTACAGGCTTTAATACAATGTGTCTTCATACGGAATTTGTTACCTATACTATTATTATTATTATTATTATTATTATTATTATTATTATTATTATTATTATCACTGAATATTTGAGACCTCAATATTACGTCCCACTGCCGTAGCGAAGCTGGGATAAATGCAATAAACAAGTGACAAATCTTGGGAAAAAGACGAAAATCAATTTGAAGGTTACGATTATATTTACAAGAATCTAACAACTACCAAAAAACACGATTTCAACCAAATGGCAACCGTTCTCCGGATTAAATTATAGCAATCTTCCTACAACTGCTTTTACAATACCATTAGTTATACAGATAACGTGTTGAGTTTGGATCTGATTAGCCTACTGTCGACAGTCAATTTCCATCAGAACCTCGGCGAACCTCAGCAAAAGAGATTAATGTAGCTCATAAAAATTTTTCTTGTTGATTTTTAATTCTATGTAGATGTGAGTGGATAGCAAACAGCTGATTGAGTATACACACATACATACATATTTTACACTATACACCTTCATGTGCATTTATGAATAAGAGTAAATGTTTTAATACTAATACACAATAACACACTGAGCAAGGCTATGTGATAATATGTAAAAAGAAAACAGTATCACGTGACAGTTTCAACACAATAACCGTGCGAACAAACAGAGAACGTAGAGAATGTTTCGTAAAGCAGGAATTAGGACGTGCAGGAAAAGACGAAGCAGAATAATTGAACTAGTCAGAAGAAAAAAGAGGAAAGCATTAGCGAACAAAGATAAGGGGGAGTAATATATAGAGTAGGATGCGAGAAGTGTATCAAAATTTACATAAGAGAAACAAAAAATGCAAGAAAAGGATTAAACAGCACCAGGATGATGTAAGATTGAAAATGGACAACAATGCGATATACAAGCATAAGAAAGAAACAAACCACAGGATAGGGTGGGAAGGAGCAGAGGTCATAGAAGTAGAGAACACAACTTTGGTGAGAAAATAGAGGGAAACCAGAGAGATTATGAAAGCAGGAGGCAAGGTGATGAACTGAAATGCAAGATTCTCGATAAATAAGGAGTGAGAGAAGATTCTGCTAAAAGAAGAAGGAACAAAAAGGAAGAAAAAAGAAAAAGAAACAAAATAACAAGGAAAATAAGGATAATTAGAGGACAGAACACATCCAGCGGAAAAAAGTAAATCTTTAATTGGACACGTGTGCAGCTAAAAAGTGAAAGTGAAAGCCAGACAAGTGTTACTTTTAAAAGAAGGGGCGGAACCTAATTAAAATTGATCTCCGGACAGTATACATAAGTGATGATGAACTCCCAGCAGCCAGAAGGAGTGGAAGTCTGATGAAGACTCAGTAATTGTGTAGAAACTGTCACGTGATACTGTTTTTCACATATTATCACATGGCCTTGCTGAGTGTTTATTGTGTATTAGTACAAAATGGAATCAAGGCCTGATAGAATAGTTATAGAAAGTATTTTATATATGGTACTATATCCGTGTTAATTTTATATTGAAGCACTTCGCAAAGTGAAACCTGAGTTGTAAAAAGAAGGATTGGTTGTAAATGGTTGTAATATCAAAATTCTTAGTGTCTCATGTTTTAAGTGCATGTTTTTTATTTTCGTATTAAACTCAGACATTTATATTTTTGTACTTTGAATTAGTTGCTCGTAATTCATATCAATATGGAGGCTAGTGTTTTAGAACAATTTCAAGCAATGTTGACAGAGGAATTAGAGAAACAATTAGAAACCATTACTCAAAAATGGTAATGAATATTAGATGTCTAGGACAAAAAGTACATGAATCAATAGGTGAACTTCAACAGCCTGTAACAGAAACAATTTGGGAGCGTAAGAATGAGCGAATTGAATGCCAAAGGAGACAACTTACGTAATAATATCAAAGTAGCCAATAACTTTTTAACGGAAGTACGCTCTGAATTAATTAACCCGGCCAATCATGTTGATTCAGTAACTGCTGAGTTTAAAAATAGTGTAGCGCAATGAAAGAAAGGTCTCACTGTGTTCTATGAATACATGCGAACGGCACAGTTTGAGTGTAGGCAAACCACAAAATAAAAGAGTGCAAGGCGGAAAAGAAACCGTAAATACTCTTGAATTCGAGCCAGCCCAAGTTGTGAACAAATAAACCAGAAAGTCGATTACAGTCAGGAAAATAAAATATGCAGTGTAGAGATAGCAAAAAACAAGAATCGTTACGCGTACCTGTAGACAATTGTTCCTCATGTAATTGTTTTCCGGCAAGGGATACCGATGTTTCACACACAATAAGCGGTAGCGTTCAGGATGTGCGTATCCGCCCTCTCAAAAAAGCCAGGGAAGGCTTGAGAGTTCAATTGGTGATTTTGTGTGATAACGAAGTTACAGTGTTATCGGTTTTATGTCGCAGGCAAATGGTTTTGCGCGACTTAACAAATTCAAATTTACCTTTGTAACAGTGTATGTCTAACGTAAGTTGCATTTTAGTGCTGCAAATCCATTCCGACTTTATCATCTTTGAGTTTTGTAGAAGGAAACGATTTCAAATTCACAATAGACCCGCCAAGCGAATTGTGTTTTACGTAGTGAAGGTCTCGTACATAATATATCGGTCGGAAATGTTTACCGTAAACAAGCGTAAAAGTAACACTTCCAATAAAGCACACGCAGTCGAAAGTATATTTCCGTTATAGAACCGAAATGTAACACAAAGGTTACGAAGAAAAACAAGATGGTCAATGATACCCAGTTGAGTTTTCGTAATACATTATTAACTCGATTTCGAGGAGCATAATCAGTAGAATTAAAATGAGCAGACGTGATCATATCAGTACATCAGATGCAACATTTATTAATTTTCAGTTGCCGAAATGTTTGAATTTTCAAGCTAGTACTTCACTATTGCGAAATTATAAAGAGCGAAAATCTAAGTGTAGTGCTACTCAAAATGTAGACAAGTTGATTGCTCATGATGAAAACAATGTTCGTCGATTTCCACGTACAGCGTATTCTCAGCACGCACAACCACACTTTTAAAGTGCAGTAGGAAATAAGTTGAGAATAAAAGGAAAGTGCCTTGGTAAGCGTAATTCGGAGCGCACCGAACTCGGTCAAAAACGAACAACATGCAAATTAAAGTCGAATTGTAGGCGAAGTTATTTCGACTCAAACATGCGGAGGAAGTATACATCGACTCAGAAGAGCACTAGAAAGCTTAAGCGAAAACACATTCGAACATTGTATAGTAAACTACATGGCAAAATATAGTAATAGTAAGCGCAAACCTAAAAAGAAATTTATGACAGGTATCGCAATGCAGCGTAAATCCAAACGTCGTATAGAAAGGCGTGTTATTACGTGGAAGTTTAGTAAATACGCTCTAAAAAGGAGAAAAATTCCGCAAATTAAACAAACTAACCGGAAAAGTACACGTAAACGTGCTAAATTACAGCTTACAACCGTAACCGGCACAAATGGGAAATTAAAATCTTAGCACAAAAAAAGCGTGAACTTCTCCCGAACTCGGGCTAAACCCCGGAAGAGATGAGAAATCAGATATACCGAATTTGAACTTTTAAACTTTTAGATTATGAAAAAAGGATTATTGTTTATTTATTTGATTATTTTCCCCGAATTTTGAAGGTAACTTTTTAGTATCAAAGTGTGTGCCCACCGCCACTGACGCACCAGTCCAAGAAACCATCAATATCGCTCTACAATCAGGTACGTTGTCTTAGATGTCACGTTTTATGGTTTCCTTACAGCTTTGGAGATGAAAGATGAATGGGGAAAAGAGAGGAAGGACAGCATTGGAAATTTTAAAGAGGTAATTGATTTAGAACGCGATTTCGGACTTTGAAATTGTAATAATATCGCACCACTTTTGAAAAGTATGGCTATCCCGTTTTGGATGCGGACCTTCTGTATCGAATTCTTATTAGGATGTTTAAGTTTTTTTTTTCAGGTCTTTCCACTTTTGGGAACCATAATTCATAATAAAATTTTATTATCAATTTTTTTTGAGTTTTTAATCATTCTCCTTTATGTTTATATTAACATTTAGCTGTCCCCATACAATCAAGCATTTAGAGACATGTTAGGCAATTAGAGATAATTACGAACATAATTAGAGAAGTACTAGTAATAACTACAACTAATCATGAAGTTAAAATTTTGGGTAATTAAAAAAATGTGCTCTTCAGATAGTGAATTTTTCCATCTGATGTGATTGTATAATGAGAAAATATGCGAAATTTGTGATGTAAGAATAAGTCGCCATCAAAATACTGTAAGTTAAAGACAATTTAGTATAATATTGAAAGTAATTGACAATAACCTTGAATTTGATAAAGTTGTTCGTCGATTTGTTCGTCGTTTGATATATATATGCAGTCTACTATGAAAAGTCAATGTGCATTCAATGTGACTAATGATACCTGAAGTTAATTGACTTCAGAGAAAGCGATAAGTTAAGAATAGTTGAAAGTTAAAATATACTTAATCCCCTAGGGACATCCCTACTTTCGTTATAAAATTAAAGTGATGAAACCAGTGCGACGCTTGGTTGGGTCCCAGCTAATGTGCACATTCGGAAATTGACTAAAATTTCAAAATTTTGTTCTAACTTTTAATGTTTGGCATAATTAGAGAAAAGTATAATAGTAATAAAATTATTGTTCGGATTTTAGATTTTAATATATTAATTAGTTTTGATTTGGATTTAGAGAAAGTAAACTAAATGTTATTCTTTTTGATTATTGAAAATAACTCTCGCATTCTTGTGTCGGGAATCATAAATCGGTCTCAAGAAAATGAAAAAGAGAAGCCCGTTTACGATTCCACGGTACCCTTTACTACGATAAACACCGGATACTATGATGTATCGATAGTTCGAAGTACCTACGTCAGTTAGGCAGTATATGGTAAAATTAAGGTTTATGTTATGAGAACATATTAAGATTGCTACGTACGAGTAGGCCCTGAACAACAATAATGTTTAATGAACAAGTTAATATTACCGTTATCCTGTGTTTCACTATTGTGACAAATGCTTTCGGGTGTGACTATTCTCGGTAATAATAAGTGCAATTGCTAGTAAGCCACACATAAGTATTAGGTAGCGCTCTTTAAAAGGTTACATTTGTAAACCTATTAATTTTGTAGGTACGATCGGGCCTGAAGAAATACTAATTATTAAAAAAATGATGAATTGAAATGTGGGGCTGTAGCATTAAATCTCCTTTCAGGATGTATTTCTTGTCGTCCTCTTCATTATATTTATTTTCTTAAAATGCCTCCTCAAGGCCTGAATGTAGACAGCCCAATTGGGGTTCGGAAATTAACCCTGATTTGTCATGCCTTCAATGCCGAAGGCATGCAACTAGGGTGGTATGTAAGGTCTTAGGGTAGAAGCGATCCATTCGAATCGTCAGGGACCCTGCAAGCTTCAACTGTAAGAGATTGTCAGCACCATTGGTTTTAGGATCCAATTCATTAATCTGTACATTTTATGAATGACTTACAATCTGTGTTGTCAACTAATTATGCACAGAATGGCGCTCCGTAGAGCTTAACCGCCGTTTAACTAATTTATTTGTATTAAAATGTTCAAACGGTTATTAGTTACGTTGTATAATATAACGAAACTGACTTAACATTGACGGAAATTATTTTATAATTTGGCGGGCTTTACAGTGACTGCTTTCCATACCACTACAACAACAAGCCCTCCCTGTAGTTAGAACTGATGCCGACACCCAACATTAACACCAAAATAAAGTTACATGTTCTATCGTAGGGGGTAGTTGAAACTACGTGTATACAGTTCATGGTTTTACCGACGGAGGACTGTGAAACTCTCTTCATATTTTGTGCGAAATAATGCCCGATGTGCAAAGTAACCCCTTGTCAAGGTAGCTAGTAACCACTGTAAGCGAAAGGAAGTATAAAAATTTAGTGTGGCAAAACACGGAACCATGAAAATGTTTGTAAATGAAGGGATCTATATAATTAAAAAGTTGCGTCTCTAATGTATTGTGTTACATTGGAACACAAATATACAAGAAAAGAAAGCATTTCAGGATGTAACCTATAAAACACTTAGGAACGTACAAGAACACATTCAACACGTGACATGTAAGTCATCCTAAATACAGAATTTTGAGCTATCCTCGTTTACACACATTCTGCGTAATGCCCTAATCTGCATAGCAATCTTATTTTTACCGGCCATCTAGCACATGCTGGTTAGCGTTGTTTTTACGATAATTCATATATTATGTACGTTCACCAAGCCCCTAAAGTGATCCCATATTGAGAAATGCAGGTCCATACCCTAAAAAAGATTTCTGGAAATGTAAAAAGTCGACTTCCTTGAAAAAATGAGTGAAGGATGAAATGAACTGATGTATGGACCTCTACAAATAACGAACATCCATTGTTGGTTAAAATATTCTTTATCTTGTATTTTACTTATGTCTTTCGAAGCCCGCCGGAAAAATCAAGCTAGACACATTTGAGCTAAAACCTAAATAAAATCACAAACGTCCATAGTTTATATTCGAATATAATACAATACAGGTTTACATTTGTAAAATTTAAGGATAATTACCATTCTCATTATTTGCTATTTTACATAAGTCTCTATATAAATAAAACAATATCGTCGAGCACCCATATTTTAAATATATGAAACATTCAATGTGAAATGTGTAACCAATAATAAAGATATAATTATTTTATCAAGATATGAACTACATAAGAATTGTATGGATGGTATCAATCTTGTTATTATTTTTATTTGGTATACAGCTTGTCTATGTGTGCCATGTCATTTCCAAATTGTAGGCTACTAACTTACGTTCATGATATCTCCCATACCCAAATATTTCTCGAGGAAGTATTGCTTTTAACCAACAAAATTTCCGAAACCATGTAACCGTATTATCAATCTGAGCCAATTAGTTAAAGAAAAATTGAACATTACCTTTCTGGCCGAACTGAATTTAAACTTTTTGTTGTTAATTGTTGGGAGTCATTAGAATACGACGCGCAAGTCTCCTGAACCACTATTTTTCTTAGCATTTCTATATTACTTTCAAATTCAGGATCTTCTTCTAAAGCTACTTCTGGTTTCACCCTATCAACTTTTAGTTTCACATCCAAAGAGCACATAGCTGTATCCTTGTCCACTGATATCCCTCCTTCCGTTGCAGATAATATTAACTCTTTGTTGTCATTCATTAGTTCGTATGTCCACCCTTTCCCTTCGAGCGGATCATCATGAGGTAACTTATAATCAATAATAATAATAATAATAATAATAATAATAATAATAATAATAATAATAATAATAATAATAATAATAATAATAATAATAATAATAAATTTTATTGCAGAAACATCTGAGAACATCAGATGTATTACAATCGTCAGAAATAGAAGTTGAAATTTTTAGGGTTACATATATAACATAACATAATATACCATAATATAAACAAAGATTACTGGATAACAGACGCAAATATTTTAACTATCAATTTTGAGTTCAAAAAATTCTTCAACACTATATATACAATTATTAATAAGTAATTTCTGTACTTCTTTTTTAAAAGCCAGAAATGGAAGTTCTCTTAGAAATATAGGAAGAAAATTATAAAATTTAACTGACATGTAGTAAAAGGTCTTCTGCGTCTTACTATATTCACATCTAAATAATCCTAAACGGTTTCTGTTTCTAGTTTGATACGTATGAGAGTACCCTAACTCATTGTAAATATGATTGTTTTCCTTGATGTAAAGCAAACATTGGTATATGAAAATTGCAGGTACTGTCATAATTCCTAATTTAACGAAGCTTGACCTACAATGTGCACGACTAGGGAGACCGAGCATTAATCTTACACATATCTTTTGTATTTTCAATAGGCTTTTAATGGAGGACTGATGACCCCAAAGTATCGTTCCGTAACTTAAATGACTGTGAATTTGTGCATAATAAACAGTTTTAAGTACCTTTAAACTTACGCACAGTCTTAATCTACGAATTAGATAAACCCCTTTACTAGCTCTAGATTCCACTTTAAGGATATGGTCGTCCCAGTTCAAATGATTATCAATTAAAAAACCCAAAAAAAGAAGCGGAATATTTTTTAAGTTCTGCATTCGAATTTTTGTTATTGTAGGTAAGCACCAAGTCTTTGATCTTATCAGAGTTAATACAAAGCAAGTTGGAAGTACACCAGTCTTTAATAATATCTGAGGTGATGCTTAATATAGACTGAACTGAGTCTTTTTGTCGTGAGTTAACACAAATATTCAGATCATCAGCAAATAAATAACTATTAACGAAGGGTGAAGCGACGTTGTATGGGAGGTCATTGATATAAATAATAAAAAGAATCGGACCAAGAATAGATCCCTGAGGTACTCCGTGTCTAACAGGCAACAGGTTAGACTCTTCCCCATCATAAACAACCCTCTGATATCGTCCATTTAAATATGAATGAAGAAGTGACAGAGCTGCATTATCAAAACCATAGAATTCTAGTTTTTGCAACAAAATATCATGAGACACCGTATCAAATGCTTTCGATAGATCATATAGTTTTACATGAACAAAGTTTTTACTGTCCAACCCAGAAATACAATTTACCAAAAATTCATCTTTGCACATCAATTCCAACTTAACAGACGCTTTACAAGCCATTGTGAATTGAAATATAATAAGAATTTAACTCTGTTCTTATACTCCCCTTATATTTTACGTTGCCAGTGTTAATGAAATGATATACAAGTACGTTCAAAAAGCAACTTCATATTTCCAATCTCCTTCTTCTTCCTCTTAAACTTCTAATCAGACACAATTGCTATCTAGGCAATTGATTTTTGTTTGGAGTAAGTATCACAAAAGTTTTGCATAGTATCATTATCACTGTATTGAACAAGAATATCGGCAATTTAGAAAGGTAATTAAACGTGTAAAATGTAAATATTAGATTAGTTGAAAAATGATTAAAAAAAAGTAACAAGATGTGTACAAAGTCATAAAACAGATAGAAAGTAGTGAGTATGATAAAGCAAAAATACGTGAAAAAAGAAGTGTCGCAATCGGGAAAAGTCAAATTTATCGGGCTTACTTTAGCAACAAGCCGCTTGGGAGAGGGTCTCCTAGACGCAGAGTACCAGTACCGTCTAAATTATTTGAATGTGCAATGAAGTGGGCACTTTCAGAAATAGTTTGCGTCAAGACAACGCTAATCCTAACAATAATCTGCTACGCCGTTGGATGTCGCTACTATCCACATATAACGCGACTCAGCTAGACTTACACAGTCCCAGTTTATAGTTTACCTACTTCTCATGAGATGTCGCCATGGTCTCTATTCCATAATTTTTGCCTTCAGTTTTGCTACTTCAGTGTTTGAAATACGTTCAGTTATTTAGTTCATCAGCATACGCGTATGTGCAATTGAACTAGATAGATATGTGAGGTTATTTTTTTTTCAAAGGTCGACCGGAACTCATTCTACACGAATATATAATTATTTAATTATTAGTAAACTATAATAACAAGTCAAGTAAATGCTTATGCGAAATTCTTGTTTGTACACAAATAGTTTCGATGCCAGTGCCAACAGAAAATTGCTCTCTTCTAAATCGTAGCAACCATCATCATATTCGATTAAACCATAAATTGCCCCATCGTTTGTTTAATTTATTCTGTATATAAATAATAATTTCATTTGTAATTTGGAAATGTTTAAATGGTTTGCACAGACTTCGATTAAAAAATAAATAAATAAAAAGTTAGTTGTAAAATGTGCTAGATTGTTTTCCTTTTTCCCTCTACTTTTATAAAGATTAATAATTTATAGTATTGACACGGAATAGATAGTCATAACGTTCATTTTAGAAAAGCGTCTGATTTCAAATAATCAGCAAACTTATTTTAATATATTAATAATTCTGTAAATGAAAATGAAATGAAATCTTTAAGTTTTACTATTACTATATTATGGTTTCAAAGTTAAGTTCGTTTTTCTTTTTAAATCACAGTAGCTATATTATTAGGGTATACAGTTGTCTCCAAGCCCGTATTCAGGGGGGTCTAGCCCCCCCCCTAAATTCTGGCTGCCTAAATTTTGCTCCTAGATTTTTGCTATATTATATTCTGATGTTGTTCTTTTATGGTTTCATACGTTAAATTACGTTACCAACATTAAATTTAGAGAGCATTGCCGAGCAAGCGTTAGCGAGTGAAGGCGGGTTATAGCCCCGCAGGGCACGTTGTTTTCTATCTTCGTTACCAACAATTCACCTTCTTTTCTCACATAAATTCCTTCGATTTACCTTTATGGTTTGTACAAATCCCCCACTGCCTTTTAAAAAAAATGTGTTCGATACTTTCTTGACTACTTGAACACTACTTTCAACTCATTTCTTCAGAAAATCATCCTACTTTAGGCTATTTTTGGCCCCCCAATACTAAACAATTACTTTACTTTTTAGTGCAAATGGAAATTAAACTTAAAAAATCATATTATTACTTATATAAAGTACTGTCAAAGAATTTTAATTTTTTAACCTTCAAATTCTTAAAACCTAGAAGTAAATCATAAAATATTAAAATAATGTAATTAGTCATACGGTTCTTATAATTTGGAAGATGAAGTAAAGAAATGGAAATATATACCTTCCCGGGAATTTGTAGGCCAGGGAAAAACCCGGGAATATTCCCATTTTTTAAATTCCTTCCTACCGGGAATATTCCCACTGCTCATCACTAAATAAGCTCACATGGCGCAATCTGTGATCGAACCATTTACTTCTTGCACCAGAGATAAACGCTCTACCACTGACCTTGTTTTTAAAGGACTTAAAATATGGAGTAGGTTCATTAAAATGAGGGATAAAAATGTACACATAGCGTGAATTTTTGTTATTCCATACTGCAAAATATCTCGAAAAAAAAAGCATCAGACGAAAAATGTACGAAATAAAATTTATATTTTGCAGGCAGAAATTTCTCTATGCTAAAATTCCCTTCCCCCTTAGAGGTGTACGGCGAAACTGAAAAACTGTTTACAAACCCCATCATTTTAATTGATGATTCGATACGTAAATTTTATTGGAAACATTTTTCGAATGCTGATAGGCTGGTGTAATCGGTTAAATCTAAGTTCACTAAGGTATCTTCAAGTAGGTAGGTTAGATCACCGAAACTATATAAAATACAGAGAGACCATTTAACTTGAAATTCGAACCACTGTAGTGGGTTCAAATGTCAATATTTCCACCGGGAATCGAATATTTCGTATGTAGACGTTACTTTATTTGTTAGTTACATATTTTACTTTAAATAAGTTATAGGCCTATATATGGGGTCCAACTCAAATTAGAAATCCCATAAGGTACGTCGAATGCTATTGTCGCTGTGCCGCCCAGGGTCGCTCTTCATGGGGCTCTGGGCCCAACTTTAAAAATTTAAATGTAAATATATATCCAGTAATATCTCGTTCGTTAGTTTTTTTTAAAAACTAAAGAGCACTGTTGCAAAAGATTTTTCATATCAGTCACCGTTTTCAAAATGGCCGCCAAACATGGTGCCTGTATCAGATAAAACGTCAAGTACCACTAATATGAAAACTAGGGACGGGCACGAGTCGAGCTAAAACACGACTCGAATAAATATATAATTACTGTAGTTCTTACCATCTAGGCTGAGACTTTCACGGTCGAATTTTTGAATTGAGTTGATTTTGATTTTAACGTCCCTTTCAGCAGCGAGGCTATATGAGACGGGACCTACTGATTAACGTGGAGTCTTAACCACAAGAGTTCCCGTCGAGAATCGAACCCGCTTAGCCACGAAGGAGCTCTGGTTGAATTTTTTAGCCCAATTAGAAGAACCCGGATAGTGATGTCAACCGGCTCGGCTCGGTGCAAGTGAGTGAACAGCTCGAGCCAGCTGGGTTAGGACCCAGACAGCATGTTTGCTTACCGCAAGCTTGCCTGTCGCTTTTATTTGATTTTATTTCGCTTTGGCTTATACACAAAAGCTTATTTCTGCTTAGCGCAAGCTGTATTGCGGGCAACCCATGCTTCACTTGCGAGACGCTTTTCTTTAGATTGAAGTAAAAAGCCAGCGCGCGTTCGATTTTCAGTTGTTCTCAAAAACCACGTGACGCTGACCTCTTAACTTTCGGCGACAAGGTAGTGTTCGCGTTGTTAGCGTCTTGTTAGCATTCAGCTTGAATAAAGGACAAACTTAATTATTTTTTTAATTGTGCTGTCTAGTACTTTAGTACTCTAGTCCCACGTACCTATAATATCACTCTTTATTTTCTCATATTTCGGTAACCATGAGGCATAACGAATTATAGTATTTATATATAAAGCATAAATGCGAACATAGATGGCAGCAGATTTGACCCTACTTATTTTGCGAAAGAATACAGAACTGTTGCAGATATTTTAATATAAACTTCAAGTTTAACTTACAGTATAAACTTTATCTGAACGCTGTGTTTAAAGTATAAACACTTTTTCTGCGTTTTTATATAAAAAGGTAGAAATTTCAAATACTCGCGGGAGGTTAATATAACAACGTATTAGATATTTGTAAGAAGCAACGGCGCGTTGCTTATCACATCTAAAATGTAATAATTATGCTTATTTTGATGTTTTGTAGAAGCGGATCTGAGACTTGGGTGTTTTCACCATTGTGCATTTGCTTCAATAATTGGGAAAGGGAGGGGAAAACATATTGTAGCATAGATTTAGTCAGACAGTTAAATTATACTGTTTTATCTAAATTCGCTTACTGAAATATTCCATATAACTTGTTTGGCGTGTTTTCGCTTGCAATAAGCTTAATAAAGCTTGCCATTGATGAGAATACGCTTATACTTGGATTGCGTTTGAGATAATTTGACTTGTGTTTAACTTGTAAAGACAAGCTTGTGCAAGCCTTGCCCAGATGTAACTAACTAGCTTGCCACAAGCTAGCAGCAAGCTAATTGGCTTGCATAATATAGCTTGCGGCAAGCTAATTGACCTTGCCACAGCAAGCTTGTGGCAACTTGCAGCAAGCTTAAATTGCTGTCTGGGGATTAGCACTGGATCGGTATCGAGTCAATCGGCTCTGTTCGACCCGGCTCAACTCAGCAGCCAATGGCTCGAGCCGGCTCTGTTGGGATGAGTCATTAGCTCGGTTCGGTTCTGCTCAAGTGAGCCATCGGCTCGATCCGGGCAACTCGGTAGACGTGACATGTGAGCGGTCCTTCTGAGCTTGGCTCTGTGGTGAACAAGCCGTGAGTCGACCCATTTAAACCAATTGCACCATTAGAGTAGCTAAAGTAGGCTCAGGTCATTTAACCTGATCAAATGTTCGAGTTGGTTCGCTACAGGTCAGATGTGCCTTTTATGGAAGTGACTGTATATTCGGCTCAATGGGTCTTCTTGTATCTTGGGTCTAGTTTAAAGAAATCCTTGATTCGGCTGTGAATAAGACTATTACGAATCTAAGTACTTGTACAGTCAGGTATAAATTTCCAACTTGATAAATTTCCTGTATATCTATCTTGATGAATTAATGGATTGAAGCTGTGTTTAGTAGCTTCCATTGGTTTAGGTGGGTGGGATCATGGGTTCCTTGCGCCTCCTTTGGATATGACATTGGTGTTCTAAATGATCTCTTTCTGCGCATACCGTTTGTTGGAACCGAGGCAACAAACTTGCTGAGAATAGACAAACTTGATGCAAGGTAATGCTTTGGAATTTAAAAGTAACTTAATCAATATTGAACTCACTTTAGACAAGACATTTCGTGATTCTGTCAAATTATCTTTTGATATCTAGCAAAGTATATTCATGTTTTGTTTCAATGTCGTAAACCAAGCGATTCCTAGATATGATTTTTATTTTTTTTTATTTTCGAATTTTCAAGAAGAGCTTCAAAATTCGACGGAATTTGAACTTGATTTTCTAGACAAAGTTACTTTTAGATATGGGTACCTTTGCATAAATATCACAGCAATCAGTGTAAGAGCAGTTTTAAGACCCTTATCCGACTATACCTTTTTCTATTGTCAATCGCTCAAACACTGCTCTCTTACAATAAGGCTTAATCTGACCTTTCAGATATAAAATTAAAAAGTGCTGGTCGTGGACCAAAATAACGATGAATTTCAAGTGTTATGGTTTAAGCGTTATGTTATTCCCTTCATTAACCTCTCGTTAAGCTGAAGGATTATGATAACTTATACATAAAATTAAGACTATTGAGTTTCGTTAAACAGGATTAAACTACTAAAGACTTTCAAATCAACCTAATACAATACTCAAAACTTCTAAATAGTAGGCTACATTTACACCTACTGTTTGTAATCGAGGAATAAAATCAAATAAAGAGCCTGTGCTAGAGTCTGTACAAAAAAAAAAAAAATTGATACACGGAGAAAAATGCATAATCCAGTCGGCATGTAAATGCTGTTTTTACCAGGTTACGCGCGTCACCACATTAAGTAATGTTGTTTCATCAGTAGTACGATCTACACACCGTCCAGCGAAAATTTTGTATTGTGGGATTGTATTTCAAATCTAGAATTAACGCCATACCCATTCCGACGGTGTTAACTTAGGTATATAATGTTGTTCCTACCTCCCTACGAGTGTCCCCTCTTGGTTCTTTCTAAATCTGTGACTCCCTACCTTACGAGATTAATAGTTTTTAACATGAAATCAATCATGTCAATAAAATTATCCAATCACAGCGAGTCTAGTTCGACGCCGAACTCCAGACTTGGCATGGTGTTCCCACCTGCTGTAATTTTATACATGAAATTACATTACTTAAGGAGCGCACCCGCGTAAATACGATGTATCCACACGGAAATCCTAGTCCTTTTTTTCTCAGTGTACCTGTTCCTTACTTTTTTCTGCTATGAGGATGAAGGTCCAAGTCGGTCTGAATAGAAGGTTTAGGGATGGTATAGAACCTATCCTTGGTATGCTGAATAGATTGCAAAAAACTTCTACATATTTTTTATAGTTCTCGCTCCATGAAAATAAATATTGACTGCAGAAATTCTAGTAAATTAAACCACTTACGGTTTCGATAACCGATTACAGAAAAAAGTTTGTCGTTATCTATTATTATTATGGTTCAATAATGAGAAATATTCAAACTGGAAGTGGTTAATTTTAACCACTTCTGGTTTGAACATAAAGTTAATGGAGAATTTATAACCTGTTTCTGAGACGGTTAATCGATTGTGAAATACCTCATGGCGATATCTCTTACCTGCTTTGCTCTAAAACATAACGACAGACGAACGAACGGGCAAAGTTGTTCTATAAGACTTCCTACCTTTACGCATAGCGTAGTTTGAAAGAATAAAAAAATCAGGTTCTAAATTTGTTCTCAATTTACAAAATGAAACGGGATGAGTACATGTTTTTTATAATCGAATCGAGAGAAAGAACTTCATAAACCGAGACAAGGTGTGACTTTAAAATAAAACCAGGATAGGTAAGGAATCCTTATTTCTAGTCTTCATCAAAATTTTAAACGGCGTCTATTAAATGCATTTCTCTTGTTTTGCTATGGTCAATAGGTCAATAGTTACTATTAATATAGCGCTGATTATTCCATTCCTATAGTAATCAATCATTGTTCAGTGGAGCGGTAAATATGTTTACTATACCTGACTTACGCAAAATTCAATGAAAAATGTGTTCTAAAAATTATTCTAAAAAACTGACAAAAAAAAAGAAAAATAGTCACTGACCATCTGACAATTTGGAAAGATATAGATGGCAACGACATACGAGAAATGACGTATGGGTTTTCACAGCGGGACAGTTGTCTGTTGGTGTTATTTAGTTTTGTTTTCTGGTTTCGTGGAAGACAGGAACCGAGCCTGTGGGTTTCTGAAACTGTATAAGCAAAGAGGCGTGTCTCCCGTTTGAGTGACCGCATGTTGCATGCAACCCAGTCAACTGGCACATGTCAACTATTAAGGGCTGTGCTGTTGAAGTTGGTAAAAAAAAAGGCGCGGAATAAAAAGAAGGAGGTTTCCAACTTTTGACCATAATGCACCTGTATTGTTTGGCCTTTCTTTGATTTTTCATTCTTTTTTTCATCTTTTTCTTGAAGTAAAACCCGGTTACTGTGTCCCACGATTACGCTGACTACGTTAAAGGAGACGGGTATGAGAAATGTAGGACATGGAGGAATAAAACAATTGGGAGGAAGCGGGACAATTCACAGAAAACGCACCTTAACATTATATTTCCACCACATAGTTCACTTGGCTTAGGCGGATATCTAACCAAGGGTAACATGCAGCAGAGGTGAACGCTCTACCACTGAGCTGCTACTGCCTCTGTTATCATGTTTAAATTTAAATATTAATACATAACTGAATTAGTAAACAATAATATTTAACAATAAGGCATGGCTAACTTACAATATAATATTGGTAGTTTGTTACGTAATCATTTTTTTCGGCACCATGATAATATGTTTATATCAGTGACGGAAAGAGTTACTAACTTTCACTCATGTCCCCGAAGCTTTCAAGCCAACAGATATACTCGGTGACAAACACGGTATGACAGTTTACGAAACACTGACACGCATATGCAAAGTATGTTTCAGGATTATTAATCCAAGGAGCATAATTTACAGTTATATTTTTCTCTCTTCTTACTATAATCATCTCTGCTGTTGTTATGGTTGTCAAAATATTATAATCAACTATAAATTGCATTGTATGTCAATCTATGAAGCGCTTGAGAATAACATTTTTTTTTAAAAAAAAAAGGAAACTTTCCTTTTTTCATGACGTAGAACTTTAATCGAACGTATGTATGCTAAAACTCAAGTCGAACATGAGGGTTGACGTCAAATTTTCATAACTACGAATCAGAGATGAAAGAAAGAAAAACTACATGACAAGATGCAATCTAGAATTTTATATAATTGCCGCTACAGAGGGGTGTTCGTTTAGAGGTCATCCGCCCTTTACCCCGAATTTCAGGTTTTGGGGACATAGAAACCTTTGGCTGAACAAAGTTCAACATAAAAAATTGGAAGTCCTTACACCGAATAAATACGGATTTTGATCACTATAATCCATTTCCATTGGCCGTAAGGAGTTATAGGCCTATATTGCTCTCTTGTATAATTTTTTGCCCAAGGATTAAAAAGGGCCTGCTTAACATTTGGTAATTGGGCTTGAGCAACTTTACAATTTTAATTATCTGTGTGTTCTCCGTATTTATTCGGATTAAGGACCTCAAGCTTATTTTGTTGGACTTTGCTTATCAAGAGACTTCTAAAACTTCCTTACTGAGCCCAAAATCTTAAATCCAGAGTGGGGATGGGGGTAGTTGCCCTCATGTCTCACTCACGCCACTGTCCAGCGATTGTCACATGAAACTACCCCACGCCATTTCGCACGGTTCGAGACAAAGAGCTTGCTCATAACATCTATGAGGTCAAATATATTTCGGTAGCTTAAAAGTTGTATCCCATCTTCCTATATTTTCGTCTAGTCTCATGTACCTTTTCACAATACACTACAGCGTCTGCGTTATGGTTTGCAAAGAGTCGAAATCTGTTCATTAATTTTCCGTCATACAGTCTATCTTACGAAAAGCTAGCAGCATTTCCTCGTTTAAGTATTTGCAGCAGTCAAGAATAACCTTCATTACTTCTCGATGATGATTTATAAGTTCATTACTTTGCACCAAAACACTTGAATCAATTCGATTTCCTGCTAACAATTGTATTCTTGCAATTTGATATTCGAAATACCATTTTTATATTTCGGTGACCTCTCTATCTCTAGAAGCATTTTAAAAAAAAGAAATCCACCCTTTGATTCCGTTGAAGATCATACGGTTTGATATCTTGGTTAGGCATAGCATGCAATGCACGCAGAAAGTCGCATCTTTAGATTTGCTATAGGCTAACCATTTTCGCTTTTTGGGTACAATAATGTAGTAATTGACTTGGTAACTAGATTTTACGTTTCTTTTTGTCTTTGCGTGAAAAGAGGCAATTTTAATTTTTTAAAATTAAAACAATCCCCCACCCCAAAATTGTAACGACACTATTGAGGTCATGTTCCCCTCGTGCGAACATCCCTGACTGTAGATATTTCCGTTAATTTCCATTAAATCTTTCGCCGCCAGAAAAAATATATATTTCTTTAAAACAGCTGCCATATTCAAAGATTCTGAAGAATCATGATTTTAGCGCATGCTAAGTTTGATTTAGTTAATAACTAGCAGAATACCCGTTCTTCGCATGGGGAGAATAGTTTCAGTTTTGACATAAAAGGGCACCAAAATTATCACCAATCAACTTATGGACCCGAAAAACGATTAATTAGAAACTAATATCGGTAACTTACAATGAATTTTACCTGTCATCATCTGCCTTCAGGAGTAGTAATGGCGTATGAATTGGAATTTAAAGGGCATTGCAAGTATCATTGTGCATCTCAGCGACCCCGAAAACTATGGATTGGACATTAATATTCGTCATATTCTTTGTATATCTCCTCCTCCCTCTGCCCCAACTTGCGGGGGTGAATTGGGATTTAAACGACGATGGAATTGTCACTGTTCATCTCGGCGATCCCGAAAACTATGGATTCGACACTAATATTGATTATTTATGATAATTTTTAAATAGCCCCAAGTCGCGTCTTCGAAGTTAAATGATGAAAACCATCCCAGGCCGAAACTAATTCATGCTGAAAATGTTATCGAGATCAGTCTTTAACTCACAAACATAGTCACTTTCATTTGTATATAGGTTCCTATATATATTGCAGAATAGGTTAATAATTGCAAGAATTATGATTTTTTGCAAAGTTCATAATTCCATACGATTATGCATTTTGAAATTTATCATGCGATCTCACTGGCTAACAATCATATTTTCTAGAGGATGACGAAGAAAAACTGCATACAATTTGTCACTAAATATCTTATATGAGGGTTTCTGCAATAAAGTAGCGTTGTAAAGAAATGTTCATTATACCGATATAAAATGCACGTTATATTTAATAAATAACTGCAATATATGCATGGAATTTTTTAAAGATGTTATTTTCTGATGTATTCTCTAAGAAATGAACTGAAAATTTAACATTTTCGTACACTTTTTTCAGGTTTACCCTTTTATCTACTGTAGTAGGTGCTGGTAGAAAGGGTCGTTTATTTTACTAAATTGTTAATTAATGCAAGATTAAGTTAAAAATTATCAGTTTTTCTGGCTAGTCCACTACAGTGAGGATCAATATTATGCATTAGAAAAAGTTTATATTTCATTCTTTTGAGATTAATTTTATGCCTCTGAAGAACCTTTAAAGTTCATGACTTGTAGCCGGCAATCATAACAATATTTTTAACCACACAATCCTTTTATCTTGTCAAGGAAGTACCGAAATTAGATGGAATAATAAATAAATTATTGGTCCCCCTCTCTTTTCTGGCAGTCATAAATACATTTAGTTAGGAATAGTTAAAATTGTTACCTCAATCAACTCGATATGATGCTGGAAATGCTTAACCTGACCTAATTCATCATCTTGCCATGCAAAAACATCCGCAAAATTATAACATAAGCTCTCAATTCGCTCTTTAATCTCAGGTTTCGTCTCTGTTCCAAATTTCAATCGAGATTTGTCAAAATTTTTTTTATCTTAAAATACCGTCTATATCCTCATTCGACAATCCTTCCTGCTTCAACTGGTCTTCATCTACACATTCCTCCGCTTGTCCTAATGTTACATTTGGCTTTAAAAAAATTGACCTATTTGATGGATTTACAATTTCAATCTTATTATTCTCAGCCGATAAAAGTGCGCGTGGGATCAATACATTGTATTGGCTTTCTATCCTTCTGTCTGGCTCTAACAAGTATTCCCTGTTATTCCAAGAGTTAACTAAATTAACTTCCACAGTTGTCTTTGTCCTAGGTAATAACCTTACCTTATGACCTAGTACCCATCTCGGTCTAATACAATGTTTTATGCCAATAGATGCATTATCGGATACAGTAACAGATTCTTGTTCTTTCCTTTTCCTAAACCTTGGTTTTCCAAATCTCTGCAAAGTTAATTTATTCAGTCCGTAATTTATTTGGCAATTTTGGCTTTGTAGAAAATCATTCCCGATCAAAACTTGATACGGAAAATCCTTTACTACGCGAAATTCCAAATGAAACGTCTGTCCGGCCATTTTAAATCTTGCAATAGCTATCTTATTCACTACTAACACATTCTGCGTTATTCCACGAATACGTGTTGGTTTAGAAATTACTTTTGCGCTTGGTGGAACTAGCTCTTCATTCACTATTGATATTTGCGAACCTGTATCGATTAATGCTTTATGATTTCTCCCGTCGACTTCTATCGGAACGTACAACATGTTATTTTCGGTTAGTATAGAGGCTACTATCTCTCTAATCTTCGATTTACACCCTGTAAATGCGCCTCTGTCATTTACAGTATTACTTAGTTTAAATTATTTGCGTTCGAAGCCTGATAGTACGTTGTCCCATTAATTTGGTTTGGTACAACTGGTACGTATTGTACTTGACCGCTCATTTGACCATGATTCTGGCACCATGATGGACCATTAGAACGACCAGCACAACAACTATTCCCTCGTTGTTGCCAAAAATTCGTCCTTCTTCCACCTCGATTACCACGCCAATTATTGTTTCTAAATCCTCTTCTGTTATTATATTCATTAGTACCTCTATTTCTATTATAGCTACTATTATCACGATTCCAATTTCTATTTCCGTTGTTTCTATAAAAATTTCGTTATCTATTACGAAAATTCTTGTTCCCTCTAAAGTTATTTCCATTCTTCTGTTGCTTCGATTCTCTATCGCTTCTATCCTCTCTATTATTCTGGTCTTGAAATTTTGTTGCTAACGTTATCTGCAGCTTTTCTATCTTTTTCTCTAATTCACCCAATTGAGTGATGCTCGGTGGTTCCTGCTTAATTTTAACATCTTCCCTATTCCTAATCTCTTTCTTCAATAGCAATTTATCTACTTCAACGTCACTATCCTCATCTTCTACTTGTTCTCGCATTTTCTTAAGAAGATCTTTGACTGTAACTTTTCCATTCTCTCTTTTGACACGTTTATCCACTTTACACTTATTCTTTTCGATTTTCTGGAGATCTTCCACGAATTTGTCTATCGTAGAATATGATATAGTTCCAACTTTCTCCATGAAATATGGCTGAAGGCCACCTACTATGATTCCTATCTTCTTTTTATCGTCCATGCTAGCGTCTAACCTTTCGCATAATACTAACATGTCGTATACGTAATTTATAATGGGTTCATCCTCGAGATGTAACCTCTCGTCCTTTCCTCTATATCTAACGTCACATTCGTTCTTGTGAATTCCTCTATAATACTCTTCTGTAATTCTTTGTAACCAATATCACTAGTATTTCGCCTCTTCAAAAATACTTTGATCCACTGCCTACCATTTCCTTTAAACACGCTTGGCAACAGTTCCTTCCTTTTGTCCTCGCTCACTCTGCCATTTGACACGCGTCGTCAAACTCATCGAAAAATCCAACTATATCGTTGTCAACCTTTAAATCAAACTTCGGGAGTTTATTCACGTCTGAATAAAACATTACACCTGTCGCCATCTTGTTTTCTTTCGGACTACTTCACTGTTTATCACCTATAACACTACTCTCGAACGGAAAAATAGATTGAAAGTCTTCTGAATACAACTTTGCTACAGGACTTGACGGAAAATTTTCTACAGGTCCTAATTTTAAACTAGGTTTAACACTTTCTTGCTCTGTAACCTTTACTTGCTTTTTCCTACTGGAGGTGGCAATATTAAATAAGCTTCCGACTTGTACTCCTCTTCCGTCTCTTTGTGCTCTCCTACGAATTGTATCGTCACTCATTTAATTACTAATCACTTTAATTATTATTCATATAATACGTATATTTCGAGCTTCTATAATTAATTGGTCGGGAGGGTCGGATAAAATATATGACTGCAAGTGTTTGTGATGTGTTAGATACGGATAATCGGAATATTTGCCAGACGAGTATCGCTTTGATCGAGTATTGAGCCTTTGAGCCCTGAATGAGAGTAACACATACCTGATGGTTCTGATGATGCTCCAATGATGACCTAGGTGATTATCTTCTTATTGCTTAAAACTTATAATCACGTTTCATAATAATGTACTTAAAACTAACACCTTATAACTAAACTCCTTAAACTAAAATCGCTAATTCGAGAAAATACGTTAAATATGCTTAATATTACACTTCATCGTAGACAGGGTGGGATTTATTTACTAATATAACGTAATATAACATAATTCAAAAATGGGTGGTTTGGGAGGGACTTAATTAATCGCATAGAGTATCTGCTCCGGGATTCGATCCCTAAGTATCTCCACCATGATTTACTTGATTTACTTTTAATTTACTACGATCGAAACACAGCATCTCCACCATGACAACCCAGCCACTCAGTGCCTAATTGGGGATGCAATATGAGTGAGACTGAGCGCCTTCCACTCACCATCTAGAATGAGTGGGAATGATCTTATATTCATGTGCAAGAGGTTTACGTAATTATTCATATACCAACTGGGGATTAATACAAGTAAGAAAACAGTAACTTCATTCGATTAATAATAATTATATTTCTCATAGATAAAATATATGACTGCAAGTGTTTGTGATGTGTTAGATACGGATAATCGGAATATTTGCTAGACGAGTATCGCTTTGATCGAGTATTGAGCCTTTGAGCCCTGAATGAGAGTAACACATACCTGATGGTTCTGATGATGCTCCAATGATGACCTAGGTGATGGATGGTGTTCCTCCAAGTTGAAAACTCTCAATTAGTTGTTGATGGTGACGAGCATTGAGTTATGGAATACTCCCAAATGCTAATGTTGTCTCGAAGTTCTCCGTGGATAAAATAACGTATTCTACGATGACTGTCCGTTGACTGTCATTTGACTGTCCTACTGTCTTTGATTAAACTCTCAAAGACTTGATCATGTTGACTATTAAGGACTAATTCGCGTTGCTTCTAAAAGCTGTTCCAAGACTCTCGAAGACTGTGTAGAACTGACTGTCTAGAACTGATCCTCCTGAACTGTCCACAAACTGACTCTCTCGAACTGCCCTGAAGATCTCTCGTCTCCCGTTTTGTTCAACCTGGTCCAACTCCTGTCGTCTGCTGGATGGCACGTGCGACTCCCTTTCCATGGAAAAACAAATTCTTTCCATGTGTCAAGACTCAAAAACTGCAACTCTCGACACACTCTGATTTCTCGATTCTAAGCAATTTCCTCATATCCGTGAATGTGTGATGTTCACAAAAGCTTACAATCTTTTCTTTTTACAATGCACAGTATTTGGCATATGCACGAATTAACACATTGTCTGCATTACCTTCCTGCATTGCCAGACTCTCAACGAAACATATTCTTGACATTCTATTTACATTATTGTGCTGACTATTGAATAATAATATTCCGCAGCTTGCATTCTATATCATTCGTAACACTTAATCACCTTAACCTTAATATTTTCTAAAACCCGATTCTTGCTACATAAACATTGATTAAAAATAAAATTAAAATTATACATAATTATTGACTTGAAAACGGTAACGAAATACGATCCTGCCACAATATATATATATACAGACACTATATATAGAGATATATATAGAGACAGAGAGAGAGAGAGAGAGAGAGAGAGAGATGGAAAGATATATAGATAAATAGAGAGATAGATATGTGTGTACACTTTGATTTCATATATTCCAGCCTTTAGGTTTCACAGAGTTAACCCATAACAATCCAAAAACTACTTTCCATTTTAGCATATTTAGATTTGTTGCAATTATTTTTTTTAAAAAAAGGAGCTCGGAACCAAATAATTTTATTGAGTAATGAAAAGTATTTTATTGAATATGTTACTGCACACTAAGCTCTACTTAAAGTGCCATAGTAATGGGAGCTGAACGACACATCGGACGAAAGAATGCTTGGGACCAGTCTCCACCTCCATGTTTCAAATCTGTTCCCATAACCGCGGGGTGTGTGCTACTATGTGGTGGTTGCCCCGTTTGTGTAACACTCATGACAGTACAACCAGATTAGCTAATGGCTAAAAAAAGTTGATTTTTGAGTGGCCATTTTGGATTAAAGTTTCCTATATTGTCGGGATCTATTCGCAATCATACAACGTACATCTTCATACCAAGCCGAGCGGTCTGCGGCGATAGACCATCGGCTTGAAGGCCCCGGGTTGAGTTCCGGAAGGGTCATGTGTATGGATTTTAACATTCGTTTTTTTCGTATATTTGTCAGGGGGGGAATCGTACGGGGTAAAAGGATTTCAGTCTGAAAAAAATAGAGAGAATATCCTCCCCAGAATACTTTCATGGCAGTTAGGAATTAGTAAAAATATAGGATACACATTTTATAGCAGGTTTAAAAATATGGTTTGGGTATCCTATTTCTTTTCTGTTAATTATGTTCTTCAATGTTCGAATTTTGACCATTCTCATCATATATTCTGTTTTCAACGGAGTTCCATGAATATTATACCAAATGTTCTTTAAACTTATTAAGTTCGAGAGGTTTTATATGCCTGTAAGAAGCAATTTCTGAAGATAATTCAGGTCCTAATGAATATTATTCACTAGGAAAGGGAAGTATTCCCTTCAACATGGAAGCAGAGGGCAATTTCGCACTCTGGTCAGATCAAACATTTCCGCGTATCAAAGCGAAGGTCCCCCTGTAAAACTTCTTTGCCTAAAGTGTTATTATTAGTATCATAAATTTGCTGAAAGCAAACAATTTGAAGGGTTCGTCGATAATATCTTTGCTTTCTTTGTCCTCCGCCAGCCTTCCAAGCGAAGAAGTGAATTTTACAACATGACTGCTGTATAATAAGCGAGCGATTGGTAAAATGGTAAAAGTGTGTTTTTATGTGTATGTGTATGTGTGTGTGTGTGAGAGAGAGAGAGAGAGAAGACAAAATTTTAGTTGCAAGATGACATACTTCAATTGCTTTTTTCGGTTCATATAGCAAAAAGAATACCGCCACCAGAGAATAAAGACAAGTGTAGACCTTACTCCGTTTTCAATTTGAATAGATGGTGGTGGTAGTTCGGTTTCTTGACCTTGTAAAAATCTTCCCTGTCTTTGATTTTGTTTGTCATCATTCCAGCCAGAAATAAAAAAATGAGAATTCCTCAGTTTACAGCAAGGGGAATTGGGGCCAACACATTAAGGATGATATTCCTGGAAGCTCATGTATCACGATTGTTTCATTCAATAGACAGAGGACACTTTTCTATGAAGGCTTTTCAACATTTTTTCTCACAAAGGGGATTTTCCTTTTGCAATCTATATGACCACTGGCAATTTCAATCTTGGCCATTCCCGCCAGCGTTTTCATTTCCGAGACACGTGACTAGACGAGACATTTCACGAGACGTCCCGTCTCTTCTCGTGTCTCGTCTCGTTTTCGAGACGGGACAAGTAGTCTGTCTCGTCTCGTGTCTCGTCTAAGAGGGCGCTGTCCCGTCTCGTGGCAACACTATGGTCAATAGTTACTATTAATATAGCGCTGATTATTCCATTGCTATAGTAATCAATCATTGTTCAGTGGAGCGGTAAATATGTTTACTATACCTGACTTACGCAAAATTCAATGAAAAATGTGTTCTAAAAATTATAATAAAAAACTGACAAAAAAAAGAAAAATAGTCACTGACCATCTGACAATTTGGAAAGATAGATGGCAACGACATACGAGAAATGACGTATGGGTTTTCACAGCGGGACAGTTGTCTGTTGGTGTTATTTAGTTTTGTTTTCTGGTTTCGTGGAAGACAGGAACCGAGCCTGTGGGTTTCTGAAACTGTATAAGCAAAGAGGCGTGTCTCCCGTTTGAGTGACCGCATGTTGCATGCAACCCAGTCAACTGGCACGTGTCAACTATTAAGGGCTGTGCTGTTGAAGTTGGTAAAAAAAAGGCGCGGAATAAAAAGAAGGAGGTTTCCAACTTTTGACCATAATGGACCTGTATTATTTGGCCTTTCTTTGATTTTTCATTCTTTTTTTCATCTTTTTCTTGAAGTAAAACCCGGTTACTGTGTCCCACGATTACGCTGACTACGTTAAAGGAGACGGGTATGAGAAATGTAGGACATGGAGGAATAAAACAATTGGGAGGAAGCGGGACAATTCACAGAAAACGCACCTTAACATTATATTTCCACCACATAGTTCACTTGGCTTAGGCGGATATCTAACCAAGGGTAACATGCAGCAGAGGTGAACGCTCTACCACTGAGCTGCTACTGCCTCTGTTATCATGTTTAAATTTAAATATTAATACATAACTGAATTAGTAAACAATAATATTTAACAATAAGGCATGGCTAACTTACAATATAATATTGGTAGTTTGTTACGTAATCATTTTTTTCGGCACCATGATAATATGTTTATATCAGTGACGGAAAGAGTTACTAACTTTCACTCATGTCCCCGAAGCTTTCAAGCCAACAGATATACTCGGTGACAAACACGGTATGACAGTTTACGAAACACTGACACGCATATGCAAAGTATGTTTCAGGATTATTAATCCAAGGAGCATAATTTACAGTTATATTTTTCTCTCTTCTTACTATAATCATCTCTGTTGTTGTTATGGTTGTCAAAATATTATAATCAACTATAAATTGCAATGTATGTCAATCTATGAAGCGCTTGAGAATAACATTTTTTTTAAAAAAAAGGAAACTTTCCTTTTTTTCATGACGTAGAACTTTAATCGAACGTATGTATGCTAAAACTCAAGTCGAACATGAGGGTTGACGTCAAATTTTCATAACTACGAATCAGAGATGAAAGAAAGAAAAACTACATGACAAGATGCAATCTAGAATTTTATATAATTGCCGCTACAGAGGGGTGTTCGTTTAGAGGTCATCCGCCCTTTACCCCGAATTTCAGGTTTTGGGGACATAGAACCCTTTGGCTGAACAAAGTTCAACATAAAAAATTGGAAGTCCTTACACCGAATAAATACGGATTTTGATCACTATAATCCATTTCCATTGGCCGTAAGGAGCTATAGGCCTATATTGCTCTCTTGTATACTTTTTTGTCCAAGGATTAAAAAGGGCCTGCTTAACATTTGGTAATTGGGCTTAAGCAACTTTACAGTTTTAATTATCTGTGTGTTCTCCGTATTTATTCGGTTTAAGGACCTCAAGCTTGTTTTGTTGGACTTTGCTTATCAAGAGACTTCTAAAACTTCCTTACTGAGCCCAAAATCTTAAATCCAGAGTGGGGATGGGGGTGGTTGCCCTCATGTCTCACTCACGCCACTGTCCAGCGATTGTCACATGAAACTACCCCACGCCATTTCGCATGGTTCGAGACAACGAGCTTGCTCATAACATCTATGAGGTCAAAAATGTTTCGGTAGCTTAAAAGGTTGTATCCCATCTTCCTATATTTTCATCTAGTCTCATGTACCTTTTCATAATACACTACAGCGTCTGAGTTATGGTTTGCAAAGAGTCGAAATCTGTTTATTAATTTTCCGTCATACAGTCTATCTTACGAAAAGCTAGCAGCGTTTCCTCGTTTAAGTATTTGCAGCAGTCAAGAATAACCTTCATTACTTCTCGATGATGATTTATAAGTTCATTACTTTGCACCAAAACACTTGAATCAATTCGATTTCCTGCTAACAATTGTATTCTTGCAATTTGATATTCGAAATACCATTTTTATATTTCGGTGACCTCTCTATCTCTAGAAGCATTTTAGAAAAAAGAAATCCACCCTTTGTATCCCGTTGAAGATCATACAGTTTGATATCTTGGTTAGGCATAGCATGCAATGCACGCAGAAAGTCGCATCTCTAGATTTGCTATAGGCTAACCATTTTCGCTTTTTGGGTACAATAATGTAGTAATTGACTTGGTAACTAGATTTTACGTTTCTTTTTGTCTTTGCGTGAAAAAAGGCAATTTTAATTTTTTAAAATTAAAACAATCCCCCACCCCAAAATTGTAATGACACTATTGAGGTCATGTTCCCCTCGTGCGAACATCCCTGACTGTAGATATTTCCGTTAATTTCCATTAAATCTTTCGCCGCCAGAAAAAATATATATTTCTTTAAAACAGCTGCCATATTCAAAGATTCTGAAGAATCATGATTTTAGCGCATGCTAAGTTTGATTTAGTTAATAACTAGCAGAATACCCGTTCTTCGCATGGGGAAAATAGTTTCAGTTTTGACATAAAAGGGCACCAAAATTATCACCAATCAACTTATGGACCCGAAAAACGATTAATTAGAAACTAATATCGGTAACTTACAATGAATTTTACCTGTCATCATCTGCCTTCAGGAGTAGTAATGGCGTATGAATTGGAACTTAAAGGGCATTGCAAGTATCATTGTGCATCTGAGCGACCCCGAAAACTATGGATTGGTCATTAATATTCGTCATATTCTTTGTATATCTCCTCCTCCCTCTGCCCCAACTTGCGGGGGTGAATTGGGATTTAAACGACGATGGAATTGTCACTGTTCATCTCGGCGATCCCGAAAACTATGGATTCGACACTAATATTGATTATTTATGATAATTTTTAAATAGCCCCAAGTCGCGTCTTCGAAGTTAAATGATGAAAACCATCCCAGGCCGAAACTAATTCATGCTGAAAATGTGATCGAGATCAGTCTTTAACTCACAAACATAGTCACTTTCATTTGTATATAGGTTCCTATATATATTGCAGAATAGGTTAATAATTGCAAGAATTATGATTTTTTGCAAATCACCTTATGGATTTATCAAATGCACGTTATATTTAATAAATAGCTGCAATATATGCATGGAATTTTTTAAAGATGTTATTTTCTGATGTATTCTCTAAGAAATGAACTGAAAATTTAACTTCTTCGTACACTTTTTTCAGGTTCACCCTTTTATCTACTGTAGTAGGTGCTGGTAGAAAGGGTCGTTTATTTTACTAAATTGTTAATTAAAGCAAGATTAAGTTAAAAATTATCACTTTTTCTGGCTAGTCCGCTACAGTAAGGATCAATATTATGCATTAGAAAAAGTTTATATTTCATTCTTCTGAGATTAATTTTATGCCTCTGAAGAACCTTTAAAGTTCATGACTTGTAGCCGGCAATCATAACAATATTTTTAACCACACAATCATTTTATCTTGTCAAGGAAGTACCGAAATTAGATCGAATAATAAATAAATTATTGGTCCCCCTCTCTTTTCTGGCAGCCATAAAGACATTTAGTTAGGAATTGTTAGTATTGTTACCTCAATCAACCCTAGGCCTACATGAACGTGTCGACACGTGTCGAATGTTTGTCCTAATCCTCGTTTCGCCTTTCCAATTATCTGACAATTTTATGACAGATAAATGATAAGATTTGTGTCCGCCATTATAGGCGAAAAAAAGGATCCTCGTTTTGTCTAATCCATGTTACGCCTAAAATGGCGGACAATAAGAAAAAACCGTGGAAATTCAACTAAAGGGAAATTATATAAGAGAAAATTCCCTAGTATATAAAGAATTAAGAAATGCAAAGTATATAGATTAATATTATATTAACTATTTTCGAGGAGTTAGGATTACCAAAACTCCTTTATGTATTTACTAGGACCATGGATATATACGAATATATATGAGTAAGCGAATAGCAAAACCCGTTAAATTCACATTTTAAAATTTGTGACAAATCGAGAAAAACTGTTTAAACACGTCATAATTGTAAAATAACATTACAAACTAGAGAACATTAAAGAATTAAGAATAATGTGAGTGTTGGTCTATCGAAAGCTGTATAATCACAATAGTCTGTGAATTGCCTTATTGAAGAAAATAGTTTGTGTTTAACAGCTTTTGCGTATGTAAATGGAAATAACAGCTTTTGCATCTGGACGAGCGGCCATTTTTTTAGGCTCAAGATACAAAACCTATCAAAAAGAAAGGGAGTCAGAGTCGGAAATCAGTATTATGCCTACTAAAATATTGGGGGAGGGAGGGGGATGTATTATCAACTATACATTGCACAAGATTGGCACAAATGAATATTTATACACAAATGCTACATTAATTTTGTTCTAAATGGAAAACAATGGATCCAAATATGCAAAAAATTGAGTTATGTAACCTCCTCTCCATCATCTACTAAATGGAAATCCATATCGTCGTCGTCCTCTGGTGCATCACCATTTTCTCGGTTTTCTATTCCTCAAAAACCTCTTTGTAAAACGTGAGCTTTGAGCTTCTTTCAATCGTCAAACCCTTCGTAACTACAAGCGGAGTTAATTATAGGCCTACCTATCCGTATACATTTCTAAACTGAATGAATATATTTTGGAAGAGTTTGTAACCTTTTATGGACTAACATAGGGTGAATATTAATTTGCCAATTATCCCAATATATGAATTTGAAATATAGCAAAACAAAATGTGCAAATGTTGAGTTTGAGCAAAACAGTGGCAGAAAGGGAATCAGAAATGGTAAATAAGTGGCAAAGTTTTTTTAACATCTTGTACTAGAAGCATGTTATAATTTTGAATGATAATTGACACGAGACATTTTAAGAAAGAGGTTCTGCTGAAGCTGAAGAGACTGTTTAGAGAAGAACTTAATCCAACAATGTTCTGTTCAAAGTAAAGAGTTACCCTGAAATATAAAACAAATGACTTTTAAGCATAGGATAGTCCACTCACCTTGTCTTTTAGGCTACATTTCGTTTCCAGTTTTTCATGTGTCTTGTACGTTTTCTAGACAATTTTGGTGTTGTCTGATAATAAAATTATGATCATCGCTGCCTAGAGTATCGTTTTCTTTCGAGTTTTCGTGCATTTGTCTAGTAATTATTAAAGAAAAGCAAATAAGCACAGGAAAGTTTCACGAACAGTTAGGTTAAAATATATAGTGTCCCCATTTTCAGTCCAGGGTGCGTGGTGACTCAGTAGTAGAGCGTTCACCTCCGGTGCTTGGGGTAGAGACCTGCACGGGCCGTGCACGGCCCGCGGGCCGGGCATGGGCGGGCCGACTCTGTTATTTCTTTGGGCCGGGCCGGGCTTGGGCGGGCCGACACTGTTATTTCTTTGGGCCGGGCCATGCTTGGGCTGGCCGATACTGATTTCTCTTCAGGTCGGGCTGGGCTGGGGCCGATCAATTGCAATTCTTTAATAATTATTGACTTTTGTTAAACGATAATTGGAATAAAGCCAAACGTTGAAGAAGTGTGTCCGTGAAAAATGTTACAAAGAATGCAATAACTATTTACAGTTTGTGTTGCTTAGCGGCTTCACTTTCACTATAGAGGATTGCAGTCATTATGCGGTAAATTGAGCTCTGACCTTGACCTTCACTGAACTTAAAATATAACAAGAAGAACTGGGAATGTTTTGCCTGTCGCTAAACAATATTGGCATCTTCACTTTATGCTAAAAAATCAATTAAGTTAGATTTTTGTTACAGGGAAGGGAGTTTTTGTTCTCTCTATGACAGGTAAAGTTCTAGGAGGCAATGATACCATTCGGGAGGCAAGCGTCACGTTGTGAACCAGAGTTTAGAAAATGTTTCTGAGGTTAGGTCAAATTTAGTACTAAATTTTGAGAAAGATTGGGGCTCAAGCTAATTTTTTAAAAAAATTATCGAGCGGTCGGGCCAAAAACTTTTAAAATTTATCGGGCCCGGGCTGGGCCGGGCCTAGGTACGTTCGGGTTGAATTGGGCTCGGGCCGAAAAATTCGGCCCGTGCAGGTCTCTAGCTTGGGGTCCCTGGTTCGATCCCAGCTCGCGCCGTGTGGACTTTGTGGTGGACAAACACCGTGCTCGTGGGTTTTTTAGGGGTTCTCCCGTTTTTTCCCACTTTCTTCATTCCATCATTTCATTCATTTCTCATAATCACCGTCTCCTTTAGCCTAACCGGCATAATCGTGGGACGTAAAACTAAATATTTCATTTTCATTTTTTTTTAATTTTCAGTCCAAAAATAAAAAAAAAATGAAAGCACACACTTCAAATTCTGCCAAATAAAATTTCGAATGATTTCGGAAGACCAAACTAATCCTATACAGTACGAAGCCTCAAATTGTTTGAAATATGGAATTAACCGGATTTGATTCTGCTTTTCTCATAAGGTTATTTGCAGGTTTAGGATTTAACAGTTTATGAAACTGAATATGGAAGAGGATTTAAACTGGTTTTGCATCTGTTGCCATGATGGATTTAACAAGTTTTGGTAATTGGCACATATTTCAATCTGAATTTTCAACTAGTTAAAATGGCTTTTTCTACTATTTGAAAATAATAGCTCTACAACAAAGGTTTCCAGAGCAACCACTATCTCGTTTTCTTTCTTTCTTTCTTTTTTTTTTTTTTTTTTTTTTGCTTTTTCTTTTTTTAAGTGAATTTAACGGGTTTTGCCGTTGGCCTACTCATATATCGTATATATATAGACACGTTCTCTAACGATCCAAACGATTATGGTATGGATTCCAAATCTTAAGAATAGATTTCATCTCAGCTTTAGTCTTCTATTAAAGGAAGAACTAGTACAACTTTCGGTTTCAATATTGATTCCTAAATATTTAAAATCGTAAGAGATAATGAGAAATCAGCTTCCGATAAACAGGTTGCATCTCTCACACTATCACTCTATTCCTGCCGTGCGTTATAGGTATATTTCCGGTTTCAACATTGAATCTGCATAATTTGAAAATCTACAGTACTTTAACAATGTAAAAAGAAACTCACATGTAAGAGAACAAGGTATAAATGTTTTCATAACTTTGCTCACTGCACCGAACACTAGTGAACCTTAGCCGAGACGGACACCCAACTGAATAAGGGGTTTAGCAGGATAGTTAGTATACAATGTTCGCTTCACCACATGCACTTCAGAAGCCGATAACCCACGAGGTTACTACTTGTCATTATATGTCACAACGGTTAATGTTTTAGACTGGCAACAGAATGCCGTGACTGGACCATAGAAACGAGTAGCATGGTGCGATGCAGGGTTAGCAAAAACCATGTTTAAAAAAATAAAAACAATAAACCTGTTTTTTGTTTAAAACCTGGTATTTTTTGGGTTTAAACAAGGTTTTTTGTTTAAAAAATTTGCTGTATGTATTTATATCACATATGGAGAGAAATAAATTTGTTTCATCTTGGTGTTATTGTGCAACAACCGGGTAATGCTGGAAGAGGTCACATAAGCTTAAAGAGGAATCAAACCGCTTCTCGGCTTACATCCGAGAGAAATTGTCCTCCATTTGAACTCGAAACCGGGACTAATTGACCACAAATGCGATATGTCTGCCGACTCACTCATGAAGGACTCCTGGTAAAAATACGTTGTCCTGATCTTTAGGTACTTGTTAATGTAACTGTCAAGAGTCATTTCAGAAGGACAAAAAGATAACCAGTTGCACAAGTGAAACCATTATACAGAATTACATATGCACAATTTCAAAATGCTGCAGAGTACAGAAGAACTAATTCAGTCCAAGTTAGTTCATTACGACTTTTATTAGTCCAAGTTAGAAATACAACGAGAAGAAGAAGAAATAGGCTTAATTTGCATATCAGTAAGAAAAGTGAATAAAGATACGAATTATATGAGTCAAGTTTGGCTCTGACCCATTTATACCTAAATAAATACCAAAGATACTTCTGATTTCAATAAATGCCTCTCGTGGGATTTGTATGAACCCTCCTCCCCCCCAAAAAAACTACAGCATTTTGATGTATTTTATCAAAAGTAAACATTATTAAAACGAAACAATATTTAGAATTTTTCTTTGATTGAAATTGCATAACAATAATAACAAACTATAAAAACATCACAAAAGAAGCATTTATAAACTTATAAAAAAAATACAAAAGTTGCTTTTGTAGTATAATCTTTTTGAGTAATGAATGGGGAATTTAGGTCTGAATATAATACGAATAATATACGGGAGTGAAACGTGATAACCCATAAATGTGTGTTCATCAAGATTGTACGGACATTTACACTTTTACGAACATTTTTCGTGTTTTGGTTTCAACCATTTTTTTTAAACAGCTGGTTTTGACCAGCAAACCGTGGTGCGATCAGTCTCGATTTCAATCTCATCACGCCCATACTGACCTATAATTTGGTGCCAGCCCAACGAAATCATGGTACCTACTATTCACCCGTATTGTATCGAAGTACGAAGATCACCAGATAGCATGATAGCAATAGTAATTAATTCCTATCCGTATTTGGTCTCTCTATTTCCGTTATTACTGAATGTACGCACAAAAGAGTTGAATGATATAATTTCATTGTTCTTCATCGTATGCCTTACCCTCAACCTGAGTTTCCGAGTGATGTTACGTACAGGAAGATATATATATTTTGATTCTTTTGTTAAAAATTGCTCTGGATATAATTTAATTATGTACAACGAATTGCTTTATTAGCATAAGGTATATATATATATATATATATATATATATATATATATATATATATATATATATATATATATATATATTATAAGTTATAAGTGTTATTAACACTACAAAAATTAAAAATAAATAATTTAAGTTCATTATGAATATTTTATAATAATACATGTATATAATGTATGTACAATCTATACATTCAAAATTCGTAATGTAGTATTTATACATTCAATACATATCTAAGGTTACCAACTATAGTGTGTGCATACATCGACAACGAATAAAATGAAATAAAATGAAATCTTTGAGTTTTACGTCCCACGATTAAGCCGGTTAGGCTAAAGGAGACGGTGATTATGAGAAATGAATGAAATGGTGGAATGAAGAAAGTGGGAGAAAACGGGAGAACCCCGAGAAACCCACACACACGATGTTTGTCCACCACAAAGTTTACTTGGCCGTGGCTGGGATCGAACTCGGGACCCCAAACACCACAGGTGAACGCTCTACCACTGAGCCACCGCGGCCCCTTCGACAACGAATAGTGTTCCGCGGACAATAATTTGAGAAACGTTTTCATAAACCATTCAGCGAAAGACGTACACTCCCTAAGGTGTTACACGAATATTGTTAATTTACCACAGGTGCAACTTGCCACTTGCTGATTTATCATAAGCAAAAGCTAAATGTTCCAGACATCTATTTTTAAATCTATTTTTAAATTTTAATTCTAAAATCACTAGAATGGTAAAACTATAGCAAAGAATATTTTACGTGTTTCACTTCCAAATCAAAATATTTAGGGTCATAATTCTTACTTTAAGTAGAGCATCTGCCTCCATCTATGTGTGTTTAATTTCTATTTTAACAAACAGGAGATGTTGAGTTAATTTTCAGTTTAACGTCCCATTCAGCAGTAAGGCTGTATGATACGTGAATATATTGATTAACGTGGAATCCGAACCACATGAACTCCCGCTAGGAATCGAACCAGGGTCTCCGGCATCAAAGATGATTACGATAAACGCTTAGCCACAAAAGAGCTCGACAAAGAGGAGATATGCTTCCACATCTTAAAGGGCGCACCACCGGTAATAGTAGAGATTGGCCAAATGAACAAATTTAAAACAAATAAATGATTAATGTCAATAACAAATGAATTAAAACCATTGTCGTGTTACGGGAAGTTGGAAACATGAAAGTTTTACGTCACATGGTTATGCGTTCTAGGCTAAATGAGACGTTGATGATGGGAAATGAATGAAATTGTTTAATAAAGAAAGTGGGAGAATCCCGAGAAAACCCACGCAAAGGGTGTTTGTACATCACAGTTCACTTGGTGCGAACTGGATGGAAACAAGGACCCAGACATGTACGAGAGGTGAATGCTGTACCACTGAGCCACTGTGGCCCGCAAAGGGGAAGTTGGTATTATACCTATCGGTCATAGACATCAAACCTCGATGACAGCTACTGAAGGTATATTAAATGAATACCTCATATGTAATTTTCGTACCTTCACAATACTTACAATACTGTTAATACACAACATTCATTTCAGGTAAAGCAAAAGAAATTCACGATGGAATATAGTCAATACTTCACTATCTTAGACAATAACGTCACCTCACAGAATGCCTCAAAATCTTAGCAATGTACATGGTTTATCATCTTCATAGTTATTATTTACAGGTTAGTTGCCGCAACTGAGATGCTTATACGCCCTACGGTTTTCCGCTAACCTACATTCGATTATATATATATATATATATGTATAGTGGACAAGCGCAATTTGTACAGAATGAAGACGGTAAGGTTCTTTTAGGAGCCGCCTAGAGTATGAATGAAATGTAATGTTATGTTTTTCTAAATAATTTCTTTTCCTGACCTTGAGTGCATGGATTATGCTTCGTGTTTCAGAGACACTGCAACGGGAGATGAGAAATGTATTATAATCAGCATAAGACTACGTGAAATACACTTTAAGGTTTTTAATTTAACATGTGAACATTACAATATATTATGTACTATTTTAGTAAGAGCATCAAACCAGGTTCTCTTAAAGATAGAAATTTTTAGTTAATTTTGTTATGTATAAGTGTAATCAATGTGTATAAACGTAAACTTAAAACATAAGACAGAAACGGAAAACATTACGAATCAAAATTGTAAGCATTAATGACAATTTGTCAAATAAACGTGGTTCATTCTATATAAGTGCATTCTTAGTAACTTGTTAGTGTACAAAGGTAGTTATTTTGTGATTTAAAAAAAATCATAATGTGTTAGAAATATATTCATTGTATAACTTCAAATGTGAGCTCTTGCTTGATCGTATCACACAATGACTATTAAAACAATTAAGATTACAATATACTTGACATTGTTATCAACCTTTGATATAATTTGTTTGTCTTCCTTCTATTACTATGGCCTAGGTCTTGTGTGTGTTTGTTTATCTCTGGGTGTAACAAACGGCTCTGTGAACTCAAAGTATTTTAACAACCGTTTCTAGCGAACAGGTGCGAACCAGGTAAAAGGCACCAATGCATACACCCTTCCTATTCCCAACTAGAGAAGGTTTCATTTTTTTCTGAAACGTAAGAGGTAACCCTCACAATATCCCTTCTGAAAGAAAAAATATACATGGGTGTACACTAATGTCCAAAATTATTGTCGCATGTCTATAAATATGTTGTTGTAGGAATAAAATTTTATAACGAATTCGCCCGGTATTTCTGATAATATTAGCATGTCTCTAATCTGTAAATACATGTATGTGGAAAATTTAATGTCAAAAGAGCAGTAAAGAAGAAAAATAAAACTAAAATAAAACTTTCTTTTCCATTTAGCAACATTTTGTTTCACTCGTTCTAATTTTCGTATTTATAATTTGTTTCCGATCAAATTTACCACAAATATACATTTCCCGATTATATACATACTATCGGTATTAAAACTACGCTTCAAAATTATTATCAAATTATATTCTTACATTTTGTACTATATAGGACAGACCATTATCGTACTTACCAAAACAGAGATGAAATCATTCAGAATCCAAGCGTAGGAATTAAATTTTTAACTTTAAGAATGATGAAAAACACCAATAAACACTCATGTAGACATATCTATACACACACACACACACACACATCTATATCTATGAGGTGCACCACTTCTCAAAAACACACAAAACTTTTCTCAATACTTACAAAACATTGTGGATACATTTCAATATTTATGCATGAAATATATATTTTCAGCGAAGCACACGATACACTGCTCGACTAAATATATTTATAGGAAAATTAAAAAAACATTCAATTTTTCTATAGCATCTATTCGCAATAATAACGACACATTACTGATTTAAAAACAAAATAAGAAAAAGAAGTTCACAGTCCACTGTGTTCCAACATCCTTTCCAAATTTTGATTGGAAGAAATCCTAAGAAATTCCATTTGTGCATTTGAGGCGAATCCTATATGTGGTTACAGAGTTCATGTCTTATAGATCTAGCAGAAATTGAACATAACTCTTGACACTAACTAAGGCCAGATTAGGAGTCCTCCAAACAGTCTCTACCACCGTGTCTTTCTGGAACAATGTTCCGTGGGGCACACATAGTATTCCGTGAATGGCACTGCAATAGTGGCAGACAAAGTTTTCTTCCAGTACCGTTATGTTTTTATAATTAATTTAGAAAGTCATGTCCTCCTTTAATGTTTGCGTTGTCAGAGGGGGCGTGTATGTTATTAGGGTTTGATGACATGCTTACGTGTGTTTGAAAAGTTCCTATGTTTCTTTTTATAGTTCTTGGAAATGTCGTATCCTCTTTTTCGAGTCTGTATACTGGATATTCTTAAAAATAATAATGGAAATTTGAATTAAATCTGTTGATACGATGATACGTCATTCTGTATCACTTACTTCCGTAGTAGTGATTAAATTAATAATTTGTAGTAGTGATTAAATTAATAATAATAATGATATTAAATATATTACTCCAACAATATGTGAGAGAATAAAAGATATTCTCTTAATAAATTTTGTTTGCTGTGCAAACTCATTATTTATTTAACCTTTCGTAATAAATTACTCGAACAATATGTGAGAGAATAAAAGATATTCTCCTAATAAATTAGTCGTACCAACTTATTTGATCGCTTGCTAAGCAAGCTGAGAACACTTGCAGTGTGAACCTACAAATAATTTCGAAAATATTTTAAAATAAGAAGCTGAGAACACTTACAGTGTGTAAAGGTTTATGTGATACGTACTGGGATCGAACCCGGGACCCTTAGCACCGGAGATGAACGCTGTATGATGGGAGGGAAATATTTATTCATGCGGGACTTTTTAATTTGACGCATCGTATTTTTTTATCTTCTCGTAGTTATTACTTGAACACTGTGTGAGCATACTCGGTGAACGTTGTAAAAGTTCGTGTACGGTACGATACACTATGTTGGTACATATACAGAGCGTGGTTTTCGTACGTCTTTTGCTGGTGAACTTAAGACATGAACTGAACTTTTCGCGCGCTTTTGGAAAACCGGTTGGGTAGGAGTGATGATGTGTGCTTGCAGGGTGTTGCTAAAACTTGAATTCAAATACAAAGGAAAACCGTTGACACGTTTGGTAAACATCACAGAATACCGCCAGACTAATAGAAATAACTTTGGTGCCACGGTAGGTGAACAAAAGAAAGATTGCGGACGTGGGAGATAAACATCACAAATTGGGGGCAAACTAATAGAAATAACTTTAATGTTGGGAATGCTGAACACGTGATTACCTTCCGGTTATGAAAATACTTTAAATACACGTTATAAGAGACAAAATATATAAAGATACATCATGGAGTCGTATGAGAAGAAGGATCTTTGCAATAGCAATATTGAAGCAATATCTGATGCTGAAACAGAAATATACGAATCATCGTCAGATGAAGAATTTGATTTTGATGCAATAGATTCACCAGCGCTAACAGTTTCACCAACACCACCATCATCTCCAGTTGTATTATCAAGAACATCACGATTTTGGGCTTTAGATTGTTGTTGTAATAGTGAGAAAGTGAATCGCGAATGTATAAAGAAGGCTATTGAAAAATGGAATTTTAATGAAACACTAATATGTGAGGGATGTACGACAGGATCTAATCATGATTTTGATCATGATTGTATGACTATGCGTCCAGAATTATTGGAAATCCTCGCTCGGAGTATTACAGCAAGCCTAGTGTTGAAGATGATGTATTTTATTTGTACGCAAACACGCATATTATCGGACTATTAACAAGAGAAAAATTTTATGATGCCTATGTGGAATTATTAAGTGATACAAACTATTTACCGGAATTACTAGAGATCATAAGAAAAGACAAACGGAAAGCGAATATTTCAGATTGAAAAAATGTATTCGAATAGTGCTAGTGTTTCATGTGTGTTATGTACTGGTGAAAACAATAATGTGAATTGTGTATTAAAAACTATAAAAGTATACTTACAACAACAATAATTCAATGGAATGCGTGGAATGCAAGTTACATCTTCCTCATGAATGTAGACATTTTCATAATACTGGATCATTTGCAGTGAAGTATTTATCTCTTGACAAAACTCTTAGTGAACTCTTTGAAGTGTTTGAACAAGAACATAGTGAAATCTCATTTCTATGCTTTATGCATAAAACTTGTGATTTTTACAAAATACAGAATTTGTTGGACAGATAATTCCGTTTTTTTATTTTTCATACAAATGAAATTTCACCATGTGTAAATCAATATATTATCGATATTCAAGGTTTTAAAATGTCTGATAACGAATTTATTATTCATGAGTTTTGTTTAACTGCATGCGATTATACAGTAAATTTCCATTGCTTGGTAAAATCACCAGTAGAATATAATTTATTATCACTAGGATGTCAAAAACAAATTGACTGGTTAACATTAAATTTGCATGGATTGAAATGGAATAGGAAAACTGGATATACTGTATCATGCATACGAAACCTTGTATATCAATTATGCGCAAAGAATTCAACCTTTTATTGTAAAGGTTTAGAGAAATCTCTTTGGATTAAAAGAATATTTGCAATAGATAATGTCATTGATTTAGAAACAAAACATTGTCCTTCATTAAATCAATTATGTGGAAATACATTTAATGAATATCGTTCTTTTCACACAAGTATTGTAAAGAAATCAGGATGTGCATATCGTAATGCACAACAGTTGAATTATTGGTGGAAACATGAAAGATCAACAGCATTAACTAATGCATTATCAAGATTGTAATGAGGAATTGTAAATAAAATGCATGGGTGTGAGTTTAAAAAATTTATTGTAAATTAAAAATGTAAATTAAAACAATAAATAAATTATAAAATTATTTGTGTTTTCTTTTTAAAAATTTGTTTACATGTTTATAAACAATATCATCATTCTTTTTCAAATTTTTCTTGTTAAATGATTTTAAACACTTTTCAAATGATTGAGTGCGAATAATATGATGCAGAAAATATAAGACAAAATAGCCGCATAACACAGAATTATCATGTTGATATTGTTGAATATTTGTAAAGTACATTTTAGTATTTTTCGACAAAAAGTTTTTTTATTTCCTTGGAAATGTCCATAGCAAGACTATCAAAGTAGTACCCATGTTTTTTCTTACTGATGTACACTGCAACCCAGTGGGAACCAGCAGAATCAGATGTATCAAGATTAATCACAAGTGTTGCAGGAGGTTTTACCTTTACAGGAAGTTTGTCAATAGGGTAAATTCCGGTAACACTTGCACCAGTCACTTTATCACTTAGTAACACTTTTAATAATTCGTCACTATACATGATGAAGATTATTATTATTATTAATTGTACTAGGTATGTAATTATCACTGTTATTCACATGTAACACATAATCATACACTTTTACATATTCACTATACAGTAATGCTTCATGAACAGTACATCTATATTGTCCGAAACGATGCTTATTATGTGCACACCGATGAACGTGAAAACTTAATGCAGTATACTTTGGACAGTTTATTTCTTCTAAATTTGTAACTTCCCTTTGAAGAATTTCTTGAAGAAAACATTTTCTATTTATTCCGTATGTGTATATGGTTGTAGTATTTGAATATGTTTGAAGTATTTCCTTAAGATATGAATATTCTACATCCCCTTCGTGCCAGGTAATGCTATACACATTCTCACCTAGATATTTGTTTGTACTTACGATTGGCTCAGCTAATCTATTTAAAGGAAATGGGGGTTTAAAAACCCAACTTTGAAAAAAGGAAACGTCAGGATTTACAATGGCTAGCTCTTTTATAATAAAGTCATCTTCGTTATCATGATACGCCGACAAGTGAACAACAACCCACATTGTACTCAACTAAAAAATTAGAAGGTGTTATCAGTATAAATATTTCTGTCTTTGTCTACTTGTGCTAAAGAATCGAATTGTGCGTACACAATGCATGTAACAGGTTCAGTTAAAGTTTCTGAAAATGATACTTTAAGTTTACAGGGGAATCGCGTACTACATCCCACGTGTTATCACCTAAAGTTCCTGATGGAGATAGAATAAATGCATACAGAGCATATCCGTTTGGATACTCATCAAGAGTAACAGTATGTGAATAACTTTGATAATATATACCAGTACCTGAAATGAAAGTATAGTAACTTAGAAGGTATAAATTATTATTAAAATCAGGAGTGAGGGGGTTGAGAGGAAATGATTTTGAACCGACTTGTAATTGGAGTTTGTTAACGTTAAAGTCTCGAAATTCAAAGGGATTAAGATGAGATTTCCCATTGAAGGCTATTTTAGAGATGAAACCAATAATCAGGCCTTTAGGAACATTACCCAGGAAAAGATTATCAATGCTGTAAGACTTTACCTGTGCAGGTATAGTATAAGATCTTGTTTCCACTCTCGTCAGAGGTAAATTGGCTGTTTCCGAACCCATTCGTGTATTTAATTGCATAGCTAAATCTGCAGCTACATCAATACGTCGTACATAAAGAATAATTTCCTCAAGTGCAACTTTATAACTTGTATTTTCAGCAGACATTAAGCAAAAATTATCTTTACTACGATGTAGTTTTACACGCAAACTTACTTTGTTAGGAAGCATACAATCTAAACTTACAATATCAGTATGAAGACGTCCATACATTTCAAAAGATTTACTATTTTTCAGCATATTAGCACGTTTTTAAAAACCAGCATTTGTATTATCTAATTTATTAAAATTTTTTGCAGTATCCTTATGCCACATGGCCCGTGCTAAATGTGTTTGAGAAGCATCATGAGAATAATTTAATAATGTTTCAATGTATGCACGATAAGGATAAGATCCTGATGAAGAACTAATTAATTTATCATTTAACGAAATATCAATTTGACTAAATAAAGAATGTAAGAAATTATTTACGGGTGCGACAACATCATCATTAGCTAAAGTTGTACCATCAGCTTTAGTAATTTTACAACGTAAATAAAGATATAGATATGCAGGATGAATAAATTCACCTGTTTCTCCCAGAATAACAAATTCAATAGGTCCTTCTGAGGTTAATGTTGAAATAGGACGATATTCAGCATTTGTAGTTGCTTCAATAGCTGTTTGTGTCATTGGTATAGAAAAGAAATCAAATTCATTGGTACAACATTCAAAACTATTTGAATTTAGGAACGCCATTATGAAAAGATGTTCTGTATATGTTTACGTTTTGTTGGTGGTCCAAACTTTACAATTGCAGGAGCTTTCCTCTTGCGTGACCGTCTCTTGCCGTTACCAAATAGCAACTGCCCAACTTTATTAATTGCTTTTGTCTTTAAACTATTACCAGCTTCTTTTACACGTGCTCGAACCGAATCTTTAAGTGGTCGATTTTCTAATACATCACCCGCAACTTGCATACCGGTTTGTAATGCTTGACGTCCTACAGTTTTTGCACCTTGTTTAAGAAATGGTAAAGCAAAACGAAATAATCCTTTAAAGAAACTACCTATACTATGTCCCCTTTGATATACAGGTCCTGAAAAATATGGTATTCCGCGCCCACGATGATAAGTAACATGTCTTGCTCTCATTGCTATTATTATTATTATTTAGAAGATGCCGGAGAGCGTTTAAAATGTAGTGTTACGGTCAGTGTCCCAGAACGAAATGGCAAATTTCGCCCTGCATGATCTTTTAATAGTATTTCAATAGTGTTAAAACAAAATTTTGCAAGTTGCATATAATGTATATCTTCAAATGTAATTGTTTGAACTTTTCCATATTTAATGTCAGAGATTGTTGCTATACGTAATAATGGTGCTTTTGTATCACCTAAAAATTGATATTGTATAATATCTGTATAAATAAAAATTTGATGTGGATATCCGATATCTATGTATGGTTGTTTGAATCCGTGAGATTCTTTTACAAGATCTGATTTTTTAGAAAAACCTAATTGTAAAGCTAATGTAGGCGACAATGTAACTGATTCTACATGTTCATCACATTCAACATGTAAAACATTTGAAAAACTAAATTTTATAAAACTCGATATTGCGTTTAATTCTTCTAGTAAATGATGAATGGATGGATAATATCCAACAAGAATTTGCTTTTCATAGGTTCTGCATTTTGAAATTTGTACCATATAAGGTTTTCACCCGCGGTAACATTATAACATGTTAGTGGAATATGTGCTTCACTTAATCCTACATGCCAATTGGATTCTGATAAACGAATATTATTTTTTAATTAATTAATAAAATGTGTTGGACTATTTGTAGGATATACATCTGCACTAGCATTTGAAACTAATGTAATGTAAAAACTATCATCAATACTTTCAGAAATCATTTTCGTTTAAAGTGAAGTGTTAGGTTTGAAGTTCCAAAACGAAATGGTAATTTTAACCCGTGTTCATCTTTTAAGTTTACTTCTATTGTATCAAAATATTTTTTTTTCAACTTTAACATATTGTGGTGTGTGAAACACAAAAGATTTTACATGACCGTGTTGTACACACTATATTACACACTATATTATATACACTAAGTTTTCGAACTAATGGACCTATATTTTGTTGTTGTTTTACAATATCAATGCAAACATTAATTGTATTGGGAATATTATAATCTAAATCACATGGAAATTTCCACGTGCTAATATTAAATCAACATTTTTAACTTTTGTGTATATAACATTTTTAACATCAAGCGTATTTTCATTAATAAATCCAAAAACTGTTGTAATCCTGGTGTCACACCAATCATACATTGATCTTCTAATTTTAAAGAATGTTTAATAACAACTTGATTTTTATTTTGTAAATAGTGTAACATACGAACATTTTCAGGAATTAATTGTAGAATCGATTCAATTGATGAATAATATCCAGGTGTTATTGGAACATGGTAGCGTTCAACTTTATCATCGATAACACTAGTAATTATAATTTCTTCATTTTCACCAACATTGTAAAAACTCCACGGAATATTAATTTGTGTTAATGCAACAGCCCATTCCCCATCACTTAAATCAATAGGTTGTGCCAATTTAACTCGAAATGATGATGTTTTACTATTATCAAAAAGATTGCTACTTGCATTTGAAGGAAGAGTAACGTAAAAGTCGTGTGTAAAGTTCGAATTCATTTTGCAGACTAAATAGAATCTGATCTAATCCTCGAATTCGTACTTGATGGATATCCTAACCATTTTACATACATCCACCCTTTTTTACGTTTTAATACTTTTTCAATGAAATATGTTTTCTTTGAATTTATAATTACTTTTTTAATTCTTGTGCATAAAATATTCCTTTAATTTCTTCACCGTTCCAATCTTTTAATTTGTAAGTGACAGGATCTGACTTAATACATTTGTCAACAATAAATATTTCTTGTGACCATTTAGGTAAATATCCTTTTTCTAATATATGTTTATACTTACTAACACGTACATAATCACCCGCATTAAATTTACATGTTATATTCTTTTTATTATTTTTATTTCCGTATAATGTTTCCCACACTTGATTCACATTGGAATCATTTACTTGTGCAGGTGACATTTTAATACTTGAATGGTATGAATGATTATAATTTTTTACAATTTGATCTAATACATTAATATAACGATAAGTATACTTTGCAGTAAAATAACGATATAATTTTTCTTTTAATGTACGTATAAAACGTTCTGCTAACGCGCATTTAATTTCGGAAAGAACACTATAATGATTAATTTCATATTTTTTAAACAATTGTTTTACATGACGATTATAAAATTCACCGCCTAAATCTGTTTGTACGTTAAACACGGGTAACTTGAAATTTTTAAAAGTTCTTGTTATTGCTTTTACCATTTCAGGACCTTTCTTTGTTTTTAACGGAACACAATATGCATAACGTGAGAAAATATCTATACAACATAATATATATTTATAATTATTATTATACTTTGCAATGTTTTGCATATCTGCTAAATCCATTTGTAATGTTTCATTTGGTGCACTAACATAATACTTTTTACGTTCAAAAACTTTACGAGCTGATGCATGTAATGTATAAGCATCTTGAGAAGCTAACCAATTTTTAATTTTCTTTTTAGATAACTTTGTTTTGCGTTGTAATGTTTGTATACTTGATAAAGAATTAGGATTTGAATAATCATAATATAGTTTTGATAATTTTGTCATTATACATACTATATTCTTTCCACTGTTTAAATAAATTAGCAACTAGTGCAGGACTAGTAGATTTTCTTAGTTTACGAATACGTTGTCTACTACTACTACTACTACTATTCACTTTTGATGTTGGTGTGCTAATAGGTGTACCAATAAATTCTTTAGGAACATTAAGATCTTCTAATAAATATTTAAATTCATGAATACCTAGAGGATTTCTTTAATATTTTCTTGTACGAACAACATCATTTACTAAATCTATAATATTTGAACCTGGTATTGTTTTTCCTTGAATACGTACAACGCCAGACTTATCCCACTGAATTTTATCAGAACTTGTCAACTGTTTTAATAATAGATCTGTTTTCCTACGAAGTGTTTCCGGTACTGATTGTAAAATGTCTGATACAAATGGTAAAATAGAAGTATTGCTATCTTGTTTGGAACTTGATGATAATTCTTCTTCTTCTTCTTCTTGAATGATAAGTAAAGTAAAAAGCTTATGTGAAGAAGAAGATGTATACTGTAAATAACGATGCAAAGCTTGTTGATATAATTTCCACTTTTGTTGTACACTAAGATCATGACGTTTTAAGATATTATTCACTTCTTCATCTAAACGTGACTGATGTGAATCTATGGATTTCAGATTTGATTGAATTTCATGTACAGCATTTTCAGGAACTAAAATCATTTTACGTAATTCTGACATATTTAACGACTGAAAATACTACTTCCTACTGCTGCAAGAAGTGGTCCCAAGATAACGGTAAAAGCGCACAACCTTTTTGTAGTAACAACTTCTTTTTATTCAAGGCAGTACGTTGCTGAGATAGAGCACGTAAGATCTTTTTATGTCTACGTAAACGTTGCTTCTGACGATAATTTAAAGGAATGTTTCCTTTTATTGTGTTTCTAGCTACTTGAGACATTGTTCTTATTAAATCCCCTGAAGCATTTTGTAAAATTTGTTTTCGTTTTGCATTTTTGCATTTGCACAGAGCACGGAGCGTGCTGTAGTGTTGTTTCACCTTCAACATCTTGATGCAGACTAAACAAAGTTTCTGTATGCATGTCTTTTACGTTAGCGTACACATGCATGATTTCATTCGGAAAAATATTTGTACGTATTCGCAATGCATCGTCTTTTTTGTGTCAAGTAAAATAAAAATAAGTGTGAGGCTCCCGTGTTACTTCTTCGAACACACTCACGACTTCTTTACTATACCGAGGCATAATTTGCCTTGCTAAATATTGTATTTGTAATTTATCACGTGGATTTTTAAATACTATAATATAATGTGCATTTAAACTAATATCACGTGCATGTTTTCCTTTGGGAAATAAATTTTGAATAATAAATATTACAGTTAACTTTTTATGATGTGCATACTTTGTAAATATATTAGCAACATCGCCATTAGTTTCCGACATTAAATCATCAAGTATTAATAATGAATTTTCTTTAATTTCAAAATTATTCATGTCTGGTATTCCCTCTACAAAACGTGTTTTTGCATTTGCATCTAATTTTGGTATTACTGCACCATAACACCAAACATTGTCATTAAATTTTATACTAAACATTTGATCACATTCATTAAGTAAACGATTTACAAAACAAGTTTCACCAGCCCTTGAAGGACCAGCAATTAAAATAGTAGAGGGATGTTGAAACTTTAACATCTTGTAATCAAATGAATGCATACAATAGAGACTCTGCTTTATACACACACTCACACTCACACTCACACTCATACATTCTCATATTTTTCGAACATGTTATTCATGTGAGGGAATAAAAGATAAGCTTAAAGCTTGAAATGACTAGTTATATATATATATATATATATATATATATATATATATATATATATATATATATATATATATATATATTGTTTGCACAGCAAACGAAATGAATAAAAAATCACTGGGATATAAAATTAAATCTTGAATTTCGAAACGAAAATTTAAATAAGATCACAACGTAGCTGCTCTTTCGACTTTCTATAAGAAAGGAGAATATATAAAAAAAATAAGAAACGAACAAATAAAATGATCACAGCGTAGCTGCTCTGGCATACGAGGCAATAAAAAAATCACTGGGATATAAAATTAAAGCTTGAAATGAAAAAATAAATTAGAAATAAATTAAAATAAATTAAAAATAAATATTTTTACAAGCGATTTTAAGAACGAGTATGCGATACGGTTTAAATAGAGACATTCATACAACTCACATTCGCTCATTCGTGGGTCTATAACCGTAAGGTACACTTGCACGTTTTTGTATTGGTTCATCGTCAGTTATGTCAGGTTCGTCAATACGTTTTCGTTTTTTGTTGACCTCACGGTGTGCCTTTGTCTCTCTACAGCTAAAGATACGGAACCCCGATCTACGAACGATACTATTTGGGTTTTCTATTACTGTGGACTCTAATTGTCCAGACACTAATTTATAGAAACTCTCAAAGTTAATTTTTTGAGAGGTTCTATCATTTAGTGTTATCCCCCTAATTTTGAATATATCGCGAACATACCCTTGGGCATTTGTTAGCCGCATGGCGTAGTTTTTGCAGCCAAGACCAATAAAGGTTGTAAACTCCCAACCTTCAGGAATTTCATTTGTAAGATCACCCAAATAGTTTCCGAGCGGTAACAAGGGTTCCTCATTTTTTTTCTGTAGGTACATGATACTGTTAGTGTCACAGTATATTACTCTGTCAGGTCCTACAGTCGTCAGTAGTTCGTAAAGTCTAAGTCTAGCCCACGAAGTAATAAATGTGGCTAGTATCACATTGGAAAACGCTAACGGAACGTTTTCGTTTCCAATGTCTCTGTATGTGAGAATGAGATGGTCATCATCAATTGGTACCACACTTTGAATTTCATACCTTGCCGTAGTTAAATACCTAAGAAATGTGACCTCATCACTAACGATTATACTGTGTGACATGTCTGTGCGTTGCCCCCACTTGCCATACAATGAATTGAGGTATAGTTTTGCACATTGCCTCAATCCCGGGTTCGTCCTAGTATTATCATAATTTAATCGTATGCCTCATGGGCATAATATTCATCGATATATTTATGTTTGTCTTCTTCAGTGGTACAGTAAGCAGGAAAACCGGAGGCTTCCTGCTTCATCTGAAGGAAGGAATTCACATAGGTCCCGAACAGCCCACCTGAATTCCCCTCTTCAGGATCTAAGAGTTCAAATTCCCATATCTCATGTATATCGATTATTTTGTAACCTTTTTTAAGAGCAAGGTGTAACTCTGGAGTGCAAAATGTTCCTGTGAGAGCACACTCAGCGTCACTATGGGTACATTCATTAGTGTTTTCTACTTCCATACATGTGCGGCAAAGGCCGAAAAGTAATCGACCTCCCGCAACGTGGTAAGATCGGAAAATAGAGGTCCTTTGCAGGGACAATTGTGCATTTGACTACACCATGAATACTTTCCACATCTGGAAAGTCCGGTCCCGTGTGAATCTTAGGTGATTTAAGCGGCATAGGTTTACGCGCCATTACCCATGGGTAAAGGCTAGTTACATGGGCATAAGAAATACGCTCATCACTCGTACAATTCACGTAAGAACGAAAGACCTCCGTACGACCACCGTTGTAACAGTTCTTAGGAGTAAGAAAATCAGGCAGATTAGTACAACGTTCTTGAACAAACTTTTGCACTTCCTTGTCCGTCTTTACCTTATTATCCCAAGAACATTCCCATATTTCATATAGGTTTACACCTATAATTTTCAGGTACTTACGGCGGCGCATGGTTTGCTCATATCGTTTCTCCATCGTATTGTACGAGTCTTGTGCATCGTGCAAAACCGCGTCACGGTTAAAGGGAAAACAAAGGCGACAAGCATGGAAATAGCACCCGTAATAGTCGAAGGCAGCGTTGAGTCCTTCGTGCCATCCATCGACCTTGTACCTACCAATATACTTTTCCCCACCTCTCCTAGCATGCTGGATTTCTATCCCTAATTGGTCTTCCATATACATAAGCCATTGCATAGCTTTTGTACTATACTTGGTCTTATGATGAAATCCCAACGCGGGAATGATAGGAATAGTATTTTCCAGTAAGTGCAAGGTACGATATGTACGCAATGCAAGACTTGCAATGGTTGATGATGTTATGAAACATTGCAAACCCTCCGTTTTCTCTTCAATAATATCGCTAAACTTAATGACCGCTTCTGTTAGAATTCTAACATCATTTTCAGAATAATCCAGCATATCCTTCTGCAGGTTAAACTCCTCGAATCTTTCCGCACGTTTTTTGTGCCAGGCTTCCAATTGTCTTCTTTCTTCTGTGCTTCGTCCCTCAGGGTCATAGTACTTAAGCGGAGGGTAGGGACCGACATAATTTTGATTCTCTTCAGTATTAAACAAATATGGGAAATCTCCCTTCTTTAAATTTTGACTAAGGCCTAACGTTTTCAGTAATTTTGATAATTTCACACCAATATAGAGGAAAGAGCCTCGAAAAAAGATACGGTTACTTATGTTAATATTAAAAATCTTTTGACCCTGAATAAGAACACTAGGTACAATATGCTGGTCTTCTATTAGAGTTCTAAGACAGAAGAGGCCATTGTATCCGGATGCATTATGAGCGATCGCCACGATCTTCTGAAAGACAGGACGTTCTACTAACACTTGGTTAATAAAATCCGTCATTGTCTTAAAAGAAAACGAACGATTTCCAATATTGTCACCGCACGTTTTACAAGGCTCATCGATACCTTTCCTTATACAGACGTGACATACATGATGACAACACACCAGTACAACTTCATGTTCCCTTTCACCGCGCTCATTCGACGCCTTCAACATCGTCTCTACATCATAGGTGATGTACATAAACCTTTTCGTATGAACAGGTTGCTGTCTCTGAACAAAACATGTATGATTTGTATCAACATATGCACGACATGTTGAACAAAAATGTTCACCACACATGTGTTCAGATTTTCGCCCCCTCTTATCAAAGATAATACCACAATCGATGCAGAGCTTTACATTATCACATATGGATTTAGCCGCTTTATTACGTGTCAGATGGTTGTCAAAACATGTACCCTCAGCAAACTCTCTATTGCATGCATTACATTTAATTCTGTTTGCAGTATAGTCCCGTTCGTGAGTATGTTCGCAAAAAGTACAACGAGTTTCACACTTGTGTGCTCCATTACTTTCATCATAACCTTCCAAACAATAATAACAATACTTCCGTTTGCTAAGAAAACTTGTAATATTACGAATGGGTTCGAAATGACCAATAGTGTTACCTCTTTGATATAGGATAAAAATCTTATTTTCTGCATGTTCTCCCGGGTAACGTACTATATATTCCCGATTATTCTTTTCAGTCTCCTCATAAACTACGATTTCATACTCCCCTTTCAAATATGCTTGAAAGAGGTCCAAATCAGAGAAGTCACAACCTTGCTTACTTTGAACGTTAACTCCTGCCATCTCGCAGAGAACTTCTGCTTTAAAAAGCCACTTATTATAATCTTTTGTTTTAAATTATATAAAACGTTACTACTTGAGGTATGCTTTGTTATTCCATATATTATGGCCATGGGGAGGCAGTACATATTCTTATTTTCAATGCGAATTAATTGCTTTTCCAAGTAATCTTGGTATTTGCAACATTTTTGGACAGCACTCATTGCATTAGGTCTTCCTTGTCCGTGCAAATTCTCAGCTATATGGAATCGAAACAATACTTCTTCCCCTAAAAGGAACACTTCATTCGAATTTAGTACTCGTTCGATTGAAGTGAGAACTGTTCTAGCAGTGAAATTGTCCTTTCTTCTAAACGGCACATACACTGGTTTCTTATTAGTACTATTACAACTTTCAAGGTATAAACCAATGTAGTCCATTAGGCGTGCTTTGGAGATCACATGTTCCAACGCAAAATCGATTAAACTTTCGATATAGGCCTCTGGGTAATTAATATTCCTTTCACCACGCACAGGTCTGACGACAATTTCATGGCCCGTAAGATGAAACTTACGAAACCTTTGTCTGCTTTGTCTTACAACTTCGAAATTACTATTTCTTTGATTATCCCCTCCATTACTATTATCACTACTACTACCACTTGTACGACCACTATTATGACTACCAGTAGTACTACTTGTACTATTCTTATTTATGTTGCCATGTCCAACCATTGGTGGGACACTAGCACATGACGGTCCACGCTGAGGAGAAAAAATCATTTTTTCCATATACATGATTATCCTGTACACAATATTCAGGTGGATTGTATACAGGATTTTCTCCCTGGACCTGTTGCGTGAGTATAACCACAGCATTGTCCTCATTTTCAACCAATCTCCTCATTTTTTCTTCAATTGGTATTTCAACGGAATTTAAATTGCCAATCCCATCTGCTTTATCATTTAGAAAAGCTAAATCTTCTTTCGTTAACAAATATAAATTATTAGGACTCAAGTTATGAGTTTCTTGAGGGGTCATGACTATGGCATTATTATTTTCAGGTGGGATTAAGCATGGTTCCAAAACAAATCGCGAGTCAAAATCAAAAAACTCAGATAACTCTGTATCATTTATCCTGTCTACCTGACCTTCCCCACAAGCTAATAAATACATAACTTTATCTAGAGCAAATTCATACGATTCTTTAGTACGAAAAAAACCGTACACAAACAAATCCAGTACGTCAGCACTGCTTACACAGTGCTGGAGAAGTAGTGTATCATTACCTTCAAAGACACGAAGGGTCCGCAATATGGCTTCGTATCTCACCGATCCCCTATGGCTAAGTCTGTTTAATTCCATAATAGCTTTCCACGTATTAAAAACCCTAGGGTACTCGTTGAGACCGCGCAAGACCTCTTGCAGGTAGATTTCATCAATAAGGTTTAATTCTTCAGCCGGGCAGAGGAAATCCATCTAAAAAAATAAAACAAAGAAAAACTATTTTGAGTAATCAACTCCACTTTAATAAAAAAAGATCAAATAAATACTTCTTTTAAGGAACGCTCACATGATAATATCATATAAAAGAAAAAAATTAATCATCTTTAGTTAATTATTGATATGTAAATAGAAATCAATCAAGTTACTTTATGAAAAATCAGTAAATATATTCACTTATATTGAATTGTAAACTATTCTATTAAAAATATCCACACAGACACACACACACACAAACACACACACAGAGAGAGAGAGAGAGAGAGAGAGAAAGTCTCTCTTTGTTCATTAATACTGGTTAAATACAAGTCAAGTACAATTAAAAAAGTATATAATTTCTTTCTTTTTAAAAAAAATCATAATAACCGTAAGAAATACATACCTTTCAAGGCTCAGTTCTCCGCTCACAATCCACAAAAAAAGAAGAAAAAATCTTGACTGCGTTGGACGGTACTTTTAATGTAATTGCTAGCACCACAACGAATAGCAAGCTTCAATGTCTGTAATAAAACAGGCCTCAATAAATATAAAGATAATCCAGTATACTTTACTTAATACAATTAAAATAGGTTTAATAATCAGGAAAGCTTTCTCTGTGATCTTTAACGTACGCCGACGTAAGAAAAAATGATCACATCAAATACATGTTATATCATGTTCTATCAAGTGTCATCCCCCTCCCACCACTAACAGTGACACCTAGCGGCAGAATTTTAAATTAACCTTAGTATAGTTTACCCCCGTGTGCCGTGTTGACGTATTTCATTATTAGTCCCGAATATATATCTATATTTTAAAGGTAAAGTATAATATATATTTCTTTTTTTATCCGTTAAATATTACTGATAGCATTAAATAAAAGGCGTGAACCCTTCTCGCAATTGTGTTCTGTTAACAAAACATAGTTTGTGAGGGCATAGCTGCTTCTTCTATCAGTAAACCACCAAACTTTCATTATATTACAAATCCCTAAGGGAGACCCAGCAACACATAGTCCCCTTCAGTTGAACATAATTATCATCATGTTATTACCTATTCAAAAACCCGCAATTGTAGGGACTAACTAATGGGAAACATGCCCTCACTTGGTAAAAACATGGTAGAAATAGCCGAACATACTTTCCTCTTGCTATAATACGATACTCTTGAAATCTATGGTGGTCTATCTGGGAGGCAAAAGCCGCACAATTGTAAAAACATGTTAGGAATACCCATACATCATTTCAATTCGATTCATTGTAATACATTACTGTTTAAATCTAAGTGAGCCCGTAACTAAGGGGAAAGGGCCCCCGTTACTTGTAGAAATATACTACGAATAGTCGTACATAATTCTCTTTTTGCTATAATATAATACTGTTAAAATCTAAGTGAGCCCGTAACTAAGGGTGGAAGGGCCCCCGTTACTTGTAGAAATATACTACGAATTGTCGTACATAATTCTCTTTTTGCAATAATATAATACTGTTAAAATCTAAGTAAGCCCATAACTAAAGGGGGAAGGGCCCCCGTTACTTGTAGAAATATACTACGAATAGTCGTACATAATTCTCTTTTTGCGATAATATAATACTGTTAAAATCTAAGTGAGCCCATAACTAAAGGAGGAAGGGCCCCCGTTACTTGTAGAAATATGCTACAATAGTCGTACGTAATTTCTTTTTGCTACAATATAATACTGTTAAAATCTAGGCAATCTATCTGACAGGCAAAAGACCCTCATTGAGGGACATGGTACAAATATGAGTACATAATTTCCTTTTGCTATAAAACAATACTGTTAAAATCTATGGATGTCTATCTGGCAGGCAAAAGCCCCTCACTGAGGGACATGGTACAAACAGGAGTACATAATTTCCTTTTGCTATAATACTGTTAAAATCTATGGATGTCAATCTGGCAGGCAAAAGCCCCTCATTGAGGGACATGCTAGAAATAGGAGTACATCATTTCATTTTGCTTCCTTGTAATACAATACTGTTTAAATCTATGGGCTCTATCTGGGAGGCAAAACCCCTTCATTGAGGGACATGCTACAAATAGGAGTACATCATTTCATTTTGCTTCCTTGTGATACAATACTGTTTAAATCTATGGGCTCTATCTGGGAGGCAAAACCCCCTCATTGAGGGACATGCTACAAATAGGAGTACATCATTTCATTTTGCTTCGAGAATACACAACAAGTTTTCAAATCAAAGGACAGTGTTCAATAACCATTGTATTTAGGGGGCTCCGTAAAATTTTCATCCTTTCTTCTTTTCTTAATATTAAAGCTATTGTATGCGCTATGTGGCTACCACCCCCGCAATAACTAACATTCAGTAATATTTACTATTAAAACTCGAAATTTAAATTATAATGTGGGGAAAAGCGCTCCTTCCCCCTCCCCAAACTGATGCTTTTTTTCTTTCTTTCTTTCTTTCTGGAAATACTAGTCTTAGTTCAAATATTTGCGTTCCTTTAAAGATTATCAGCTATGTTACCAAAGCGTACTTCTATGATATCTATTGGCAAAATGATCTTACTTTAGCAGTTCAAGCCCCCTCTGTACAACGTACATATATATTAGGTATAACAGATTTTAAAGTGATCATGTTTCAGTACATAATCGGTGTAACAGTTAAAAAATCGTAACAATTGAATCAAACATATTGTAATTAAGCACAGTATAATTAAGCAAATAAAACTCTACAAGTAAATGGTTCGTCCTTAGCCCTTGGTAAATCATATTGGCGGTTCTTAAGGGAAGTTCCGAGTAATTTATTAGGAGAGTATAAATAATTAGTAAACTCACATATTATTTGAACATATTATTTTTTACAATGAGCTTCTAATGAAGCGAAAGAATGAAAAAATATGAACCATTAAAAAATATGTAGTCCTACAATAATAATAATAATAATAATAATAATAATAATAATAATAATAATAATAATAATAATAATAATAACTCTTGTCATGACTACAACATGGTCGTAGGTTTATTTCCCGACAATGTAATTAGTCCCAAGTTCAATTTCTCAAAAGCAGATCGTGTAGTTTACCAATAATTATTCAAAAAAACTTCCATTATAATTAAGTGAATAATACAAGTCAATTTAACATTTAAAAAAGTTCTCACCTTAAAAAATCAAAGTTCGTTCTGTTAGAATCAGCAACGAAAAAAGTTCAATAAAAACAAAAGAATAAAGTTTTTCAATACGCACTATGACAGTATGTAAAGAACAATAATAATAAACTTTCATTTCAATAGTATTTATAAGGATTTCAATGTGTCCCTCCCCGAACCCTCATTTTTCATCAGGTTTTCAAACCGTTTTCATTAATTATAAATAAAGTCATCATGTCCGCTAACATTGTTTATTCAGTGTTCCACCAGGAAATCTAAAAAATTCTTATTTACAAGTTCATCAACTGCTGGAGAAATCTCAACAGGAAATGACCTTTCAAGGAAAAGCTACCATTTTTCCTCATTCAGGACAAGGTATCGACATTGGCCCCTGTATGGATAAACGGTTCTCAACTAATTAAGGAAATGCTTACATGTAAAACTTTCACATTGCCGAAATCAGATATTGCCACAAAAATACATTTACGGGTTTGTCCAAAACATCTTGTAAAAGGGAAGACACATTAAATTTCTATCTGTCTTCTTCATCACTGCAGATAAGTATCGCAGTGACAATCATAGTTAATGGAAAAATATTTCAGTATGTCGCCAATCAGACTTCTCACGGGCAAGAGGAAAGCGTCTAAGGATATTTCAGTACATATTGACAAGCGGAAATAAAATTAAAAAGTGCATTGACACTCTATGTAAGTCACCAGTCAAAGTTCTAACGTAAGCAAAGGGAAAACGCGTATACCCGGAAGTGTTCATTCCAAGATCGCCTTCTGTGAGAGATGGAAGAACAATTAAGTCACTCCGTATTTCAAACTTAAAACACGGCTGTAAACACGGAGTTAGCTATAAGCAATAAACAAATCCATAAAACGATGAATATTAACAAAATAAATAAATAAATAAACTATTTAAATCATACACACACACACACACGCACACTCCCTATCTACCAATATGTTTTTTTCTCTCCAATTTACATGTAAGGATCGCAATAATTCTCTCATACAGCGTTCACCTCCGGAGCTTGGGGTCCTGGTGCTAAGAATCCCACGTTCATTCTCAGTACAACACACCTCCACCCCTGGTGCTAAGGGTCCCGGGTTTATTCTCAGTACAATACAGCGTTCACCTCTGGTGCTAAGGGTCCCGGGTTTATTCTCAGTACAATACAGCGTTCACTTTGGTGCTAAGGGTCCCGGGTTTATTCTCAGTACAATACAGAGTTCACCTCTGGTGCTAAGGGTCCTGGGTTCGATCCCAGTACGTATCACATAAACTTTTACACACTGTAAGTGTTCTCAGCTTCTTATTTTAAAATATTTTCGAAATTATTTGTAGGTTCACACTGCAAGTGTTCTCAGCTTGCTCAGCAAGCGATCAAATAAGTTGGTACGACTAATTTATTAGGAGAATATTTTTTATTCTCTCACATATTGTTCGAGTAATTTATTACGAAAGGTTAAATAAATAATGAGTTTGCACAGCAAACAAAATTTATTAGGAGAATATCTTTTATTCTCTCACATATTGTTGGAGTAATATATTCAATATCATTATTATTATTAATTTAATCACAACTACAAATTATTAATTTAATCACTACTACGGAAGTAAGTGATACAGAATGACGTATCATCGTATCAACAGATTTAATTCAAATTTCCATTATTATTTTTAAAAATATCCAGTATACAGACTCGAAAAAGAGGACACGACATTTCCAACAACTATAAAAAGAAACATAGGAACTTTCCAAACACACATAAGCATGTCATCAAACCCTAATAACATACACTCCCCCTCTGACAACGCAAACATTAAAGGAGGACATGACTTTCTAAATTAATTATAAAAACATAACGGTACTGGAAGAAAACTTTGTCTGCCACTACTCACTGCTGATAATATTATATTTCTTATTAAATTATAGACGTGTAATTTTGGTCCGGGAGGCCCTCTCAGAGCTACGGGGGTTACTACATCCCAAAAAACTGGTCTTGAAGAAAAATTAGTCTCTCCTAAGAAGAGAGGTGCTGGCATACCATGGTTGTCTCGAATTTCAGAAAGTGGTGTAATTGCAAATCAAACTACGTTTAAATTAAGGCTGTAGCCGATGATGAATTATTTATGTCACAAACACTTTTCCTGTTTCACTATGTAACTCCACCCTGCTGAGACCATCTCGAATGTTAAGTTTTCGTTGTCTCGAAAAGTAACTCGAGAACTCGCGTGAGTTCAGACGCCCGGGGCGAGAGGTGTAGATTCGCTATTATATATATATATATATATATATATATATATATATATAGTAGCTGTATTGGATTATGTGCTCAAAACGGGGGGAGATAAACACAATAGGAACCCTTTGCATTCGTAATAGAGAAGCACCAGCGGGTCGCCCCCCAGACAATGGGTAGAGAGTATAGTTGTATAGAGATACTTTATTGTTTAAATGACATATGATGACAGGTAATGGCTGGTGTACTATTGTATGTATAGGAGTTACATAAAAGAGAATAATAAAAGATGTCAAAGTTGTAAAGATAAATGATTTAAAAAAGAAACATTGGAAACTTGTTGAACAATGGCAGCTTGTTAAAAAAATAATAGAACTATACAATACATTGTAGTTGTATGAAAAGAATAATAAAAGAGAAACCTTGCAGGTGTATGGTTTAAAATAATAAAAGAGAAACCTTGCAGCTGTATGCGTTAAAGAATAATAATTTAGGTGATGAACAATAGCGGATTGTTATAAAGAAAAATAAAAAGATTTTTAAACCGGCGGCGGAAACGCGCACGCGGCGCGGAAAGGCGCGAGGGCGCGAACGGAAAATACCTGCGTGCGCGGGCGCGAGAGCGTGACGTCATTTGAAATTTTTATTTAAATATTGGTTTTAAAAAATAGGCATGTATAGTTTTGTTAGCGATGGAGAACCGTCAGTTTGTAGAAGACGTTGATGTGAAGTATAAGTTAGACGCTGAGAATGAATATCCAGATTCTTCAGATTGTACAATTGATGAAAATGAATTAGAAAGATATGAAAACGACAATATAAAAGTTTATGCAAGTGATGGTGAGGAGGGAATAGGTAGTGAAGTGTATGAATTTTCGGAGGATAACTCAGATTTTGAGGTGGAATAAAATGACGAAGTGGTATCAAATGTGGATATGCCGCCATGTTCACCTGCTTTATCAGAATTAAGTTGGAACTGTGAATGTGGTGTTAACTATGTGGATGTGAACTGTGTAAGAGATTGTATACTGAAATGGAAACCAAATGATTATTTAATATGTTATGCATGTTAGTGGCATGATACATGTGAATGGTCTCATGAATGTTTTTATTGTAATGAAGACGTTTTAGACATTCGTGTTTGGTCTGTGTTAGTGAATCCTCGTGTACAGGAGGAATTGTTTGAGATTTATGGAGAAACACATACAGTTATTACAGCATTAACAACAGATTATTTTAATATTACATTTGGTGAACTATCAGTGGATGTGAATGTACGAAAAGAACTTTTAAGTATTTTTCTTGAAAAAGACAGATCGAACGAGTATAGTGAGGCGTGTTAAGAAAACGTACTGTACATAATGTATTTCGAAAATAATTTTTGTGTATCATGTAGTGAAGAAAATAGTGAAGTTTGTGTTTTAAAAACTATAAGTGCATACTTACGTTTTAATAATAATATTTTTTGTGAACAATGTTTGCTGCATCTTGAACATCAATGTTTATTTCATCATGATATTGGAACTTTTGCTGTAGAATATTTATCCAACGATATAACTCTTATTGATTTATTTGAAGTGTTTGAAGAACACCATAGTGAAATTTCAAGTATAAACTTTATACGCAAAGCGCGGTATTGTTTAAAGAACACTGAACTTGTTGGACAAATTATACCGTTTTTCTTAGAACGTAAACATAAAATTCCACCATGTGTTAATGAATACATTATTGACATACAAGTTTTTAAGATTTCAAATCATGAATTTATTATACGTGAATTTTGTTTAAGTACGTGTGATGATACAGTAAATTTGCATTGTTTAATAAAACACCACTAGAATACAATGTACTTCCATTAGCTTGTCAAAAACAAATTGAATGTTTAACATTAAACTTACACGGATTACCTTGGAATGATAAATGCGGTTATACTGTATCACACATACGTAACCTTATATATCAACTTTGTAAACAAGATGCAACATTTTATTGTAAAGGTGCAGAAAAAACACTTTGGATTAAAAATATTTTTGCACTAGCTAATGTTATTGATTTGGAAAGTAAACAGTGTCCACCATTAAACACATTGTATGCAAACGTATTTAATGATTATTGTGCTTTTCATGAACAAAGTATCAAACTTGACAAAAATCAGGATGTGCATTTCGTAATGCACAACAATTATGTTATTGGTGGAAGTTTCAACGTACTATAACATTAACTAATGCATTTGCAAAGTTGTAATAAAAAGGAATTGATATGTTCTTCTAAATACAAATACAAGATTTTAAATTGTAAATAAAATTTTATTAAACTAATCTAATTGTTTTTCTTTTTCATTATATTGGTTACATGATTGAATACAATTTTATCATTTTCTTTAAGATTATTTTTCTGAATAAATTTAAACATTCTTGAAAGCTTTTCTTTCGTACAATATGATGCAGAAAGTACAACACAAATTGTCCACACAAGATTGAATTGTCATCTTGATATGCGGAAGTATTTGTAAAATATATTATACAATTTTTATTTTAAAAGTTTTTATTTCTTTTGAAAATGGTAATGCTAGGCTATCCAAATAGTATCCTCTTTGATTTTCATCAATGAATACACACAACCAATGTGTGCCACCTGAAGATGAATTGCTTAAATTTATAATAAGTCCAGCCGGTGGTTGCACAGTTTTTGGTATTCTATCAATAGGATAAATGCCATGCACATTTGCACCAGTAAGTTTATCACGAAGTAACACTTTTATTAAATCATCCGTGTACATAACTTTTGTTTTTTAAATTCACATCACTTCACTTCACTTTACATCACTTTATACGCGTATATGTTGGAAGACCTAGTGGAGTATATGGAATATTTTCATAAAACGAAATAATATGTTTAAAATATTAATGACAGATTTTTTTATAACTTTTCCAATAACGATGAATTGTGCTAACTCATAAAAAATACTTTTGACAAACTTCATAGTATAATACCTTGCAACTCTTTGAATAATAAAGCAAAAAATATTACAATATACAATGTTTAACACACTTTGCACCAGTAGGGCACATGTAATTGATATTCTTAGAAGTGAACAGTTATACTTCTTTTATTAAAATGATACTTTTAAAAAGTATTATCAGTATATATATTTTTATCTTTATCAATTTGAATTAAAGAATCAAACTGGGCGTAAACAATACATGTTATAGGTTCAGTTAAATTTTCAGAAAAGGAAACTTTAACATTTACAGGTGCATCACGCACAAGGTCCCAAGTGCAATCATCTAATGTTGCTGTAGGTGATAGAATAAATGCATAAAGAGTATAGCCGTGTTGATATTCTTCAGGAGTAATAGTATGTGCGTCATCTTTATAATATAAACCAGTACCGGAAAACAGAGAATGGTAAGTTAGAAGGTACAAATTTTTTTAAAATCGGGGGTGAGGGGACTGGGAGGAAAAGATTTTGATCCAACTTGTAGCTGCAGTTTGTTAACGTTAAAGTGTTGAAAATGAAATGGATTTAGTTCAGATTTTCCATTAAATGCCGAATTGGAAACAAATCGGATAACAACACCTTTAGGTACGTTACTCAGGAAAATATTATCAATATTGTATGAATTAGCGTTTGCAGGAATAGTATACGATCTTGTTTGTACTCTTGTAAGGGGATATTTTGTTGTTTCATGATTCATATTAGTATTGATTTCCATTGCCAAATGAGGTGCAACATCAATGCGAGGTATATGCAGGGTAACATCTTCAAGTTTTACTTTATAAGAAGTATTTGCAGGAGATATAAAACAAAAAGCATCCTTACTACGATGTAATTTTATATGAAGACCTACTTTATTTACAAGTGCTCTTGGTAATCCAGCAATATCTGTATACAGACGCCCATACATTTCAAACGATTTACTTTTTTTAATATAATTAGCACGTTGTTGAAAACCTACATTTGCATTACCAATGGTATCAAATTGTTTAGCAGTATCTTATACCACAAACCTAATTTCAAATGTGTATCAGAAGCATCACGGGAATAATTTAATAATGTTTCAAGGTACGCACGATAAGGATAAAATCCTGATGAAGAAGTAATTAATTTATCATTTAATGAAATGTCAATTTGACTAAATAATGAATGTAGGAAATTATTTGTTGGTGCTACAACATCAGTGTCAGCTAATGGTGTGTCACCAGGTTTTGTAATTTTACAACGTACGTAAAGATAAAGATATGCAGTATGAATAAATTCTCCTGTTTCACCTGGAATAAAAATTCAATAGGTCCATCAGAACTTAATGTTGAAATTGGACGGTATTCAGCATTAAAGCAAGATTCAATTGCAGTTTGTGTCATTGGAGTACTAAATAAATCGAAATCGTTGGTACAGCATTCCACACTGTTTGAATTAAATAGTGCCATTATGAGAATATATCTGTTACACGACTTATTTTTGTTTTTACTTTACTTTTGCTTTTGCTTTTGTTTGTACGCTTACGTTTTGTTGGAGGTCCAAAACGAACAATTGCCGGAGCTTTACCTTGCGTGGCCGTCTCTTACCACTTCCAGTTAATACCTGACCAACTTTGTTAACAGCTTTTGTCTTTAATGTTTCACCAGCTTCTTTTACACGTGCACGAACAGATTCTTTAAATTGTTTATCTTCTAATACATCACCCGCTACTTGTATTCCCGTTTGTTATGCTTGTCGACCTAAAGTTTTTGCACCCTGTTTAAGAAATGGTAATGCAAAACGAAATAATCCTTGGAAGAAATTACCTATATCATGTCCCCGTTGATATACAGGTCCTGAAAAGTATGGAATACCATGTCCGTAATGTCGTCTAAATTTTATTTTTTTTAAAAAATATAATTAATTACTTTTCATTAGGAGAGCGCTTAAAATGTGTCCCAGAACACTTAGTGTCCCAGAACGAAATGGCAAATTTCGTGCTGCATGTTCTTTTAATAGTATTTCAATACTGTTAAATGAAAACTTACAAGATAATGAATATCTTGAAATGTTAATGTTTGCACTTTACCGTATTTTACATTTGATATTGTTGCAATACGTAATAAAGGTGCTTTTGTATCACCTAGAAATTGATATTGTATGATATCAGTATAAATAAAAATTTGATGAGGATATCCAATATCAACATATGGTTGTTTAAATCCACATTTATATAAAACAAGATCTTTATGTCGACGAAGTTCTAATTGCATTGCTAATGTTGCTGATAATAAGGCAGATTCAACACGATCACTACAATCTACTTGTACAATATTTGATACAGAAATTTTTTTGTCTTTTGATATTTTATTTAATTCATCAATGATATGATGTGCAGAGTGATAATATCCACTTACAATTTTACCTTTTTGTGCTTCTTCATTTTTAATTTTATACCATATAACATTTTCTCCGTCGTTAACATTATAACATGTTAAAGGAATATCTAATTCACTTAATCCTACATGCCAATCGGTTTCTGATAATTGAATATTATTTTTTAGTTGATTAATGAAATGTGTTGGACTATTTGTAGGATATACATCAGTACTTGCGTTTGATACAAGTGTAATGTAAAAACTATCATCAATACTTTCAGAAATCATTTTCGTTGAAAGTGAAGTGTTAAGTTGAAGTTCCAAATTCAAATGGCAATTTTAAACCGTGCTCATCTTTTAAGTTTACTTCAATCGTGTTAAAATAAGATTTTACAACTTTAACATATTGTGGTGTGTGAAATAGAAAACATTTTACATTTCCGTGTTCAATATTATATGCACTAACTTTACGAAGTAGTGGTCCAATATTTTCTTGTTGTTTTACAATATCAACACAAACATTAAAAACCTTTGGTATATTATATTCTAAATTGCATGGAAATTTTGCACGTGTTACGGTTGGAACATCTTCATTAACTGGTTTTACCAAAAACAGCATCTGCAAACTCTGTTGTATTTTCATTTATAAATCCAAGTAAATGTTGTAACCCACGTGTCATTCCAAAAAAAAAAATCTTTCAATTTTAAAGAATGTTTAATTCCAACTTGATTTTTATTTTTATAATATTTTAACATGCGTAATTCTTCAGGAATCATTTCTAAAATGGATGGAATAGAAGTATAGTATCCTGGTATAATATCAACATGTGCAATTTCAAGTTCATCATTAACGATGGTTTCAATTACAATTTTTTTCATTTTTACGAACATTATAAAAACTAAAAGGAACATTAAGTTGTGTTAAGGCAACATACCATTCTCCTTCACTTAAATGAATAGGTTGTGCTCACTTTACTATAAATGAAGAAGTTGTATTATTAGTAAAAATTTCACTACTAGCATTTGAAGCAAGAGTAACATAGAAATCATATTCTATCATTGAACTCATTTTGAAGACTGAACAGAATTTGTTTTAATCCATGAATTCATACTTGATGGATATCCCAACCACTTTACGTACATATCTTTTTTCGTTTTAATACTTTCTCAATTAAAAATGTTTTGTTTGAATTTACATTTAACTTTTGTAATTCGCCTGTGTAAAATATTCCTTTAATTTTCTCATCATTCCAATCTTTTAATTTATATGTAAGAGGATTTGTCGGAATACATTAACAATAAAAGTTTCTTGTGACCATTTTGGTAAATATCCCTTTTCTAATTTATGTTTACATTTACTAACACGTACATAATCACCAGGATGAAATTTACATGTTAATTTCTTTTTATTTTATCACCGTACAACGTATTCCAAACTTGGTCAACATTAGAATAATTTACATTTGTCGGTGCCATTTTAATACTACAATGGTACGAATGATTATAATTTTTTACAAATTGATCTAACACATCTATATAACGGTATGTATTTTTAGCAGTAAAATAACGATACATTTTTTCTTTTAATGTTCTTATAAACCGTTCAGCTAATGCACATTTAATTTCTGAATGTACACTATAATGATTAATTTCGTATTCTTTAAATAAACGTTTTACATGTCGATTATAAAATTCTGTACCTAAATCCGTTTGTACATTAAACACGGGTAGTTTAAATTTTTTAATTTTTTTTATTGCTTTTGCCATTTCAGGACCTGTTTTTCTTTTCAAGGGAACACAATACGCATACCGTGAAAAAATATCGATACAACATAATATATACTTATAATTTTTGTTATACTTGGCAAATATTTTGCATATCTGCTAAATCCATTTGTAATGTTTCATTTGGTGCACTAACATAATATTGTTTACGTTCAAACACTTTACGTGCTGGTGCATGTAATGTATATGCATCTTGAGATGCTAACCAATTTTTAATTTTCTTTTTGATAATTTTGTTTTTGCTTGTAATGTTTTAATACTTGATAAAGAAGTAGGATTCGTATAATCATAATATAATTTTGACAATTTTCCCATTTTTATTTACATTTATATCTTTTCCAATTTTTAAAAATATTTGTTACTAGTGTTGGACTTTGTGATTTTTTAACTTTGCTATGTGATTTCACTATAGTAGTAAAAATAAATTCACGTGGTACATTAAGATCATCCAATAAATCTTGAAATTCGTGAATGCCTATAGGATTTCTTGAATATTTTCGTGTACAAACAACATCATTTATTAAATCAATAATATTAGAACCCGGTATTATTTTTCCTTGAATACGTACTGTTCCTGATTGATCCCAATGAATTTTATAAGAACTTGTTAACTGTTTTAATAATAGATCTGTTTTCTTTCGTTGTGTTTTTGGTAGTGATTGTAAAATGTCCGATACAAAGGATAAAATAGAATTATTTTTTTTCTTCTTGAGATGATGATGTTTCACGAACATCTTTTTCAATAATAGGTAATGTTATTGGATTTTGTGAAACTGATGAAGTATAATTTAAATATTGTTGTAATGCTTGCTGATACAATTTCCATTTTTCATCAATACTAAGATTACGACGTTGTGAAATATTATTCATTTCTTCATATAAACGCGATTGATGTGAATCTATCGATTTTATATTTTCATGCATTTGTTGCATTGCATTTTCAGGAACTAATATCATTTTACGAAATTCCGACATACTTATCTTCCAAACAAACTACTTGCTACTGCACCAAGTAATGGTTCTAAAATTAATGGTAAAAATGCCCCACCTTTCTGCAATAAAATTTTCCTTTTGTTATTAAGTGCTGTACGTTGTGCAGATAAAGCATGCAGGATCTTTTTTATGTCTATGTAAACGTTGCTTCTGACGCGAATTCAACGGAATGTTTTCTTTTATTGTGTTTTTAGCAACTTGTGAAATAGTACGTAATAAATTAACAGACGCATGTCGTATAATTTGTTTTCGCTTTGCGCTTTTGCATTTGCACAAAGCACGGAGAGTATCAAAGTGCTGTTTCACCTTCAACATCTTGAACTAAACTAAACATAATCGACTCAATTACTGTCTTTTACATTTGCATATACATGCAGTGTTTTATTAGGAAAAATATTTGTACGTAATCGTAATGCATCATTTGTTTTTTGAGTTAAGTCAAATAACAAATAAGTGTGAGGTTCACGTGTTACATCTTCGAACACATTCACAACTTGTTTACTATATCGTGGCATTAATTTGTCTTGCTAAATATTGTATTTGTAATTTATCACGAGGATTTTTAAATACTATAATATGATGTGCATTTAAACTTATATCACGTGCAAGTTTTCCTTTTGGAAATAAATTTTGAACAATAAATATTACTGTTAATTTTTTATGATGTGCATATTTTGTAAATAAGTTTGCAACATCACCATTGGTTTCAGACATTAAGTCATCTAATATTAATAATGAATTTTCTTGTATTTCAAAATTATTCATATCTGGAATTCCTTCTATAAAACGAATTTCTGAACTTGCATCTAAATTTGGTATGACTGCACCATAACACCAAACAATTTCATTAAATTTTACAGTAAACATTTGATCACTTTCAGTTAATAATCGATTTACAAAACATGTTTGCCTGCACGTGAAGGACCGGCAATTAAAATGGTTGATGGATGTTGAAACTTTAACATCTTGTATTAAACTGAATGCATACAATAGATACTTTAGTTTATATACAATCATTCAAACACTCACTCACACAATTAACAAAATAAATTAAAAATAAATTAAGAATAAGTTAAAAATAAATAGTAAAACTTGAAATGACTAGAATCACAGCTTAGCTGTTGTTATGAGTATACTTTGATCTACAATTTATGAGTTTGCACAGCAAACGATAGAATAATTAAATAAGATAGTGATACTCTACTAATGTTTTCTTAAAAATAAATAAATAAATAAATAAACCAATCACTTATAAACCAAGCTAAAATTATTATTGTACGTATCCATGAAGTAAACTTCTTGTCTTTGGTACTGGTTCGTCACTTTGTATAGCGTCAATACGTTTACGTTTTTTGTTTACCTCTTGGTGTGTTTTTGTCTCTTTACGTGAAAAGATAGTGAAGCTCTGTTTCCGCACAATGCTATTTGGATTTTCTATAGTTGTACAATTAATATTTCCTGTCACTATTCCATACACACTCTCAAAGTTTATTCTTTGAAAGGTCTTATCATTTAGTGTAATTCCCCGAATTTTGAAGATATTCCGAAATTCCCCTGTTGCATTTTTAAGCCGCATACTATAATTTTTTGGCCCTAAGCCTATAAACGTTACAAACTCCCATCCTTCTTCAATTTCATCAGTGAGATCACCCAAATAGCTTCCAAGTTTCAACGGAGGTTCCCTATCTTTTTTACACGTAAACATATTACTGTCTGTGTCACAATAAATTACGTCTTCAGGTCCTACAGTCACAAGTAAATCATATAATTGTAGCCTGGCCCATGAAGTAATAAAACCAGCAAGCACGACATTGGAAAATTGTAAAGGTACATTTTCAGTTTCCAAGGCTTTATATATCAGAATATGATGTTCCTCACCAACTGGAATAACACTATGAACCTCATATCTCGGTGTAGCAAGGTACCTATGGAACTCTGCCCCACTATTAATAATTACACACTGTGGCATATCTGTACGTTGACCCCATTTTCCGTATAAGGAATTGAGGTACAACTTCGCGCATTGTCTAAGTCCAGGGTTCGACCTAATATTATCTTTATTTAATTTTATGCCTTCGTGAGCATAGTAATCGTCAATATTTTTATCCTTGTCTTCTTCAGTTTTACACCAAGCAGAATAGCCTGATGCTTCCTGCTTCATCTGAAGAAACGTATTCACTTAGTCCCGGAATAAACTAGGTGAATTCCGATCTTCAGAACCCATGAGTTCAAATTTCCATATTTCATAAATTTTGACGATTTTATTGCTGTTTTCAAGAGCACGGTGAAGCTCTGGTGTACAAAAAGTTCCAGTTAATGCACGTTCAGTATCACTATGTGTGCAATTACCAATAGTTTCTCCTTCCATACATAGCCTACAAAGTCCAAATATTAATCGGCTTTGCGCTACATACGGTAAGATGGGAAAAAAGAGTTGTTTAGGAGCCAATACAGTACATTTTACAATCTCATGAATTTTTCCCACATCTGGGAAAACCGGCCCCTTATGCACCTTAGGTGCCCCCACCGGAAGAGGTTTCCTTGCCATTACGTAGGGGTATAACGATGTAATATCATAATAAAGAATGGATTCATCGTCCGCACAATTCACATATGAACGAAACACTTCAGTATGGCCTCCGCTGTAGCAACTCTTAGGAATAAGAAAGTCGGCAGTAGTATCACAATGTTCTTTAAGGGACTTTTGTAAATCTACATCTGTGCGTACTTTATTATCCCAAGAGCACTCCCATATTTCATACAAATTCATTTTTAGAATTTCTGTGAAATATTTAGCCGGATTTCAGTATGTTCGTACTTTTTTTTCAAATGTGTTGTACGGACCACGTGCATTATCTATTATGACATTACGGTTATTTGGAAAACAAGTTTTACAAGCATGCGAATAGCATGCCATAAATTCGAACACGGCATTAAGCTCTGCATTGTATCCGTCAATATTATACCTTCCAAAAGATTGTTCTCCGTTTCGTCCAGCTTGCTGGATTTCTATACCCAATTGGCGTTCCATATACTTTAGCCATTTCATTGATTTTTCACTGGTTTTCGTTTTATAATGGTACCATAAAGGTCGTATAACAGAAATACTTTCTTCTCGAAGATATGATGTACGATATGTTTGCATAGCTATACTTGCAATCGTAGACGAAATTTGAAAACATTGTAAACCACCCGTTTTCTCTTTTATAATATTACTAAATTTAATAACAGCTTCTGTGAGAATTCTCATATCATTTTCACAATACTCTAGCATTTCGTTTTGCAAATTAAATTGCTCTCCCAATTGCACCCGTTCTTGGTGTCATGCCTCCAACCGCTTTCTTTCTTCAGCAGATCGCGATTCAGGATCATAGTACTCTATTCCCCTGATATAGTCCTACATAATTTTGGTTCTCTACTGTATTAAACAAATATGGGAAATCTCCCTTCTTTAAATTTTCTAAAAGGCCTAACCTTTTAGGTAATTTTGATAATTTTACACCAAGAAACAAATAACTATCTCTAAAAATGATTTTTTTATGAATAGAAATACTAAAAATCTTTTGACTCTGAATTAAAGTTTTTGGAATGATATGCTGGGACTCAATGAAAGATCTCAAACAGAAAATGTTATCAAATTGACTACCATTATGACCTATGACACATACTTTACTAAATAGGGGTCTATCTAATAAAATATGTGTAATAAATTCATCAATGGTTTTAAAAGAAAACGAGGGGTTACCGTTTTCATCACCACATGTATTGCAGGCTTCATCAATGCCTTTGTTCGTACATTTATGGCATACATGTCTAATGCACACCAAGCAAACGTGTTGCCGCTCCCCACGCTCATTTTCCGGTTTGAGCATGGTTTCTACGTCAAAGACAATATAAAGAAACCTCTTGATATGAGTAGGTTTTACTTTCTTCACATAACATGAGTGACCTTCCTGTACATGTTCATAACACGTACTGCAAAAGTATTCACCACATGTATGATCAGATTTACGTCTTCTTAAATCATAGAGTGCATTACAGTTGATGCAAACTTTAACATATTCACACACATTCTTGCCAATTTTATTACCTTTTAAGTGATTGTCAAAACATTCACCCCTAGTAAAATATCTATTGCATGCATTGCATTTCATTTTGTGCATATGTTCGCAAGATGAACACATTAACTCACACTTATGAAAACGACTAAATCCATTAAAACCCTTTGAACAATGTAAGCAGGAATTTTCTTTAATTAAAAATGATGTTATTGTTCGAATAGGCCGAAAATGCCCAATACTTCCCCTTTGATCGTAATAAATATAGATCGGTTTTGCATCCTGCAACTCTGGTCTTTGTACTTGTGTTTCCGGGTAACGTACTCTAAATTCGCGTTTGTTTTTAGGGAACTTTTTCATAAATAATAATTTGGTAATTTGGACTTAAATGTTTCTGAAATAATTCCACGTCATTAAAATCGCAACCATCTTTTTCTTTAACGCTAACACCTGCCTGAGTACAAAGCTTAATAGCTCTACCTTTTAATGTATCTCTAGTTGGATCTGTTAAATTACTCAAATTTCGACGTGTTTCGGTATGCTTTGCTATACCCCAAGCAATACTTTTAGGCAAACAAAATTTCTCATTATCGTTTCCCGGAAGGTCAACCAAATGTTGTACTAAAAATTCATTTAACGGTAAATATTTGTTTAGTGTGGAATTATATTCTCGTGTTCTTCCAGCACCAAACATCGAATTTACTATATGAAATCGAAAGAGGACATGATTGCCTAAAAGGATGTCTTCATTACTATTTAACACAATAGTAATGGAAGCTAAAACGGACTTAGCAGAAATATCTTTGCGGCGTCTCCATGGAACATACACTGCTTTCTTATCCTTACTATTGGACGAATCAATGTACATTCCAACAAAATCATTAGGTCTCGCATTGTTCAGTACATTATCCAATGCGAAGTTTATGAGGTTTTCAATATAGGCCGCAGGATTTCTAATTTCTTCATTTCCCATTGGCCTTACCGCAATTTCATGTCCCACCAAGTTAGTGAAACTTTTTCTGCTTTCATGTACTACTTCAAAATTACCTTCCCCTGGATTTTGAACATCTGTATGTCCGCTACGTTCACTTGGAGGAACGTAACCGGAGGTACTAGGCTGTGGAAATCCCATTCCGTAACCACGAGTATCCCGTGAACATTGTACACTTGATAGCTGTTCTTCATTATTTACAACACCCACAGGATATTGTCCATTTTCACATAACTCGTATAATAAAGCTTCCACATAATCAGATGTTCCAAATTCATCGGAATTTACTATAACTGCGGAATTTTGAATTGTTTGTGTACCATCTGCTGCTTCATTTTCTATTTCTTCATTAATAATATCATCAATTAAATTAAAATCTCCTTCTTGAAGTATGTTTTCCAAGGGTTGACTTTCTTGGTGGACCGAGGTTACGGAATTTTCAACAGATGGCATCACATTATTTTGAACCAAAATAAAACGCGATCCATAATTACAAAATTCGGCTACCTCTGCCGCATTTATCTTATCACCTTGTGCACAATTAAAATAATTAAAATGTACGAATTTGTCATGTGCCCACTGGTACATGGCTTGTTCACGGAAAAATCCGTGTGCGAACAAGTCAACAATGTCAGCACTAGACATCGTGTACTGTAATATAAGTGCTTGATTATCATGGAAAAAATTAAAAAGAGCTGATAGCAAGCTATCATACCTTTCACTGCCACGGAATCCTTGCCACTGCTTAATCATAATTCTCCACCAGGTTTGCAACACGCGTTCCTTCGTGTTCAGGCCTTCAATTATTGCACCCAAGTAAATTTCATCGATTTTATTGAAATCTTGAACCATAGATGCACCAAGAAATTCCATCTGTAAAATATAAAAAACAAAATTAGTATACATTAAAATAAATAAATACAACAATATATAAAAATACAGTGTTATGTTGTTAACAATATTATTTACTTTACTTCTACGAAGCTCTACTTATTTTTCTGTTAATAGAACACCCATGGAGTGTGATTATATTTAAATTCTGCAACAACTTTGTTGTTAAAATAAAGTGTGAATCTATTAAGAAACACGTTTTGTGCATTGGTAAAACAAATTTCGTTTGTTTTAAAATGGGAATATTACTGTAAATATTTTTCAGTTTACAATTTAAAAAATAATACTTTATATACGTATATTTAATCAAAGTATAAAAACATCATTCAAATATGTATAGTATGTAAATATACTTACGATGATCTTCTAAGGAAATCTGCGATGTATTTTAAACTTGGTTAAAATCAGGATTTCTTCCTTCTTTTGTTTTTTCTTCTTATGTTGTTTTCAATTTCAACAACTGTAACGATACAGCTAATATTAATACTCTTCTCTAAATATAATATTTTAGTATTTCTTTTAATATATGTTTGTATAAATTTAATTACTAAGTAAATGTCGTGTTGAAGGTATGTTACCAACAATCATGCGATAATATTTCCTCAGCAACGGGGTCATATATACACAATGCCTAACAATGAAAACAATAAAACTAGTTTAAACCAGTTTAAACACCTGCAGGAAGGCAAACAAAAGAAATTCCTAGCATTACTAAAAAAGGAATTTTAAACCCGGTAACACAATGAAAGAGCATACAAAAACAAGCAACTATAATTGTTTGAAGTGTTACACACTTTAATACGAGATTTACAAATTACATTATATTGTGTAATATTACTGTTATTACTTTAAAATATTTTGAAGCACCTGCGTACGAGACTACAAACTAATTGCTTTTGGGTACGAGATTACAAACTAAGTGCGTTTGGGTACGAGATTACAATACTAAGTGCGTTTGGGTACGAGGTTACAAAACTAAATGCCTTTGGGTATGAGATTAAATTTCACGCAACAAACTATGTTGCAGCCTATACAACTAGTAGTGTTATACTCAGTGTTGATAATTTAATTAATTTCGTTACAAAGTTACATCTAATAATAAACTTTGAAGTACTTCTTTAAAGTTATAAATCTTTCGGAAGTTACATTTACCAAACGTGTACACGAATTGTTGGTACATTCTTATCTTTATGTTCGGCAATTTTTGTAAAACTTCGGGAAATTTCGGTTAAGTTCGGCAATAATCAGAACCGTTCGTGTGGTATATTTACCAACATGTACAGGAATTTTGGATAAACTCTTATGTTTATGTTCGGTTAAGTTGGTAAAAACTTTTTTAAAGTTCGTAAAACTTCGGGAAAGTTCGGTAAAGTTCGTGCTAACTTCTTCAAATTTCTAATTGTTGGTGTTTTATAATAAGATAATACAATATTTTAAAAATAACTTTTACTAGATTAATTGTAAATATTTTAAAAGTTATACATTCCAATTAATATTATTATATGTCATATACAAATATTTTAAACCTTATTACATATACTACATTTCATTAATGCAAAGAAAACACATCAAAATCCAATATAGCAACCGCTATGTTTATTTCTTTAAACAACGCCATCTGTGAACACAACATTGACATTAGTGTGTATAAGAGTGTGCGTGTGTGTACATGTACCATAGCAAGTTAGCGAGTGCTGTTTGTTTTTATAACCGGCAATACCCCGCGCAGTTTCCGGGCGGCAATATTTTACGCGTGCAGGGTCGCGAAAACCTTTTTCCGGGCGCAAATACCACGCGGCGTGCACCGGTAGCGGTAAAAAGGCGCAAAAATGGTATTTGTTTTAGTAATATCATTCATTTTACCTATTCATATAAAAATATATATTCTAATAAACATATTTTCAAAGTTTGGAAAAAATCGACGCCATATTGTTTATGCAAATTCATTAAATTTTTGTTTTAAAATTACATTGTTCTAGCTTGCATCGTCGTGTTCCTTAGGTCATAAGCTTCAAAAAAATATCTTTCTTTACTTTCTACGGCCAATAGTTTGCCGTAAAAGGTCAAAAATAAAAAAAATACTTTTTCAACACCCCTTGTAATAATTCAAAAAAAATAAAAATTTTGTAAGTTTATCATGTAGGGTGTCTTTCTATATAGATTTTGACCTTATAAATCGATTTCTGTAGTCTATTTTGTCCTACAATCATTAGTTTACGATTTATGATCATTTAAATTTATTTTAAAGTTAGTTTGTTTTAACATATATCGTAGTGTTTCCTAGGTCATAACCTTCAAAAAATATCTTTCTTTACTTTCTACGACCATTAGTTTGCCGTAAAAAGCCAAAAAATGTAATGCGACAAAACTTTCATATCGACCCGTTCTTATGACACTCCGAAAAAAATGTTTATCATGTAGGGTGTATTTCTATATAGTTTATCATGTTTATCATGTTTATCATATAGGGTGTATTTCTATATAGTTTTTGACCTGATAAATCGATTTCTGTAGTCCATTTTGTCCTACGGTCAATAGTTTACGATTTATGATCATTTAAATTTATTATACGAAAAAATCTTAGTCTTTTTCCATCAGCGCCATCTATATAGTCATAATTGTCAGTACTATGCAGGCTTTTGTGCACTTAACACCAAAACTTATCGCCCTAGTGTTATTTGTAGAAACGGCAATGCCTCATACGTTTACCGACAAAAGTTTTTTGTCCCTTCCCGTTTTTTTCCCGCCATACTTTAGTTGATCGTATACAGTTTCCATATGTGCTTCAAACATGGAAAAGGAGGACATTTTGTCTTGGGTAAGTATCAGCGTTTTAAAATTTCTATAATACGCATGTGTTTTGCAATACAGTATAATGTAGCTTTACATAGGCAAATATCATACTCAAAACCTAATTTTTCCCCTTTAAAGTAACGCTAAATAGTTAAAAATATAAGCACTCAAACGCATTTACATATTCACTTACAATCTCAATTTATTCTCAATAAGCCATCCGCATAATCATATTCTGCATACGCAACTATTCTCAGCAAACAAATTATTCGTTTTCGTTAATTTAACTCAATCATTTGCTATTCGTTTTCTCTTGGCTTACGAGAACTTGTGCAGTTTTCGTCTTCAAAAACAAGTTGTCTTCCTTCCTTCCTTCGGAATGTCTTAAATTCCATCCCAATCACCTAGCAATAAAAATCGCCCCAAGCGTAGGTAATAATCAGTCCATTCACGCTTTTTTTCCTCACCTCTCTCACACACACCAACGCATTTATGCGTGCTTCGAGCATTCTGTCACACACACGCACACACACACACACACCAACGCGTTTATACATCCTTGCAGTCATTGTCACACACACACCAATACAAAAATACATTCTCTTTCCCCCGTCTTTCTCTCGCTCCTTCCTTCAAACTACAAACAGAAATATACCCTACCCCGCCCCCCACTCCTAGTGTAATCTGCACGCAATTTTTTTCTTTTTTTCTTCCCTTTCTCGCTCTCTTATGCGTTCCATACTTGTTTCGAAAGATACATTAGCTTGTTTGCCCCATATTTGCTTCTTGGCGTTTCAAATTGTAGCTAAAGCATTTTCTCAACCCTCATAAAACTATCCACGAAATACATGGCACGCGTATTTTAATCTTAAAATTGTCACAAAACAAATCTCAATGTCTTTTTTCGCTCATAACAACGTTTATATCGTAGTTCTTCAATAAATAAAAGCAAACACAAGTCATTTTAATTCATGCAAATACATTTTAAAATCACAGTTCAATATTTTTATCATATTTATTTATATAAATGGTAAATTTTAACTCACCTTTATTCTCCAAACAACGCACTCACACGAAAATACACAAGCCAAGTTTCCACAACGCCAAAAGTACACTATTTAATTTGGTCTCATTTCAAACTTCCTTATATATTGGTTAACCTGCGTCCTTTCATGGACATACAAACACAATTGTTTTTCACCCTTCCGTTTTTCACAAAAACAAGTAAAATAGCTATTCTTTAAAGTTAACAAGAATCTTTTCGAGAAAAAAGTTTTTTCTTTCTTTCTTTTTTCATACTATTAGGGTAGGTAGCATGGTAAATGGTACATTTATCTGTCTAACAACTCAAAAGATCTTTTTTTTCTAAAAAGGGTTACACATACAGGGGGTCGCAAGTAACATGACGTTGTCTCAACCGTCAACATATAATGTCACATACGTTTCCTCAAATAACTTTCACAAACTCGCATCTGTATGCTAAATGTCCCATTATCTTTCTAACAACTCAAAAGATCTTTTTTCAACTATTTCCATTCTTTCTTTTCTAAAAAGGGTTACAAATACAGGTGAACAAAACTAACATAACCTTGCAGTTCGCCCCTCCAATCCCATATCTACTCCAACAGTATGTGGGTTTCGCTTTCCATTGCAATAATTTTTACAAAGTGACATGTAACATTTCCTAGGTATTTCTAAAAATCTCTGTCCTTCAAAATAATGAGTGCTATTTCTCCATAGAGTGTAAGTCACAGCCCCAATTAAACAAGGTCTTTTACTCAAAAAACGACATTAGAGTTCGCCCTGCAATCCTTTTGGACCACCCAAAATTACAATACAGCTATCTATGTTCCTTTCTTTACATGCCCTCAAAGGATTCTCTCCCTCCCACCATCCTTAGCTAACATTTAGCTGTGCTTTTAACAATAATGTATTATCGACATTTCCCATGTTTTCTAAATACATAAAACTAAGTTATTTGACATGTTTAAAACACTCTTTTCGGACTCCTATAACTACAGCATTCACCAAAACCTATATGTCACTTTTAAGTGACACTTTCTTCTTTCTTTTAATGACAGAAGGTTCAAATTATGTCAGTGTGACACAAAAAGCCTATGTTACACATTCTAACCTTTCCTATTGTCTTTTCCTCCCCCGTTTTGAGCACATAATCCAATACAGCTACTATATATATATATATATATATATATATATATATATATATATATATATATATATATATATATATATTGATATATATGTATATATAATCCCTTTTCTTATTCTATTTTAGTATAAAGACAATATGTTCATAAGAGTAGAAAGAGAAGTTTTTTTATCATTTCAGGTTCTACTGTTATCATCTTAACGCTCTGATACTTTATTCATACATATTGTACTTGGATTTCGATTTTATACTATTATGAAATTATTGTATTAATACAGTAAATACCACCTCAATTACTAACCCTGCCATCACTTGAAATTCCTACATTATGTCACTACCCTGATTGTCATAAGAAGAAAAATAAACAATACTACTGTTCAATACAATTTCCATTATAATAAAAGATATGTTACTTACTTCACAAATACAGGTAAATGTAATTAAATATATACTGTTATTATGAAAGTTATAATTTATTATTTACACATATTTAGATAGACTTTGCGGGTGGTGATGGTAATAGACAGAACGCCAAATTTCACCTTTTTTGCACTTCTGTAATTGAGCGTGTTCAGGAGGAAAACTGCTTTTTCCTATTAGGTTATGTAAAACAGAGATTAGTCCTAGGACATGCCAAAAGCCAGAATACATTGTTTCTAAGTAAGTGGACTCAAAATAGTGTAACGTAAATCAGATTGAGTTAAAGGCTAATGCATTGTTTTGCTAACAGGAGACTGAGCCAAATTTGATTAATTTGAATTTGCACACATACTTCATGGAGTATTATTTTGGCTTATATATATATATATATATATATATATATATATATACAAGGGCGGATCCAAGGGGGGCTATAGGGGCTATAGCCCCCCCTTGAAGCTCAGATATACACTGGATAAAATGAGGTTGAACCCTGCTTTACACTGGATAAAACGGCAAAAAGTGGTTTAGGCCCTCCCTTGATCATATCCTGTATCCGCCACTATATATATATATATATATATATATATATATATATATATGTTTATATGTATATATATTAACAATACATGAACACGTAACTGTATGGATATTTTCATTTTTTTTCGCCTGAAAGCTTTTCCACAATATTTTAATTAAACTTATAACAGTTACTTTTCTACCAATGACCTTAGGATATGAGTAATAATTACAATAATAAAGGTTCAACAAATTTTAAAATTGTGAAACACTAGGTTTGATTCGTATATTTAGAGGTATTTTCCGTTACTAGATTCAATACATTATTCTGAACATCGTCAAACTGGTTGTCAGCCTTTTATGATGTCTGTACTTCTATCTTCTTGTAGATCCCGTCCAGTTATTTACCAGGAGGTAATGTGCCTAAGATCGATGACACATTCCAGCGCTGGATGGCAATGCTAATACGTTGGAAAAGGAATTCAGTAGCTCGGGAATCTCCAGCTTGTACCTGGGGCGGATCCAGGACCGACTTCTGGGGGGGCGATGGGTTGTCATACTGCTACTTTTAAGGGCTCCAAACTTTGGGATGGGTTTTATTTATATATAGAAAATAAGAAAGTTTCCTCTTCTTGGGGGGTGCTATCGCACCGATCGCCCCCCCCCCTGGATCCGCCCCTGGCCTATACATATGTAATATAAAGTTTATGCCTGGAACAGCCGAATTAAAGCCTTCGTCCGTGCCTCGAATGGCGACATAAATGTTAGTAAAAAAGTTAATCTAGTTTTAGAAATTACACTCAATGTTTCAGCATTGTGATTTCTTTAAATAGTACTAAATATTGTTTTCAAAAGTAGATTATTGTAGGTCTTTTTAAATATAAACAAAATTTTTTTGATTTATTCTTTCATAGCTTAAAGAAATAACATTTTTAAGAAGTGGAGCTTCATTTGAGTAATAGGTCCATGTATTTCAGGAAGGTGTCTGTTGTCAGTGAAGGTGTCCCCCCATCTAGCTTAACAACTTGTCGGGTTTGAGTAGAGAGTAAGCGAACATGATACCTGTTTTTTGTACGCGTAATCGTTTTTTAAAAAAGAAAAAAAACTTCTCGATATACCTTTTGTACTCGATGGAGATCAATATTGAAACCGGAAGTAATAATGGATTTTAAACAATCTCGGCTTTGGTAGTATGTTACGGGTAGTTATGATTTTCTTAACTGGGATCCTGAATCTACTGGAAAACTTCGGTTATTGCTATCTGTTACCGATTTTGTTCTTTGGCGATAAGCGTTGAAACGTAAAATGGTGTGTTTGAGAGAGAGTTCCTGTTTTTGGGAGGTTGAATCTTTTTTCAAATGCAGCTTCTCAGTATGTTTTATGAGCTCCCTCGTGGCTAAGCGGTTACCATACGCACCTTTGGCGTGAGACACTAGGGTTCGATTCCCGGCGTATGTTCATTGTTTCGGATCTCACGTTAAGCAGTAAGTCGGCGTCTGATATACCCTTGCTGCAGAAAGGGTCAAAGAGACTTACTTTTCTATCTCGTTTGTTCCAAATAAAACCACAGTTCTTAATCAATACCTATTTTTTATTTATACGGTACTTAACGGCTCGTTGGTGTAATATTTGTAATACGTATTTAAAATTACATAAGTAACTTATTTATGTCATTAGCTTGATCCCCCCCATCTTAGCTAGCTTTCCAAGATCTCGGATTATGTTGGGAACCACTGGTTTAAAATGCGACAAAATTATTGTTGTGGATTTATAAGTTGTGTAATTATTGTTGTGTATTAACAAAAATTGATCTTGTAGAAGCGCTAAAGCATGAAGATTCTGTATATTAAAACTTGGTGTAATAAAATTTGGTGTACGGAAAACTGGGTGTGGGGAATGCTAGTTATAAAGAAATATTCGTTTAGTAGACCGTAGGATCCATTAGAAACTTTGAAGATAAAGGAACGTATTACTTTCAAGTTCAAACGTGGTTCTACTGTCTGCTATAAGGAATGGAAAGAAATGTGATAGTGAAATAATTTGAAATCAATATTTCGACAGATTTCATCATTTCATGACTCTTACATGAGGAAGAAATTAGTTTTTCGATGTTGGCCTGTGTGATTTGGCGAAAAGACCCACGCTACCTATCGACATTTCATTTGAAACATAAGTCTTTGGAATAAATATTTTGAATACAATATTTCTAGTAAACTATACTTACAATAATTTCCTCGTGAAAAAAAATCCGCTTATTTTTCTCATATTGAAATATCTGTCTTTAATTTTCTTTGATAATGCAGCCCATTAAGGTGCGCCTGTTCACACCCGGCACACCCCTCGGGTACGCCTGTGATCCATAGTGTATATTGTTGGTGTTTTTGGGACGTAGTAAATATTTTACTGAACTTGTTAATGTTATGTATTGTTTTAGCCTTTGTTCCTATTATTATCATTTCAATACTATTTCTACAACTATTATCTGAAAAAAACATACCACTTTATATTGCGCATCCGACTAATACTTTTTTGATCAATATATTTTTGCTTCTTACATATGTATCCTGTATGATGTATGCTGTACTATATAGAGGTGTTTTTAGTTGTGTGTATAATTTATGTTTTTGTAACTATTCTCCGAACTTATAGTTGTGATTGTTTTATTTCTGACAAAAACTGTTAGGTTGATTGTATGACGAAAATAAACTATAGTAATTTCCCTAGTAAAGACATGCAAGACATACCAGGTCCAATGTAATAATAATGATAGTAATGATTTTCCTGGAAATACGTAATATCATTTTATTCGGTAAATTTTATGGCGTTTTCTTTTTCGCAATATGAAGTTTTATAAGTTATCGTAAGCGGATATGCAATAAGTATTACATGGAATCCACCTTACAACTAACTTTCCCCTTTTCCGTACAATGATTGTTCTGTACAACGAATTTTTCTACACCGAGTTATCTTATAGCAGCGCTGTGCCGAATAAATAGGTAGACCCAAGGCAGACCAATATTAAGGAGTGATTTGATAAAATAGTACCCAATGCCTTAGCACAACAATGACTTGTGATTGAGAAGGAGAAAAATATGTATATAACAGAAATATTGACAGAAATATTAAAATAAAGTGTGAATAATAATGACAGTTCTAAATGTTCATCATTATTAATTGTCGTATTGACTTGTTCTGTCCTTTGGTATGTATCGTGTTATACATGTCAAGATTTCGTGAAAGCTGAAAAGTAAACTCCATTTTTTGATTCTCTTTGTAAATAGTGTTGTTCTAAGGATTCTGAGTGTATTTAGCAGACAATTCAGATTACTGTCGCTTTGCTTAACTAAATGACAAACAGCCGCATAAAGTAATATTATTCTTTCCCCTTTTATATTGCCTAGTATAAAAAAGGAAAAGAGACAAAAAGTATTTGGTAGGGAAAGTTTGAACCGTGTTAGGGAGAGAGACCCTCGCATCAGATTACAGATTCCGTTTGGTGGTTTATTTGCAAGGCGGTCCGAACAATAAACTACATGTGTTTAAGTGCTGTCTACTGTAAATCTGTAAGAACGTTTGCCTATAGTGAAAAAAGAGGTTTTAGATTCATAGAAAATATTTGTTTTTTCTCCAAAGGGCACACCATTCAGGAGAAAGGTCATAATTTTAGGATACGAGAGGGACGAGAGAAATGCCACTTCCGCAGAATTAAGTTACTAGTTTGAATGCGATCGCATAGAATCTCAGGGGAAGCTTGATTAAGTGTGTCATTATATTGAAGGGTATGATAATGTTGAACCTTGTTTACATGTTTCTAGAAAAGTAGAAAAGAAGGCATAGGGCCTACAATTACGTTTATTATACTTAAGCTGTTCTGGTGATATAATTAAAAAATTATAGGTTGTAACTTGTAACCCGGGATGAAAACATAGGAACTATTTCAGTATTAGTAATGAAAACATTGATCTTGCAAGCAAGCTTCGGAACCAACTTAATAATAATAATAATAACAATAATAATAATAATAATAATAATAATAATAATAATTATTATTATTATTATTATTATTATTATTATTATTATTATTATTATTATTATTTAATGCCATAATTTGAATTAAATTGAGATGTACAAAATACAGATCACCTGAGAATAATGAATCATTATAGTCTGTAGAGAAAACTTTATTTAATAAATCTCATTCTTCTTCATTTTTTTTTGTTTATAAGCGATACAAATAATGTATAGTACATGAATCACAAAAAAGTTAGCCTATTCCTGGTACGGTGCACTGTTGAGGCATAAAATATATAAACACTAAACTAGAAATACTATCTGCATAGGTTTTCTCAAGGTTCTGCTCTTTCCTTCTATCTTAATTTCATCATTATCATTCATCTCATCATCACTGTGTCTCTTAGCCTTGGTGCTAATCGTGGGACGCTAAACTATAAAATTTCATTTTACAATATTATTTGTAAGAAAATATTACGTATTTATAACAACTTAAAGTAAGAAGCAAAATGTTAATTCCCTTAAATGTATACAGAGACTAAGCTGTTATCCGGAAAGTGTTGTTTAGAGAGTTCGCGTTACGTTCATATGTGTGATCAGAATAATAGAGTAGAAAGATAATCATGTTATTTTAAGAAAAACATGAAGTTTCGTATATACTTTATATTAGATCCTAAAATGTGTATAGTATAAAGAGTGTATTTTCACATATATGTTTCATGTTTGGGTTATCACATACATAATGAGTCCCAAAATCTTTTCGAAAATCTTGTGCGGTCATTCGTGAAAGAACGTTACAGGTTTCAGAATTTTCGGTTTTTATGAGGTTCTACGATCTAATATAAGAAATGACAGCTGGGAAGAAGCGCGGTAACCATCTTGCTCTTGAAAGGTCACTGCTGTTGTTGACATCTCTAAGGAAAATGGCAATACCCCTGCTATTGTCGCTTTATGTGTTTTCTATCGTAACGGCTGAAAACGACCGTTGTTTTAAAACATGAAAAGATGAATTGTGAATATCTCTGGTGAGCGACCAGAAAAAGAGGACAGTCCTTCTATTCGAATTTGGGTATTTCTAAGATAAATTCTATGAAACGTGCTTTATGTTTTTATTATTTCTTGCTTTAATTTTTATTGGCGACTTTTCTCATTCCGTGTATTTTTGCAACCGATGTATGGGGAAGAACCGCATCGATATGCATTACTAACGTAACAATGAACAAGTGTTTGTCAAAATATCACAGTAGAAACTGAGGGAATGAAACGGCGATGGAATTTTCCATCGTACAAGAAGTCACACTGCATATAAGCTATTCCCGTTATATCAGGGTATTTTTTTTAAACCAAATGGCTATTTTTGTTTGCGTATATGCTTGTGTGCTTACAAGCCAAAATACTGAGTATAAAATTAATTAAAGAATATCAAACTGACAAAATAGCTGTTCTATAAAGAAATACGGGTGAGGATCACGATTCTATATATTAACATAACTATATTGATTTTTTTTTTCAAAATAATTTATAGGTTTGAATTTATATTTAAAAATATGTTTTATATACCAGTTTGTTTTGGTAACCCTGGAACACCATCAAAATTGAATTTGTGAATGTTCGCTGACTAGGCAGCCAGAACAGTTGAACCACCCCAAACCGGAGAGGTAGCGGTTCCATTAAAAGTGTGAATATCGTAGTCAGTGAAACAATTTGCCACGTATTGTGTTTGAAAAATCGTATCTAGGTGTGTAGTGTTAAACAAAAGACTTTATGTCGCCAATTTTGTTCTGTCCATCCTTACTATTTCTTTCCTTATTCTTACAATATAGTGCTACAATAGCTTTAATAAACTAAAATAATCTTGTTTACAGTATTTCCTAGATACTATAAATTTGTAATCTTTGATGCTGTAGAGGTCACTAACCACTATCTCCCTGAAGTATTTAAAATCCTACTGAAGTTTCCAACAAACATACCAAAGAAAAAGGAGTATTCTTGGTACTAAACTGGTACTAAACTTAATGAAATTGAAAATAAAATAAAATAATATTAGAATGATTAGAAAAGTAACTACATGATATATATATGTATTAATCTGAATATAAAATTCTGATTGCGTATGAAAATTTTATTAATAATAATAAAAGAATACATAAAAATATTTCTGTTAAGCTTGCGCTAGGTACAAGTTAGATTTTGCATAATCATAGTGCCCCACTCGGAACTGTATCAAGTACCACAGGCACCTAACACACGCGAGCTAACCACTGTTTTCTCTATCTCTTTCTTTCTTTCTCTCTCTCTCTCTCTCTCTCTCTCTCTCTCTCTCTCCCTCTATATATATATATATATATATATATATATATATATATATATATATATATATATATATAAACACTTAACCCCACCTTATACTAAATTATCTCTAACCAACTAACTGTTCTGCATGGATTTTACTGTAACGATGACGACACAACACAGATATATATATACATAGAATGTCCTATATAAGTAGTTTTCCATATAAATTAAACAAAAAAAGTATTATATTTTATTGTATTTTTGGATCATTGTCAATTTATTTATTGTAATAGGGGGGTGGAGGGAAGGAAAATAATGATGCAGGATATAAAACTTAACGTCAATGTGAAGTCTGTTTACGTTAAAGGCGTAACTTGATAGACGTTCTTCTTACATATATATATATATATATATATATATATATATATATATATATATATATATATATATATATATATAGACTGTTCCATAATTCGTGTAATTTTGTACAGCACTGGAAGAAGATGATGTTTTCAAATTTGTCACTCTTATTAAAAAATATCTGAATGTTTCGAATTTCTATAGGAAATAAGAGAATATTGCTTTTTAGCCCCTCTTTTACGGGTGTAAACACGAAAGTTCATTTTCCTTATGGCAGATTTAATGTTAAACTTTGGAAGCAGCTATCTCCAATAATTATTCGTTAAGATTTTGGGGCAAATGAGTTGTATTTGTTACAAAACACTCATTCACGAAGCTAGTAAAGCCACCTCAAACATTATTTTGGGATGGTCCCCCTTTTGGGGGGCAAGGGGCGTAAAAAGGTGGTGGATGATGTGTTACCAAAATCCCAATATTTATTTTCGGAATGACAGTAAGCGTCAGATTAATTACAAATGTCACAGAATTAATGCTCCAATGCTCCTTACATGTAAGAGTGACTGATAATGGGGTTACAGCCCCCTTTCAAAAATAAAAAGTCACCATAAATATCATTCGTAGGGACATACGAAAAGCAGTCATTTTTTGTTAATTAACGTGAAATTTGTCGTCATTGTAGCCAAAAAGTATGCGTTTTTCAAATCTGGAATGTTATTTTGGTAACGCACCGCCTTAGGGGGGTACAGGGGCAAAGCATTAGAAGATGGATCTGTATAAAAATTCTAAATTCTGTTTCGGAAATGCAAGTGAGCGTCAGATTAATCACAAATGTTATAAAATTAATGCTCCAATGCTCCTTACATGTAAGAGTGAGTGATAATGGGGCTGCAGCCCCCTTTCAAAAATTAAAAAAAAATCATCATAAATATACAATCATAGACATACGAGAAGAAGGTATTTTTTGTTAATTAATGTGAAATTCGGCGTCATTTTAGCAAAAGAGTATGCGTTTTTCAAATCTGGAATGTTATTTTGGTAACGCACTGCCTTAGGGGGGCACAGGGGGCGAAGCATTACATAATGGACCTTTATGAAAATTCAAAATTCTGTTCTGGAATTGCCAGTGACTCTGAGCGGGGGATGTTTCACAATTGTCACAGAATTAATATTCTGATGCTCGTTGCATGTGCTATTGACTTATATGGGGCTACATCCCCCTTTCAAAAATAAAAATATCACTATAAATATCCTTGGTAGGGACATATGAGAAGAAGGTACTTTTTGTTAGTTAATGTGAAATTTGTCGTTACTGTAGCAAAAGAGTGTGGGTTTTTCAAATTTGGATTGTTATTTTAGTAACTATCGCCTTAGGTGGCACCGGGGGCGAAGCAGGCACGTAGCCAGGATTTCGTGAAGGGGGGTCCGTGACATGAAATACTATGGTCATCACAACAGGAGCTCGATCATTCCTAACTATTTTACTGGAACATATATTGGTTCGTTCAGTCAGGATTTCGTAACGGTGTGTGTGTGTGGGGGGGGGGTGACATGAAATCCTGAATGCCAAGGAGCTCGATCAATCTAAACTACTTTACTATCAACATATATTGGTTTGTTAGGACAATAAAATGAGGATATGTTGGTAAGTATTTTAATAACGCACTATGAGAAATTTCAAGTGAAATAATTTTAAAAAAAAGTGCTGAAAAAGATTTTACAATATTTACGTCCTTCCTCTGTCCATTCAAATATAACAATTTTCCTTAATTATGACATCCACTATTATAAAAAGTACATATTCACTATTATAAAAGGTACATACTCAATAATGTCTTGTAAAATATTTCACAATATCTGCGTTTCTTTCTCTGTTAATTCAAATGTTAACAGAACTTTCTTTCCACATAACTTTTTGTTTTTATTATTCCGTCAAGTACTGTCTGTTCCAATGACAGGTTAAGGAAGCAGTAGAAAATTGTTTTTGAAATAACATGTTTGATACTGCAAGGATGCGATAACGAAAATTTATGATAAAAAATTTCCACGTTGTTACACAACGGTACTATACTTTCAGAAGCTTGAAATCTCCCTTGAAATCCCCCTGACTAGTAGCAGAAATCCTGAGAATTCCGTAACTTTTCTAGAAAATTCAAATTCCCTGACTCTTCCATTATATCTCGCTCCTCGCAACCATGTATTCAAGTAATACAAATCTCCTCATAAGAAAGAGTAACCAAAAGCTTCCTGATTTTTAATTTTTTTTAACGCGATCCTTATTTTCCTCATTTCATTTACTTCATCCTTCGTTATTTCTTCTCATTTTTGGTCTCGAAGCGGGGGGGGGGGGGGTCCGGACCCCCCCTTGGCTACCTGCCTGGGTGAAGCATCAGATGATGAATCTTTATAAAAGTTCCATTTTTTTTTTCGGAAACGCCAGTAATTGTTAGATTATTAACAAATGTCAGAGAATTATTATTACGATGCTACTTGAATGGTCATAAAGGGGCTACAGCTCCTTTCCAAAAAAAGGAAAAAGAAATCACCATAAATATCCTTAGTAGGGAAATACCAGAAGAAGGTACAAGGAGCACAGGGGGCGAAGCATAATTTGGTAGATGTATAAAATTTCAAATTTTATTTTGGAAATTCTAGTGAGCTTTAGATTAATCACAAATGATACAAAATTAATATTCCGATGATCCTTGCATGTGCCAGTGACTGATATTGGGCTACAGCCACCCTTGTAAAATTCATATAATTTACGATAAATATCCTTAGAAGGGACGTACGGGAAAAAGGTAAATATGCTTTACAGTTAGTGTGGAATTTGTCATTATTGTAGAAGAATGTTTCGATTTTTTAAAAATCTAGAATCTATTGTAAATAAATATCGTCTGTCAGTGTACCAGATTTAATATATATACGCGTTGTTTTTGTTTAACTGGAATATAATTTTAAGAAAATTGCATTTTTAAAAATCAAATTGGACTCTTCTTATATCATAAAATTACACATACAAGTCACTTGTATATTTTCTGCACACTTAAGCAAACCAGCTGGAAATAGAACAGAAAATGACAATGGAAAATGCCGCGGGTACCACGAACGAAAAAATCTTAATGAGAAGTAATATTTTAAAAATTAAAAGTGTAATAGGTGACCTTTCAGTTTTAATAGTGTTTTCTTTATTCATTAAAAGAAACAAACAAAGAAACAAAAAAAAAACGTAACTTTCCATACTTCTTACCAGAGCCGTAGCTAGAGATTTCGGCGCCCGGGGCGAAGTAGAATTCAGCGCCCCTACACTCACCTTACCAATCATTCTCTCTCTCTCTCTCTCTCTCTCTATATATATATATATATATATATATATATATATATATATATATATATATATAAGAAAAACAGCTTTTGTTGTTATGCTACGCTGAATTTTTATTAATCTTCTTGGAAAGACCATTGCAACAACCAAAAACGATCATTATGTATCCTTTTTCAAATAAGAGCTGTTTTCAAGAGTCTTATTTTGGACTTTTTGTTAAACTTGACAAAACTACCTTTGGTTGTATACAGTAAGAGAACAGTTATGGAAAGTTACTACTATTTACAATGTTTCATACTATTGATAGGAAATGAAATTTCAATACATTAGAAACTATGTGCTTTTAAATTGTTCGAAATGGGTGACAGTATTAATTTCCAGCAATAATTGTAAACTTTTTAATTTTATTCTGTATGTGACCACGTCAATAGCATTTTAATTTCGATCATTTTACGGTAAAAATATTTTGTGAAATGTAATGGAAATTCAGAAGAAGCCTTCTTTGTGAATTTCTAAGTATTGATCGATGGAGGTGAAGAATATGTTCAATGTTTGTACTTAAAATCCAAAATATACTTTGGCTACTACATATGTCTGAAATTATAGTAATTACTTAATTTCTTAATGAATGAAAGTTCCGAATTTAAGATACTTATTATTGATTAACATATTAAAATACACTAACACGTGCATGTATAAAGAATGTGTCTACTTACGTTTTGTATGTATGTAGATAGATAAAAACATCACACAACTAGACACGTATGCACAAAATAATATGCTGGCGATACAAAAATAGTTGATGAAAAAATGACCCCAATAAATTCCTCCAAATTGGAAGCATTTGATATGTCAATGGAATTTAAAAATAAATCATTGGTAGTAATTAGTGTCTGAAAAAGTCGAACTTCGTTGGGCTGTTCTGATCCCTTAAGCACCTATTCCACAACTGCTGGAAGTTCGAAAATGTTATTTGTTCACCCCATTTACCTTTATTTTTAATATTCCCGCGCGAACAGCAGCTTGAATGTGTCTCTTCATTCTTCTCATTTTCATACCTTCATTCTCACCGTCGCATAGTGTGGCCAGGTAATTGTTAGGTTATTAAACGTGTGTTCCCCATGCACGTAGTGACAAAGTTGAATATAGGTCGATTCTGGAAATTTTGCCCCCAGATCGCGTTAGGGGCTTCTCCCCCAGGACCCATCTTGTTTTCAACATCTAGTCATACTTCTCTGGCATTCACCAACAGAACTAAACTCTAGTCAAACATATTGATTAATGGTGGCGACATTTGGAAACGCCAATGTTTGCTAAACAATCTATGGACCATAAGGTAGAACCAGATTAAAAATGGTGTTAATCAACTCAGTATTGTGTTTTTTGTGATGCGTGAGCAGAAGTGACATTGGAATCAACTGTAATGAGCCTCCGTTCGCTCCAGTTCAGAGTGTTCCAATCAAGCCCTGAAATGAGCTCACATAATGCACGATGCAATATATGAAACAACCTGAACAAGTTACTGATGCTTGTAAATGATAATATGTTTAATATATCTGATAATATATTCATATCGAGAACTTGTGATGAGATAATTTTTATGTATTGAAGCATCCTTGCATCTTCATTGTCATAACGAATCCTCCACAACTTTGAAATAATTTTGAGAAGCAAGAACTTTTCTTCAATTTTATTACTCTTCAGTTGTAAAATGAATAAGTACACTTTTTTCCTTTCATGCCTAAGAATGTAAGCCAATCGTAAATTGCCAAATCAAAGCATATTGCCCACTCGTTTGTTTATGCCAATCATATAATCTGTTATATAATTTAGGCGCGAATATAAGGAATATTTCCTTTTATGATGTAAAACTCTATGTTTTTGATGAAATAATGTCGAAATAACATTATTGTAGCCACTGCACATACCGAACTAATTGGTTTTCTTTCAATTTTCTGCTTCATATTGCGAATTCTTATTTTTGCCAAGAATTCAGTGCTTTGGCCCCACTGTGCGTAGTGATTAATCCGATTGGCTAGAAAAAAGTTTTGAACTAAACAAACTCATCACTTTCAAAACGCCGAACACAACTTTGCTCGTTTCTGATTTTTAAAATGCTCCTGCGTACACTGGGCACTTTGTATACCACACGTTATTAAGAAATCATCTATAATAACTGTTTAAGTAATAAGTAAATAATTGTTGTAACTTATTTAAACTCTTGGATTGCGAGCTAAGCGAGCAAGAAAATTTTTAAGAAATCTACGCATTTCATTGATAACCGACAGCAATATTGATCTAACAGGGCTCCAATACATTCTGGGGGCGGTTGTCTTTTACTCATGTCCAAAATCTCTTTTTCTTTCTCCTTGCTTGTTCGGCGACCCCTTGCTATCAGCGCCCGGGGCGGGCGCCCCGCTGGCCCCCCCTTAGCTACGGCTTTGCTTCTTACACAATAACTGTATGATCCCACTTTCCGCGCAGTAGCTTTCTCGTGTACTGTACATGTGAGCACGTCAGGAAATCGAATACTATGGACAAATGGTTGTAGTAAAAACAAATGTCTCGCGAGGAATAAGGATAAAGTTGAGTAAGGCTATACCATAAACCAAACAAAACATATTAGTCCTTCTTAAAAACTTTTTTTTTTTTTTTTTTTTTTTGCTCAGTTGTCAGTAACTAAATTGTTTAAAGATTTCATTAATCTGAGTGTAAGACAGATAAAATGAAATTACTTTTATTCAGCACGCTCTCGTGAACGAACAAGACATCAATTAATGCGATCTCCTAAAGCCACTGTGAACACCTTGTCCAATATATCTGGAATGATCATCTCTACGCTCTGGACAATTCTTTAAGTCATCTACAAGGGCGCCCATGTTATGGTTTCAAAGAGCGTGCAATATAAGCGACATTTCAAATGTAGTCTCAATTTTTGCAGTAACTATTCTAAAATATCTATTGGGTTTTCCATCTTCCGAAGCACAATTTCCTCTAAACGTTGGGAGGCGAGCGCCCCACCTTGCCACTACCCTGATGGGCGCCCTTGTTACATGATTTTTGATAGAACTTTTTAAAGGAATCTCCACAAAAAAAAAAAAAAAAAAAAAAAAAAACATGGAGGAAGATCTTGACTATTTGATGGCCATTCGACAATTCACCCCTTAGAAAGAAGTCATTCCCCAAACTTATAGATTTATAGTTGTAGTCGTATAAAAAGGTGGCGTGGATATTTATTGTGGTTTTCAAAGTGATTTTGGGACCGGAAAGGGAAAGTTGTAGCCCCACAAGGACCACCGGCACACGGAAATAGCTTCTGAGCGTAAATTCTGTGATATTAGTGATTATTTTTACGCTACCGCCAATAACACAAATAACGAAAAGTTGGAATTTTTCATGTCGCTACTGGTACCCAATATAAGAAGGAATGGCCGTAATAAAATTCCAGACGCATGCACCATCATAGGTACAAGCGAAAGAGTGTTATTGTATTTTCTAATTAAAAATGCAAATTTACTGCAAAATTCCTACAATTAATTGGAGAAAACTGCTTTCAATATTTCACATTGACACTCTCATTAGGCAAAAGAAATTCTGAGTCAATGCCCTTAAAAGAAATCTACACATGGGTATTATCTTATTGTCACTTAACAATTCTTATAAACAAACATTTTTTTTTCTAAAATAATGCCAAATTTTACATTAATTATTTAAAAAGAAATGCTTCTGCCATTAGGTCTTTGGGTAAGAACAATCATATTGAATTTATGATGATTTTCAAAGAGAGCTGTAGTCCCATATTAGTCACTGGTACATAAAAGTAGTATCGAACATTAATTCTGTGCATCTTGCAACTAATTTGACACTCATGAGCAATATCAATATACAATTTGGAATTTCAGTAACTCCCTTATGACCCTCAAAGGTACCAAATTACCCACCGTGCCCTGTGCCTCCTGTTACAAAATAATATTCCAGATTGTTACTATCAGAAGGCCAAATTTCACATTAATTGACAAATTATAGCTTCTTCCGTATGTCCCTGCTAAGGATATTTATCGGGAATTTTTAATGTGATTTTTGGAAGGGATAGTAAGGCGCATCTCAATATCAGTCAATGGCACATACAAGGAATATCGGAATATTAATTTTGTATTATTTGTGATAAATCAAACATACAATGGATTTTCCAAAATAAAATTTGGAATTTTTATCAAGATCCACAACTTATGCTTTCCCCCGTGTGCCCCCCCTAAGGCGGTACATTACAAAAATAATATTCCTGATGTGAAAAATGCATACCTTTTTGCTACAACGAAGCAAATTTCACATTAATTAACAAAGAATGCCTTCGTCTCATATGTCCCTACTAAGGATTGTGGAGATTTTATGGTGATTTGTTTATTTTTGAAAGGGGGCTATAGCCCCATATAAGTCACTAGCACATTCAAGGAACATTAGAATATTAATTCTGGGACAGTTGTGAAAAATCTAACGCTCACTGGCAATTCCGGAACATAATTTTGAATTTTTATACAGATCCATCTTCTAATACTTCGCCCCCTGTGCCCCCCTAAGGCGGTGCGTTACCAAAATAACATTCCAGATTTGAAAAACGCATACTTTTTTTCTACAATGACGACAAATTTCACATTAATTAAAAAAATGCCTGCTTTTCGTATGTCCCTACGAAAGATATTTATGGTGACATTTTATTTTTGAAAGGGGACTGTAACCCCATTATCAGTCACTCTTACATGTAAGGAGAATTGGAGCACTAATTCTGTGACATTTGTGATTAATCTGACGCTTACTGGCATTCCGAAAATAAATATTTGGATTTTGGTAACACATCATCCACCACCTTTTTACGCCCCTTGCCCCCCAAAAGGGGAACCTTCCCAAAATAATGTTTGAGGTGGCTTTACTAGCTTCGTGAATGAGTTTTCTGTAACAAATACAACTCATTTGCCCCAAAATCTTAACGAATAATTATTGGAGATAGCTGCCTCCAAAGTTTAACATTGAATCTGCCATAAGGAAAATGAACTTTCGTGTTTACACCCGTAAAAGAGGGGCTAAAAAGCAATATTCTCTTATTTCCTATAGAAATTCGAAACATTCAGATATTTTTTAATAAGAGTGACAAATTTGAAAACATCATCTTCTTCCAGTGCTGTAGAAAATTACACGAATTATGGAACAGTCTATATATATATATATATACAGTGGCTGATCCAGGATATGATCAAGGGAGGGGCTAAACCATTATTTGCTGTTTTATCCAGTGTAAAGCAGAATTGAAGCCCATTTTATCCAGTGTAAACCTGAGCGTCAAGGGGGGGCTATAGCCCCGTAGCCCCCCCTTAGATTCTCCCTTGTATATATATATATATATATATATATATATATATATATATATATATATATATATATATATATATATGGTGTTAATGAACTATACCGACAAACTGTAAGAAGTGATACCTCATCAAAATAAGAGATAAAGTTCATATGGACCTATGGCAAAAAGTGCATAGTTTGAGAGCTAGAGCTGTCAAAATTGCTAAGAAGCCAAATGTTGTTCAGATGAGCAGTGACATTTGCGATGATGTTTAAATCCAAATTCAGCGCCAAAACTTGGGGGTGGCAGAAGGGGTGGATATATAAAAATTTTAAAAAAGTGGCCAATATTAGTGTCGTATCCATAGTTTTCGGAGTGGCTGAGATGAAGAGTGATATTTCCGATGCCGTTTAAATCCAAATTGAGCCCCCATTTTTTACTTCTAAAAGGGGAAAGTGACATGTAAAAGTAATTGAAAATGACTGATACTCGTGTCGAAATCATAGTTTTTGATGTCCCTAAGTTCATTGGTGACAGTTTTGGTGCCCTTTTTGTCCAAAGTGAAACGTATTGTTCCCGTGCGAAAAACGGGTATTTTGCTAAGCTTTAATAATAACGAACGGAAATTTCATATGTTAATTTCTTTAATGTATTTGTCACTGCTCAAATTTACGCACTTTTGCTGTGTATGTGTGTATATGTAAATATGATCATCTCTTTTTTTTAAGTTGTTCGAAAGATATACAAATAATAAAGAAGGATTATTTTATCAGAAAACTGAAAAGTAAAATGAAAAACTGTTGCTTTAAGTATTTTTCCTGCTAGCGAAATATATTGTATACATATATGCTACAGACATGTTACAGCAAATAAGATTAGCATCAGGCGAACAAAAATTTGTTTCTATTTTCCGGGTTTTACCAATATTTCCGAACAAAAGATTTCTTTCTAATGGGTTGAAATTTTCCGAAAATTTTACACAGCACGAGGATAACACGTATCTCCATAATATATATATATATATATATATATATATATATATATATATATATATATATATATATATTAACAACCTCCAACCGTCGTGCCTAAATTGCATGGGGATAAATCAATGTGTGACGTTTGAAGATCGCTACTACTCACCATCTGTAATGAGTAGGTACGAAGTGGGAACAGAAGAAAACCACATAAAGTTAACTTTCATTTAGATATTTGTATTCTATGAAATATCATGTGTTAATGTTGTTAACGTAGACTGTGTATAACGCGTCAGATCACATATCTTAAGCATCTAAGAAGTCAATCACGAATAACTCGAACATAGCTGAGATACACATATCTTCTAGAATATTACGCCTGGACTGATGTTGAAGTTCTAGATGATGAATATCTCGTGCTGCCAATAGTCTATGTTCGCCGACTATTGTTCAACCATAATCCAAGTTAATGGTTGTACTGGATAATGTTAGATCTCCCTAGATCTACGCCTTTACTGGACTCACAGTTGAATGACTACTGTGATAAGAGTACAAGTGGTTCTCTCCGTTGATACTCATCTTATGATGCTCCACTTCTGATCCAAATCCTTTCGGACCATAGGTTTTTATACTCAGTTTCCAGACATTCTGGAATTCACGTTGTTGACTTTTTGTATATCTCAGCTATTGGTAAAACATTGGTTTCACCCGAATTACATCGTGATCAAATTCTCAGACCAACAAATTTCTGCAAACCTGACAGTTATGCCACAGTCAAAGTGTGTCAATGTTACAGCATTACATCTTGATGACATTTCAATTCTTCAACCAAAACATTACAAATCACAATAACATACAAACTGACGACTTAGCGTCTAGCCGTAACAAAACATAACATTCAACGCATATACAAATTATTGACATAACCACATAAACACAAACACGTGTTTACACTATATGACAACATTTCATTACTATACTTTGATATAACATTTAATAATTAAGATGCTCTATTTCCAAAATAATATGTTCCTAAACCGTATATATCCACAATATATATATATATATATATATATATATATATATATATATATATATATATATATATATATATATATATATATATATATATTAAGATACTGGTATTAACCAAACTGATTCTGGCCTGTTATTTAACACTTTCCCGCCATGAAACGGTAACTTTATAAGATTACTGAAGCTAATTTAAATCTGTCTATATTAATTAATTTAATTAGGATTATATTTTAGGATGTTTTGAAGCCATAACTCCATTCTATCACGCTGCTAACTTTAAAGGAGTGGTACAAATATATTTGTTGACACTAAAGTTCCCTATTCTAATACAAGCAACAAAACTACTCAATGATCTTAACTGAAAATTAGTAAATATAAAATAGTTTTCATTTTAAAAACATAATGTTGTAAAATATTGAAAATTTCAATGTTTCCCAATTTTTACGGATTTTTCGGGAAGGAAAGCTGTAGAAAACCGGTTTTTTTACCCAAAATTTCCGTTTTTTCCACCAGAAATTTACAACACTATTACGGAGTATTCCTTACAGGGTGTAATTCTTAGATATGCTCTCAATAGAGTTTTCAGATATACCCTGATTTCAAGGAGGATACAAAATAGTTAGATTCAAAACAGGATACAAACTGTTTTTTTGTGTTCTGAATAATGTGTGATGCTATGTATTTCGTCACGGTATATTTCACGTGTTATTCACTTATAAGCGTGAATGAAAACATCGCACCATGCGTTTTCCCGAGTACGAGAAACCGTGCTACTGACGATCCTTAACATATGAGTGACTTCCTTTACGCTGATAATGACCACTATCCACAGTTTCTGGAATTTGAAATAGGGCCTGTTGATATTTGGCTTTTTCGCAATTATGGACAGCCCTAGCTCTGAAATTATGCCATTTTTCCCACAGACCCATATGAACTTTTTATCTTATTTTGATGTAAGGTATCACATCTTACAGTTTGTTGGTATAGTTCATTAGCACCCTTTGTATACCACATTTTCTGACTTTCGAGTAAGTATGAAAAGGAAGTTCATCATTCCTATGCAATTCGATACAATGACACATAACAAACAAGTTACCCTTGTGGTTTAATACAAATCCAGTCCACCTAATAACTTAATTTCATCAGAAGTGACAATTATCATGATGTTCGCTAAATCCTATCATACAATGGTAAAAATGAAATGAAATCCTTAAGTTTTATGTCCCACGGTTATGCCGGTTAGGCTAAAGGAGACAGTGATGATAAGAGATGAGTGAAATGGTGGAATGAAGAAAGTGGGAGGAAACTGGAGATCCCCGAAACAACCAACGAGCACGGTGTTTTTCCACCACAAAGTCAACACGGCGCGAGCTGGGATCGAACCAGGGACCCGAAACACCGGAGGTGATCGCTCTAGCACTGAGCTTCCGCGCCCCCCACATATCATGGTAAATATAGTGCTTATTTCGCTTCTTAATATTTTGTATGGCCGGAAATTCTTTTTTATTTTATTCATTGGAGGCAAACTTTCTTACAGATTGATACTGGTCTTCAACTAAACACGTGTGGTTTATTCTTCAGCAGCCCTCCAACTCTGCAAGTAAACAAGTTACCACCAAACGGAATCTGTAATCAGAGGTCCCTACAAAGGTTCAGACTTTTCTTCACTGAATAGTTTTAAGCTCTTTTCTTTTTTATAGTAGGCAATAAAAATAGGAGAAGAACAATATTACTTTTCTGCGGCAGTGTGTCATTTATTTGAGCAAAGCTATGATAGTCAAAATTTGCAGACACTCCTCAAATAACAGGAAGAATCCCACAGCTATTTACAAAGGCAATCGGAAAAACAAGTTCATTTCTCTGCTTTCACGGAATATTTACACGTGTAACACTTTGCGTGCTGAAATTATTATTATTATTATTATTATTATTATTATTATTATTATTATTATTAATAATAATAATAATAATAATAATAATAATAATAATAATAATAATAATAGTGAATATCTACAATATATTATCATTATTCATACTTTATCTTATTTCTGACATAATACATAATACATAATTTTGTCCTCTTCAATCACAAGCCACTGTTGTGCTTATAAGATAAATTTCTCCTCAATATCGTTCTGCCTATTTACTCAGTATACTACTAGACTAATATTCATTCACAACAATTCTTTGATCCAATACTTGATCCAATTTGTTTTGTATATACCCACACTCATGTCCAGTTCCATCTAAAGAAACTAGTATAAAACAATTTTGTTACCAAGCGTTATAGTAGTGTATGATTGAATTCCGGATATTAGAAGGCCCATAAATATGCAAATTACATATGGGCCGTAAAAATTAGTAAAATATGCATTGGGTCGCGGAAAACTGCATTTGAATCAAATTTACTGGAATCCCGAGAGAACAGTTCGCAAATGTAGCATAGATTGTGTCTTAAGTTACTCATATACAGACCATGACAATAGTCTAGGAGACAAAGTTTGTGTTTGTCTCGTATCGAAAAAGTATCGTAAAAGTGGTGATCTCTTAGGAAGTGTCGGAATATAATAAACCGTAAAATAGACTACAGAAACAATTTGCAATCATAAGAATGACTAACTACTCTCATTGTCGTTAATTTAAAGTTGTGAGTAATTCCCCGAAAGAATTCCTCAAAATATCTTTTGTTTGTGTAATAATCAACACACAGGTTCCTCAATCTATGCTGCAGATCAACATAAACCTTTTTAGTTTTCTTGACGGGGTATTGTCCTCTTTCGCACTAGGAAATGGTAGAATGAACGGTGGAATTCTCTTTCTGTAGGCTTTGTATGAATTTCCATACCGTTGGGTGGTTATGTCCAACCAAATGGAAATACTTAAGATTCCACCCTTCACATAAGTTATTTGTGCGAGGATTGTTAGACAAAGTTGCCTCATCAGAAATCCAAACTTCCGGTGGAAATCTTGGTGGCACTCTCTTAATTCTTACATCAGAATTCTCAGAATTGAAATATTATTAGCAGTTCGAATTTTGGAACATAATGAATAAATCAAAAATTTATGCCAAAATGTTCATTTACCAAGTAAGAAACAAAATAGTTTAAAACCCGAGAATTCAAATTATACTTTCTGCCTTTATGTCCTCCTGCCATTTCGTCCTCTGCCATTTCGTCCGCGTGCCATTTCGTTCTCCTACCATTAATTCCTACCATTATGTACCCTGCCATTTTGCCCTTCTGCCATTCTGACCGTTCCCCCTTGCTCTAGATCCATTGGATGTGCCTTGATATCGTCTCTTGGAAACTTCCTAGGAACTGCGTTCCTTGTTAAATTCAGCATGCAACATTTTTGAAAGCGTTAACTTAACTTGATAATTATGTTGCATTTGTCTTCCGTACGGAAAGCTACGTTGATTAGTCAATGTCAAGTTTCTGTACAGTTGTGTGGCGGTGGGGTCTAAGTGGAAAATGGAAATGACTCTTTCGTGCCTAAAAGTAACGCGTTACTTTGGAAGTAGGGTAACAGTTACTTTTTGGGGACAAGTAAAGCGTGACATTTTAAAGGAAAGTAAAGTAACTTGTAACGCATTACATTTTTACAAGTTACTTACCCAACACTGCCCAGAATCAATTGCAGAAAAATGTTTTTCGCTGTCTATTATAATTTTTGTTCTATAATGATAATTGATAAATATTCAAACCAGTAATGCTGGGCTAACCTGTTTCTGTGAAGCATAATCGATGGTGAAGTATCTCTTCCAGCGGCGTATCCAGGAGGGCGATCGGGGCGTCTTCTCCCCCAGAAGAGGAAACTTGCTTATTTTATATATAAATAAAACCCATCCCATAGTTTGGAGCTCTTAAAAGTAGCTATACAGTATCACAACACCCCCCAGAAGTCTGTCCTGGATTCAGCCCTGACATCCTCTCTATATCTCTTACCGGTGTTGCTCTGAAACATAACGGGAGACGAACGGACGGACAAAGTCGTTCTATAAAACTTCAGACCTTTATGCATAGGTCATAAATTGAGGTCATAAATTTTGTATGTCCACGGGTTGAAGACCTCCTTTCGATAATCGAAACCAGAGAAAAAAAAACTTCAAAGTGAGACGAGGCGTGACTTGAAAAAATTACGAGGAGAGACAAGGAAACCTGATTTCTACAGCATATCAAAATTTGAAATGGGGTCTATTACAGTACATTTCGCTATAGTCAATATTTACTGTATTATTAATATAGCGTTTATTATTCTATTCCTAAAGTATTCGATGAGCGTTCAGGGGAGGCGATTATGATTATTGTGTTACATTGCTCCTGTTTCGGGCAACGGGAAAGTCAATGAAAATTGTGTTGAAAAAAGGATTTTAAAAAGCCGACAGAAAGAAAGAAAAAGGAAAAGTCCATCATATTCTTTCGTTCTTGATACAAGATTGACGGATGGGTTGTCACAGCGGGCGGGTTTTCGGTTGAGGTTATTTGAATGTTGTTTTGTGGTTTCAGGGAAGACAGCAACCGAGCCGGTGAATTTCTGAAAGTGTATAAAAGAGAGAGAGAGAGAGAGAGAGAGAGAGAAAACTGTATTATACGTGAGGAAAGGAAATGGAGTGGCGTGTTTGGCGCGTGTCAATTATTACCTGTTGTGCAGCGGAAGTTGCTGTGAAACGAAAGGCGCAGAATGAAAAGGGAGGTTTGTAACTTTTGCCACTATTCACATACCATAATGGACCTGCTTTATTTGTCTTTTATTTTAAATTTTTCATTTTTTTTTCATCTTTTTCTTACAGTGAGAAACAATACAAGAATATCATTGTGTTTTACTACGTATGTTTAAAAAGGTTTTTCGTCCAATGCTTCCCCTTACGCTTTGCGGCTGGTCTGTCGACCTCACTCATATATACTAGGGGGCGCCGTCGTATATTTCGCCCCGGGCGCTGATTTTCCATGGCACGACGCCATCCGGCGGTACAATCTCGTGTGATTCAGATCACATGTAGGTTAAAGTTTCATTTAACAGCACTGTTGAAGGTAAAGCTAAATTCAATTTATATGAACAAACGGGTGTCTCCTATTTAGAGTATTAGTCAGTGACTATGTGGTCTTTTGATTTATACAGGTTGAATCAAAACGACACCGAAAAATTTTGGGACTTGAGTCTTGACACCAAGAAAAGAAGAAAAGTATAGATCAACCTGGGTGCACAAATGCTTGCTTTCGGAGTTATAAGCTGCCAGGGCTGCTATCGGGGCCATCGCTCGTCCCCAAAAAAAGAAAGTGTTTTTCATATTTTATATATAAATAAAAACCATCCCAGAGTTTGGAGCTGTTTAAAAGTAAGTCTAAGTAGCAATATTACAACCTAATGCCCCTCTCTAGAAGTCCGTTCTGGATTCGCTCCTGGGCCTACTTCAGTCAAAACAAACCGTAACTTAAGAACATTGGAATATTTAAATTTTAAATTAAATTGAATAAATATGAATAAATGTTTTTTTCACTCCTTTTCCACTTGATTGATACTCCTTGATACCGAAAACGATTTTATATTTGGACTGAAGAGGAAAATTTGAGAGCCAGAGATAATTATGTGCTGTATGATTCTCCGGTCGTTTTTCATATTAACGAATGCGGACTGCTGAGTGTGGTTTCCTGTTTTGTTGCCTTCTGATAACTAAAGCAATGTGAAAAGCTGGATGCTTGGCATGCGAGGTTAATAATGTCTGATATCGACCATATGTGAAGTCAACAAGAAAAGGAATAATAGAAAGCCTGTAGTTTATGTTTTTGTAAGAGCATGATTAAAAATTGGAATATTTAAATTTTAAATTAAATTAAATAAATATGTGTAATAATAAATGTTTTTTTCATTGCTTTTCCGTTTGATTGATTCTGCTTGGTACCGAAACGGATATGATATTTTGACTGAAGAGCAAAATTTGAGAGCCAGAGCTAATTATGTGAGGTATGACTTTTCGGTCGTTTTCCATTTTAACGTATGCGGACTGCTGAGTGTGGTTTCCTGTTTTGTTGGCTTCTGATAACAAAAGCAATGTGAAAAGCTGGATAATTGGCACGCGAGGTTAATAATGTCTGATATTGACTATATGTGAAGTCAACAAGAAATGGATTAATAGAAAGCCTGTAGTTATGTGTTCATTACAGCATGATCAAAAATTGGAATATTTAAATTTTAAATTAAATTGAATAAATATGTGTAAAAATAAATGTGCTTTTCATTGCTTTTCCGTTTGATTGATTCTCCTTGGTACCGAAACTGATATGATATTTTGAATGAAGAGCAAAATTTGAGAGCCAGAGCTAATTATGTGAGGTACGATTTTTCGGTCGTTTTCCATTTTAACGTATGCGGACTGCTGAGTGTGGTTTCCTGTTTTGTTGCATTCTGATAACTAGAGTAAAGTAAAAAGCTGGATACTTGGCATGCGAGGTTAATAATGTCCGATATTGACTATATGTGAAGTCAACAAGAAATGGATTGATAGAAAGCCTGTAGTTTATGTTTAAATTAGAGTATGATTTATAATTGGAATATTTAAATTTTAAATTAAATTAAATAAATATGTGTAATAATGAAAGTGTTTTTTTTTTGCTTTTCCGCTTGATTGATTCTCCTTGATACCGAAACTGATTTTATATTATGACTAAAGAGCAAAATTTGAGAGCCAGAGGTAATTATGTGAGGTATGATTTTTCGGTAGTTTTTCATTTTAACGTATGCTGAGAGTGGTTTCCTGTTTTGTTTCCTTCTTATAACTAAAGCAATATGAAAAGCTGGATACTTGTCATGCGAGGTTAATAATGTCTGATATTGACTATATGTGAAGTTAGCAAGAAATGGATTAATAGAAAGCCTGTAGTTATATTTTCATTACAGCATGATTAAAAATTGGAATATTTAAATTTTAAATTAAATTGAATAAATATGTGTAATAAAAAATATGTTTTTCTTTGCTTTTCCGCTTGATTGATTCTCCTTGATACCGAAACTGATTTTATAGTTGGTCTGGAGAGGAAAATTTGAGAGCCAGAGCTAATTATGTGAGGTATGATTTTCCGGTCGTTTTCCATTTTAACGTATGTGGACTGCTGAGTGGGGTTTCCCGTTTTGTTGGCTTCTGGTACCAAAATCAATGTGAAAAGCTGGATACTTAGCATGCGAGGTTAATAATGTCTGATATTGAATATCGGTGAAGTCAACAAGAATTGGAATAATAGAAAGCCTGTAGTTTTTTTTTAATTATAGCATGATTAAAAATAGGAATATTTAAATTTTAAATTAAATTGAATAAATATGTGTAATAAAAAATATGTTTTTCTTTGCTTTTCCGCTTGATTGATTCTCCTTGATACCGAAACTGATTTTATAGTTGGTCTGGAGAGGAAAATTTGAGAGCCAGAGCTAATTATGTGAGGTATGATTTTCGGGTCGTTTTTCATTTTAACATATGCGAACTGCTGAGAGTGGTTTCCGGTTTTGTTGCATTCTGATAACTAGAGCAAAGTAAAGAGCTTGATACTTGGCATGCAAGGTTAATAATGTCCGATATTGACTATATGTTAAGTCAACAAGAAATGGATTAATAGAAAGCCTGTAGTTATGTTTTCATTAGAGCATGATTAAAAATAGGAATATTTAAATTTGAAATTAAATTGAATAAATATGTGTAAAAATAAATGTTTTTCACTGCTTTTCCGTTTGATTGGTTCTCCTTGATACCGAAAATGATATTATATTTTGACTGAAGAGCAAAATTTGAGAGCCAGAGTTAATTACGTGAGGTATGATTTTCCGGTCGTTTTTCATTTTAACGTATGGGGACTGTTGTGTGTGGTTTCCTGTTTTTTGGCTTCTGATAACTAAAGCAAAGTAAAAAGCTGGATACTTGTCATGCGAGGTTAATAATGTCTGATATTGACTATATTTGGAGTCAACAAGAAATAGATTAATAGAAAGCCTGTAGTTATGTGTTCATTAGAGCATGATTAAAATTGGTATATTTAAATTTAAAATTAAATTGAATAAATACGTGTAAAAATACATGTGTTTTTCTTTGCTTTTCCGGTTGATTGATTCTCCTTGACACCCAAAATGATATTATATTTTGACTGAAGAGCAAAATTTGAGAGCCAGAGTTAATTATTTGAGGTATGATTTTCCGGTCGTTTTCCATTTTAGCGTATGCGGACTGGTGAGTATGGTTTCTTGTTTTGTTGGCTTCTGATTACTAAAGCAAAGTAAAAAGCTGGATACTTGGCATGTGAGGTTAATAATGCCTGATATTGAATATCGGTGAAGTCAAAAAGAAATAGAATAATAGAAAGCCTGTATTTTGTTTTTTAATTATAGCATGATTAAAAATTGGAATATTTAAATTTTAAATTAAATTGAATAAATATGTGTAAAAATAAATGTGGTTTTCTTTGCTTTTCCGCTTGATTGATTCTCCTTGACACCGAAAATGATATTATATTTTGACTGAAGAGCAAAATTTGAGAGTCAGAGCTAATTATGTGAGGTATGATTTTCCATTCGTTTTTCATTTTAACGTATGTGGACTGCTGAGTCCTGGTCTTGGTCTTGGTTTTGGTTTTGGTCTTGCATGCAAGACTTGCAAAAACTGGAAGGCCAGGACTCTTGCACTCATCGCTAATTTTCATGTGCACCGTCGTCGAACTTTACACTCCACTTAGATGTTGTTAAGTACAGAATATTTTTTTTCTTTTCCAGGAAACATCCCAATTAATTGTGCTACTTCGTGATTCTCTATTTTTATTAACATTAATACAAAAATATAATTAAAGGTTTAACTTTTCTTATGATTTACCTCACTTCCTCATCCTCAAGGTATTTCTGTGATTACAAATTTTTGATTTATTTATACAGATCGGCATCTACAATCTTAAGCCCGTCACTTATAAGTAGACTTTGGATCGATATGCACTAAAAAACGGCAAAATATGCATGTAGATATGCGTTAAAAATTACGAAAATATGCAAATATATACTAAAAATTGTAAATATGCACCATTCAAAAGTTAAAGTTAAATGAGGAATTTTATTATATGTAGAGAAAAAAGGCGTATTACATGAACTACATATACTTGGTGTATAACTATGATGCATTTATGCTACAATATACAACTATGTGCTTTTGGATGTTTTCTGGGAAAAGCCTGCCTTCATTTATTTGTCAAAACATTACTGTATATGAAAAATGTTCTTTCCATGTCACGGGTCGTTAAGAGACAGTATTTCAAAGAAGGAATGTTACTTGGCGATAAATCTGAAATTCGTGAGTCGTTGTTCTCAGGAACACTTTATTTACATCAGACAAGAATTTTATGCCAGAAATTTTAGCGTCTATTGACTGCGTTTCGAAGGAATTCTTGTCCGATTGGTCTTGGTGACGTCTGTTTCGTTATTGGATCAAACTGCTCTAATGCACTACAAAGTACTAATAATTGCTTTTCTAATCTCGTTATATTTTTTTGATTTTGAACTAAAATGGAAATGAAATGAATTTTTTGAGTTTTACGTCCCACGGTTATGCCAGTTAGGCTAAAGGAGACGGTGATGAGAGACGAATGAAATGGTGGAATGAAGAAAGTGGGAGGAAGCGGGAGAACCCCGAGGAAACCAACGCACACGGTGTTTGTCCAGCACAAAGTTCACTTGGCGGGAGCAGAGTTTTAACCAATGACCCCAAACACCAGAGGTGAACGCTCTATCACTGAGCCACTGCGGAGCCCACGAACTGAAATGAGTATTGATAAACGCAAGGTCGCTTTTAATATTTTCAGCTCCGTAAGCCTCCAAAGCTTCTTGAATACATTTGGTTTCTTCGGGTTGAAACAGCTCACAGGCAGTATGCGAAATTAAAACATACTTATATATATATATATATATATATATATATATACCTGTATATACAGTATATAAATTTACAAATAAAAAGAATGCGCCTAGTATCTGTCAATAAAGAATAAATTTACTCGGAGAATTATTTCTGGAATTAGCATATAATAAAAACTACCTAGGGAAATTGAACAGAACTCACAAAAATTTCCGTTAAAGGTTTTAAAGTTAACTGTATCATGAGGGACGTGCTAGAGGGTATGGTGGCAGGAAAGAGCGGGAGAGAACAAAATAGGCAACAATTAATCGACGATATATAAATCGTGGAGTGCACTTAGCGCCCGTAGATTTAGCGCCCACATTTAATATCGTATACTTAGCGCCCAGAAAATATTTGATGCTTATCAGTGTGCTAGGGTTGACCAAAGAGAGAACTAGTTTATATGTATAAATGTAGTTTCGTACTCAAATCATCTATCCCATCCCCTCTCTTTTGACGACAAAAGGACAAAAACTTCCTGCACAATTGTCATGTCACTTTTAAAACCCCTTAGGCAAGTTGAAAGAAATGTGTTCTTTTCTTCCTCTTCTGTTTATTACCGTCAGGTCTAACACTCTGACTTTTCATGTACATCTGTAATTACGTAAAATTTAATTACGACTTAAGAGCATTACCATATCACCTATGAGATTTTCATATATGGATGTGAATTCATGTGCCAGCGTTATTTTAAAATTTATATAGTTTTTAATAATAATAATTACACGCACCTTAATGCAAATACTACTGCATGGAAAACAGCAATTATTTATGCACATTGCATAACTTCATTTCCTATCGTAAATACAGGGTGTAAAAAAATTCAAATGTCAAAATTTGCTGGGTAATTCTTTATATCAAATGAAAATAAAACGTTCTAATGAACGTTTAAATGAAGTGTTATAAGCCGCCCTAAACGCAAGCAATCACATTTTAAACCCTAGTTTAAAAATTATGGAACATATCGTAAGTAGTTAAAGAAATTCGGCAAGAACTAGTATTTCCTCTATCTAAATATCCATACAAGGATACACTTTTAACCCTAGGACCACGGGCGGCGATTAGGGGGGGGGGCAAAGGTTGCCCCTCGACTTTTTGAAATGACCCATTAATGTATATAGTTTCATTTGGAAATATAAAGTTTTGTATGTATTATTGGTTCATAGAATACAAATGGTGCCATAAAATATTTGTCGTTCCATGAGTACGTATTGGTTATCTTTCCGTGAAGTTAAGAAAGCTACAGAAATTGCGTTTTAAAAATGCCACTAAAAATGGCCCAAAAATTAAGCTCTTGGAGCGAGACAATTCGAGCGTACTTTCATTTCATCTTACAAAGGCTCGATATGTTAGTAAGCCGCTATGGATCTAATTGAGATATCATTTCGCAAGAAAAGAAGTCCTTCACAAGTTATTCTTTAATTGCACAAAAATTGACAGTTCCTAAAACGAAAGGCGGAAATTTTGGCACCGGAAATTTTGGCACCAGTAGTTTTGACACGGTAATTTTGGCACCGGTAATTTTGGCACCAAGAAACGAAGCAAACGGAAATTTTGGCACCATTTATAATAGAAGTACAGAAAATGTGAGAAAATACTCTGAATGTAATAGATATTTAAATTCACATGTTATTAACTAGGATTGTTCCAGCGCAACGAATCAAACCAGTGACGAATGTACAGTCAGCGACAAAATTTCTTTCTCTTCTGTAAAATTTATTTTGCTTATAACTTTGGAATTGATAGTCTGATTTGAGTAGTTTTCTGAAATTTACCGAAAACTATATCTGCTTTAAGTTGCTGAATATTTCACTCAAATCTGTCCGTCCATTCGAGAGATATTCGCGGAAGAAATTTTAACATAGGAAAAGAACTTTTGTTACTGACAGTACAGACACCGGTAAAGATACTGTTGGCAGTTTCGTTATATATTCAAAGCAAGTTAAAATTCCCCTCTAATGGGTTTGTATTTTACTTTCAAGCGCAAACAGTAAAAGCTAATTGGAACCATGGAAATTGAAGTACAGAGAAAGAAAATTAGAAAATACTCTGGATATAATAGATGTTAATGTACCAATTTATTTTGCAGAAGAGATTACACCGAGATTCTTTCCATCGAAACTTCCGGTTCCCCTCTCACGCATATCCCAAAGCCTCATGAAAAGGTGCAATGTTTTACAATTGGGATTATTGTGAACCATATATCATTGCAAATCATGTGTTATTGAAATTCATTTATTGATTTGTTAATTTTTCTTGCGTAAGTGTGTATTTAAGTTTTCTTAGTTAAGAGTTCAATAATTTTGACTTGCTTTGAATACCTAATGAAGCTACCAATATTACCTTTTACTGGTGTTTGTACATTTGTCGCTGGTTTCATTATTCGTGCTGATACAGTTCTTGTCATTAACATGTGAACGTAAATATCTATTATATCCAGAGTATTTTTTATTTTTTTTTTCCTCTGTACTTCAATTTCCATGGTTCGAATCAGCTGTTACTGTTTGCACTTGAAAGTAAAATACAAACTCAGTGCAGTGAACATAGTGCAGTCTTCAGCAACTCGAAGAAGATACAGTTTTCCATAAATTACAGAAAACTTCTCAAATCAGTCCATCAATTCCAAAGTTATAGGCAAATATATTTTACAGAAGAGAAAGAAATTTTGTCGCTGACTGTACATTCGTCACTGGTTTGATTCGTCGCGCTGGAACAATCCTAGTTAATAACATGTGAATTTAAATATCTATTACATTCAGAGTATTTTCTCACATTTTCTGTACTTCTATTACAAATGGTGCCAAAATTTCCGTTTGCTTCGTTTCTTGGTGCCAAAATTACCGGTGCCAAAATTACCGTGTCAGAACTACTGGTGCCAAAATTTCCGGTGCCAAAATTACCGCGCACCTCCTAAAACAGCTCTTTTCTTGAAAAATTGACAGTTATTTTCTTCTTTCTTATAGTAACGAATATTTTGATTTGATTTTTTTCAGTTTAAAATCCTGTTCAGCAGCGAAGCTATATGAGACGTGAACTTAATGATTAACGTAGAGTCCGAACCACGTGAGCTCCCTCCGGGAATTGAACCCAGGTCTCCCACGTCAAAGGTGCGTACGTTAACCGCTTAGCCACGAAGGAGCTCAGTAAGGAATATATAATTTTGCAGTGTAATATACGAGTTTAGGGGTGTACATATACAGTTTTGTTATACAATTAAATTTAGTAAATTCAACATAATTCTAGGTTTTAGGATTATTTTGTATAACTGGAATGTGGAGTGACTAAGTATTGTTGAGTTTTCATGTATTCCAAGAAAATGAAAACTGTATCTAATGGCAACGAACATGTTTCGGGAAGCTGCAAAAATATTTCTTTGAATGTCGTAGCATATGCTTGTAGTATTCACTGTCTTTCTAAGAGTAATAACACATATAATAACATGCGTGGAATTAAAAATATAAGTTGTTCATTAATTTCCAGTTTCAATATAACTTTTGCAGAACAAGCCTTATTATCCATTACTATGATTATTTGATTAATATTATCCTTTCTAATTATTTGTTTTGCAAATTTGTTATTAAATAAGTTCCTAATCTGATCACACAATTTTCCAGACAGAATTTTAAGATGCATGATTTTATGATTTTTTGATTTCATGAGTAACGAATCAGATCTCTTCTTACACCTTCGTTGTATAAGAGTACAAAGAGTTAGTATCTTGTGTTGCTCTTGTCAATTTACGTAACAAAATATGAAACAAGATATACGGTATTTTAACTGAAAAAGATAGTTATACAGTTATACAGCCTTTAGTCTATATAACAGCCTCCTAATAGTTATACAGCCTTTAGTCTAACAAAGTGTTACAAGCAACCAGGAAAAGTAACATTGACATACAAATACTGTATTCAGATCATGTCTTGCCTACCCACTTTTAACGTCCAACAGCCGCCAATGCCTAGGACTACCAGGTGGGTCCATTGCACTCGTACGCATACTTTCTGTAATAATTACTAAGGCTTAGTAAGTATTGAAATTCTATGACATTTCCCTGGTTGTGTTCTTGTATTATGTTATTTAAGAATTTTTTTTTTCATTTCCGTGAGTTAAGTGATAGTTTTTAAAATTTATAGCATTGGGTGCCGAGTGGGTCCATTAAACTCGAGCCTTAATGAAGAAATATGAGGATAGATTCAGAATAGATTGAGATTGTGGCTCGTAGCGGAGTGAACGTTCTGATAATCTTCTAACTGTCCCAATGAAGTCAGATATAACATATTGCAACTTTATGTGTTATTATTTAGTTTGATTGATTTAATTATTTGCAATTTTGCTTATTTTAGTAGCCGCTTTTCTTTATTTATTCACTTATATAAGCCCATTGTCAGAAGCATAATAGTTGCTTTTGTCTATCAAACTGTATTAATTTTTCCATTGTATGCAGTTGCGTATCCAGGGGGAGTTTCCCGGGATATGAACTCCCAAGAACCAAAATTTTAAAAAGTTGCTAGAATAAAATCTAAATTTGTGCTTTCAGTCTCCACATTAACAAAAAAGTTTTCCGGAGTAGGACACTGACCTCCCCCCCCGAATAGAAATCATGGCTTTGCCACTGATTGTATGTAAAGTTTTGTTTATTGTTAGTGTGTTTTGATCATTGCATGTGGTAGACAAACAGATCACTAACAATACACGTCACTATTGATGGTAGAGGAGGAATATTTTTGGTAAATCAATAAACAATGAAGAAATTGATTCCCGACAGACGATAAGATATTAGCAGACTTATATACAAATGCAGCTGAAGTTTCTTGTTCAGGTACCGATATTGAAATGAGACGTTGAGTAGTTTTCTTATCCAGAGGATTGGTTAGAAGTTTTAAGCGTAGCACCTATAGCTATTGCAAAAGCACGTGCTAATGCAAAAAGCAAAACCCCGGAGAAAAGCGATCCTACATGGGCTGCCTTATGTTTTGATGACAACATCGGCGCTAGTAGAATACCTGATGATGAACTGTTCCTAATTTGTGAAGTTGCAGATTCTTCACACACTCTGCAATATAATTTTATTCTTACATATAATATGAGTGTAGACGAACAATTTCTCATTTTTTGGGTGCGCTGTCTCTTTTGACAATATATACCCAGTAAGATCACCCATTGCAAAACACAATGCACAACTATCCTGAAGTGGTCACTTCTAGAGCGGAGGAAAAAGTCAAAGTTATCATATATTACAACACAACAAAATCACACGATCCCACTAACAATCATATGGCTCGCTGTTAGATTACAAAACAATGAACAAAATGGACTATGACAGTATTTTACATAACTGATGTAAGTGGACTCAACACTTATGGTATTGTGTCATCAAAGCGTAATTTCAAACGAGAAACAGACATTAAAAAAGTTTGAAATGCGGTAAATTCTTCATTTCGTCTGGTTAGCAGTTCGCCAACGTTGAGAAAAATCACGGAGAATGGAAGCTTCCCTGCATACTGAAGAGGAAGAGTCTAAGAAATTCTCTCCAGCAAAGAGGGCACAAAACAAGAACTTTCTGCCGCAAATGCAAGCTACATGAATGTACTGACATGTAACATTTTCGAAGTGTAACACTCCGACTTTGATAAAATTTGGCAGGTAGATATTTCACATGAAATAAACGAATACGTGTTTTTTTCTTTTCTGGGGAAAACTGTTTTAAGGGTAAAAGCCTCCACCCAAAATTTGGAGAAATTTGAGATCCGAAAGACAAGAAGAAGAAGTTAGCCGGAGTGAATGAAATTGTGCACAGATATTATAAACGTTAAAAGATGGAATATGTGTTTCGTATTTTTCTGGGAAAAATGGTTGGGTGGGACACAGACCCCTTCAAACCTTTGATCTCGAAATATCAAAAGCGCTAATAACAGTACGTCAAAAATGCCTACTGGACATGGAGAATTGCAACGAAACTATGTTTACATTTCATCACGACTTATCAAAGTGCCAATTAGTGTAGTGAAAAGTACCTAAAAAGACATGGAGAATTCTAAAACAATTACCTGTGACTAATTAATTTTTAAATTTTGTTACGCAGAAATAAGTTTTCTTCTTGCAAATTTCAATATTATACTTCTGAATAGTGTTTTACTTCATAATAAAAACTCCCTTTTGCAAAACTTAAAAATAAAAAAATAAATAATAATAATAATAATAATAATAATAATAAAAATAATAATAATAATAAATAAAAATAATAAATAAATAAATAGGTTTGTATTTAGTTTTATGTCCCATGGTTTTGCCAGGTAGGCTAAAGAAGACTTGAATTTACTGATTATAGTGGAATCCGGACCACTTTGGTCATTCAATGCTCTCCCACCAGGAATCGAATCTTGAACCTCGTACGCCAAAGGCTTGCGTTCTTGCCAATAGACCAGCGAGGAGGGATAAAACAAACATATATAGGAATATGTAAATTAAACTCACAACCAGACGTGGCTAGTGAGGGAAGTCGTAAGCCAAAGCGTTCCAGACAAGTCACACGAACACGAAGTACATACTGCAGCACTTGGGATTGGCGAATTTTTACAGGGAGAATGAGAAAGTTCGATTTCTATGGAATGGTGGACGGATTTGTTTTCCTTCTCTCTGACAAGGGTCAGAAGTGATGGATTACTTACAGCAAATCGTACCAGAAGAAACTGAAGAATTCCTAATTTATTTTGATAAACATTACGCATCAGGTAGTATCTGGAGTATGCGACTTTCATCTTACGGTGATCTCACGATTCAATTTCTTTGCTAGCCTCTTTTGTTACCTTGCAACATACCCGTTCATATAGCAAAATTACAGAAAGAGACACGAACGAGTAAATTGATAGAAGCTTCGAATTTGAAATACCAAAAGGATGAACCTGTCCATCCTTCCTTGTGGATGGACATTACAAAAGGATGAGGCCATGGTTTCAACTGCATCGAACAAGAGCAGCGATATAAATTACCGAAGAAGAGGGTAAAATGGAAGACGACTAGCCTTCAAAGGCGCTTGTTCAACTTAGTGATGGATTATTCTCAAAGAAACACCATACTCGTTCAATATCTGATTGGAATTGATTACTGCATAAGGCTGTAACTTTAGGGTATAATGTGTACAATAAGGTTCGTAGAGCGATTAACTTATTGGTTCGTAAAGCAACGTTCTTTTTATTATAGAACGTTACGTTGTTTTTCAGTGCTTGTAGTGTATGATATCAATTGCTTAACTATATAGATTTATATTACGCATAAAGCTGTGAAATATGTATCAAACTTAATGCGGATAGCTTGTTAGATTTTTTTTCTGAAACTGTGTAATACCATATGATAATATGACTTTTTTTTTCTTTTTTAGTATCAAACCCGATGTTGTTATATAGTCAGAGTTACCATATGATAGATTTTACCGGGACAGTCCCGGTTTGGAAGCTCTTGAAATGAAATGAAATCTTTGGATTTTACATCCCACGATTAAGGAGATAGGAGTAGGATAGAGGAGACGGTGATTGTGAGAATGAATGAAATGGTGTAATGAAGAAATTGAGAGAAAACGAGAGAACTCCGAGTTTATCGATGCACGCAGCGTCTGACTACCACAAAGCCCGTTTGACGCAAGATGGGATAAAACCAGGGATCCTATGAACCAAATGTGAGTGTTTCTACCACTGAACCACCGTGACCTCCATGAAGACTCTTATCCCGGTGTTTCGACAGTTTACATATTGTCCCGGTTCTCAGTCGTGAGAATATGTTCACCGTTTTCTGTATGCCTTATCCTCATTGCGGTATTCTAGATTACGTCTGTTTTACATAGTTTTCACATTAAAAGCTAAGTATGTAACCTTAGTTTATAGTACATTTAAATATTGTAGAGCATTGCATACCACGGAGTACAGTTACATACATGCATACATACACACACACACACACACACACACACACACACATATATATATATATATATATATATATATATATATATATATATATATATATATATATATATATATATATATATATATATATATATATATATATATATATAACTACGTTTCTGCGTTTCACCCTTTCCCCCGGAGGTTATGATTCATTGAAGCGTCATAATCAGTGCTATTGGCTGGTCTCTCTGTCTCTCTCTCGCTCTCTCGCTCTCCCTCTTCATAACAGTTTTACTTAGTGGACGCTAAGTACACGGAACATGGATGTAAGAAAATAACAGGAATTAACGACCTGTGGAAAGAATGGTAAAATGAACTGGACATCCCTGATTGTGAGATAAAATCAATACCGTATAAAATTCCTTCTGTGAGCCAGAAACACTGGGCGCTAAGTCTACGGGCGCTACATGCACAGAACCATATAAATAGAAAGTTCATACGTGAAGAAGAAGAAGTTAGTGGAAAATCGTGTAGCATGGAAGGTTCTCAGCTGCGGCAAGTGACCTGCCAATAAGGGCAGAATACCTATGATGATGATGATGACATATATATAAACACAAGGTTGAAGATGACTTAGAGTTTTATAATTGAGGTTTTTGATTTTGGAAATTAGGGAGCTTTTTCTTCGTATTGTTATTTTATGTTATCAGTAAGGCTTTTAAAGAGTTTCAATGCGTCAGAACTTGTTTCTTTGCTTTCTTTGTGAATAATATTAAATAATAATAATAATAATTATAATAATAATAACCCTTCGCTATACACGAAATAATATGAGTTATAAGTAACCGTAGTCCAATTACGCACCTTGTGTAGGGTTCCTTCGCTTTTCTCAAGTACAATTTAAGAAACACAAAGGTTCGGTTCCTTTCCTCAGTGAACCACAAAACAGCAGTCAAACAACGTCAACGAACACATCTCCCGCTGGGAAAAATCCGTCCGTGAATGCTACTACCACGTTGAGTTATGTCTTTCAAAATCGTCAAGAAGTGGCTGTGATGTTTAGCGATTATTTTTCTTTTCTTTAGTCGTTTTCTTTTAAAACCTTTTTCTTTTACTTTCTCATAACTCAGAAATAGTGAACATATTTGCTGCGAAACTGGAGCAATATAAAACACCTGGCATAAGCGTCTATCCTGAACACGGATTGAATACTATAGCAATAGAATAATAAATGCTATATAAATAGTAACTATTGACCGTAGCAAAATGAGAGAAATGTACTGTAATAAACACACTCTTAAATTTGGATAAACACAAAGTCTATTGTGTAATAGAGATCGAATAACATTAGCAATAGAATAATATTGCGTCTAAAATCGCACTGTCCACTGTAACTGCGGCTTGATGTACCTAGGTAATTAAAACCACCAAAAACTATTGTTGTAATGTTCTAGAAGCAAATGAAAGCAAAAATCATTATAAAAGTTTAACACAAATGAACGTCATTTTAAGCAGTATAACAATCACTACCCATGTGTCAAAGGGATACTGCAATACAATGTCAGCTCTTGAGGGGATTGAAATCGGTAAAAGATAAACTTTAATATTTAGCACATCAAGGTACGATAAAATTTTTAGACAGGTGTATACAAGAATTACTATTTTTCGGGATACTCCAGTTTCATCAAACATTTTCATTTCACTAATTGTCTCATCATGATTCACTGGCTTCAGTCATTCCCTCAGTTATGCCAAAGGGTGTAATTGTGAGCGTTAAACTGCAAAGAATAATTAGTATTCACTTAAGTTATAGTATAAATAATTAAATACTTAACAAAGGGACTTTTCTCAATAGCCAGGCACCGTAGCTACATCTATTATTAAACGTTAAAAACAAGACGAAACAGAGACTAAGCTCTGGAGATGGATACAATGCGCACATGTGAACAGCCAGCTGCTAAAGAAGACACCTAACGAGAAATACGTGAACTACGTGCGCATGTATGATGTAAAACCACCAACCAACTGAAATCGAATTATTACGAACCAGAGCTAAACTAGCGCCAATAAAAGTTAACTTAGATAATTAAAGAAAATACCTAAGATCTAGTTCAATATTAGTGAGGACAAAAACAACGGCACTTATTACATGTGAGCAACCCAAAATTAGCACAGCAAAGATGCGCGTATGGTATAAGGGGAGGAGGGATTCAAAACACACCGAAATATTTTAGACCTTCCATGGAGTACAAATAAAATAATGTCTAATATTGACTATAGGTGAAGTCAACAAGAAATAGATTAATAGAAAGCCTGTAGTTATGTTTTCATTACAGCATGATTAAAAATGGGAATATTTAAATTTTAAATTAAATTGAATGAATATGTGTAATAATAAATGTGTTTTTCTTTGCTTTTCCACTTGATTGATTCTCCTTGATACCGAAACTGATTTTATATTTGGACTGGAGAGGAAAATTTGAGAGCCAGAGCTAATTATGTGAGGTTTGATTTTCCGGTCGTTTTCCATTTTAACGTATGCGGACTGCTGAGTGTGGTTTCCTGTTTTGTTGGCTTCTGATAACAAAAGCAATGTGAAAAGCTGGATACTTGGCATGCGAGGTTAATAATGTCTGATATTGACTATAGGTAACGTCAACAAGAAATGGATTAATAGAAAGCCTGTAGTTATGTTTTCATTAGAGCATGATTAAAAAATGGAATATTTAAATTTGAAATCAAATTGAATAAACATGTGTAATAATAAATGTGTTTTTCTTTGCTTTTCCGCTTAATTGATTCTCCTTGATACCGAAAATGATATTATATTCTGACTGAAGAGCAAAATTTGAGAGCCAGAGCTAAATATGTGAAGTATGATTTTCCGGGCGTTTTCCATTTTAACGTATGCGGACTGCTGAGTGGGATTTCCTGTTTTGTTGGCTTCTGATAACAAAATCAATGTGAAAAGCTGGATACTTGGCATGCGAGGTAAATAATGTCTGATATTGACTATATGTGAAGCCAACAAGAAATTGATTAATAGAAAGCCTGTAGTTATGTTTTCATTAGAGCATGATGAAAAATAGGAATATTTAAATTTGAAATTAAATTGAATAAATGTGTGTAATAATAAAAGTGTTTTTCTTAGCTTTTCCATTTGATTGATTCTCCTTGATACCGAAAATGATTTTATATTTGGACTGAAGAGAAAAATTTGAGAGCCAGAGCTAATTATGTGAGGTACGATTTTTCGGTCGTTTTCCATTTTAACGTATGCGGACCGCTGAATGTGGTTTCCTTTTTTGTTAGCTTCTGATAACAAAATCAATGTGAAAAGCTGGATACTTGGAATGCGAGGTTAATAAAGTCTGATATTGACTATATGTGAAGTCAACAAGAAATTGATTAATAGAAAGCCTGAAGTTATGTTTTCATTAGAGCATGATTAAAAATAGGAATATTTAAATTTGAAATTAAATTGAATAAATGTGTGTAATAATAAATGTGTTTTTCTTTGCTTTTCCATTTGATTGATTCTCCTTGGTACCGAAACTGATTTTATATTTGGACTGAAGAGAAAAATTTGAGAGCCAGAGCTAATTATGTAAGGTATGATTTTTCGGTCGTTTTCCATTTTAACGTATGCGGACTTCTGAGTGTGGTTTCCTGTTTTGTTGGCCTCTGATAACAAAAGCAATGTGAAAAACTGGATACTTAGCATGCGAGGTTAATAATGTCTGATATTGACTATATGTGAAGTCAACAAGAAATGGATTAATAGAAAGCCTGTAGTTATATTTTCATTACAGCATGATTCAAAATTGGAATATTTAAATTTTAAATTAAATTGAATAAATATGTGTAATAATAAATGTGTTTTTTATTGCTTTTCCGCTTGACTGATTCTCCTTGAAACCGAAAATGATATTATATTTTGACTGAAAAGCAAAATTTGAGAGCCAGAGCTAAATATCTGAGGTATGATTTTCCGGTCGTTTTCCATTTTAACGTATGCGGACTGCTGAGTGTGGTTTCCTGTTTTGTTGGCTTCTGATAACAAAAGCAATGTGAAAAGCTGGATACTTGGCATGCGAGGTTAATAATGTCTGATATTAACTATATGTGAAGTCAACAAGAAATGGATTAATAGAAAGCCTGTAGTTATATTTTCATTACAGCATGATTAAAAATTGGAATATTTAAATTTTAAATTAATTTGAATAAATATGTGTAATAATAAATGTTTTTTTCATTGCTTTCCCGTTTGATTGATTCTCCTTGATACCGAAAATGATATTATATTTTGACTGAAGAGCAAAATTTGAGAGCCAGAGCTAAATATGTGAAATATGATTTTTCGGTCGTTTTCCATTTTAACGTATGCGGACTGGTGAGTGTGGTTTCCTCTTTTGTTGGCTTCTGATAACAAAAGCAATGTGAAATGCTGGATACTTGGCATGCGAGGTTAATAATGTCTGATATTGACTATATGTGAAGTCAACAAGAAATGGATTAATAGAAAGCCTGTAGTTATGTTTTCATTAGAGCATGATTAAAAATTGGAATATTTAAATTTGAAATTAAATTGAATAAATGTGTGCAATAATAAATGTGTTTTTCTTTGCTCTTCCATTTGATTGCTTCTCCTTGGTACCGAAACTGATTTTATATTTGGACTGAAGAGAAAAATTTGAGAGTCAGAGCCAGGGGCGTATCCAGGGGGGGCGATCGGGGCGATCGCCCCCCCCAGAAGAGGAAACTTTTTTTATTTTATATATAAAAAAATATATAGTTTATTTTTTGACGCTCTTAAAAGTAGCTCTAAGTAGCAGTATTACAACCCACCGCCCCCCCCAGAAGTCCGTCCTGGATCCGCCCCTGGTCAGAGCTAATTATGTAAGGTATGATTTTTCGGTCGTTTTCCATTTTAACGTATGCGGACTGCTGAGTGTGGTTTCCTGTTTTGTTGGCTTCTGATAACAAAAGCATTGTGAAAAACTGAATACTTGGCATGCGAGGTTAATAATGTCTGATATTGACTATATGTGAAGTCAACAAAAAATGGATTAATAGAAAGCCTGTAGTTATATTTTCATTACAGCATGATTAAAAATTGGAATATTTAAATTTGAAATTAAATTGAATAAATATGTGTAATATTAAATGTGTTTTTCATTGCTTTTCCGCTTGATTGATTCTCCTTGATACCGAAAATGATATTATATTTTGACTGAAGAGCAAAATTTGAGAGCCAGAGCTAAATATGTGAGATATGATTTTCCGGTCGTTTTCCATTTTAACGTATGCGGACTGCTGAGTGTGGCTTCCTGTTTTCTTGGCTTCTGATAACAAAAGCAATGTGAAAAGCTGGATACTTGGCATGCGAGGTTAATAATGTCTGATATTGACTATATGTGAAGTCAACAAGAAATTGATTAATAGAAAGCCTGTAGTTATATTTTCATTACAGCATGATTAAAAATTGGAATATTTAAATTTTAAATTAAATTGAATAAATATGTGTAATAATAAATGTGTTTTTCATTGCTTTTCCGCTTGATTGATTCTCCTTGATACCGAAAATTATATTATATTTTGACTGAAGATCAAAATTTCAGAGCCAGAGCTAAATATGTGAGGTATGCTTTTCCGGTCGTTTTCCATTTTAACGTATGCGGACTGCTGAGTGTGGTTTCCTGTTTTGTAGGCTTCTGATAAGAAAAGCAAAGTAAAAAGCTGGATACTTGGCATGCGAGGTTAATAATGTCTGATATTGACTATATGTGAAGTCAACAAAAAATGGATTAATATAAAGCCTGTAGTTATGTTTTCATTAGAGCATGATTAAAAATAGGAATATTTAAATTTGAAATTAAATTGAATAAATGTGTGTAATAATAAATGTGTTTTTCTTTGCTTTTCCGCTTGATTGATTCTCCTTGATCCCGAAACTCATTTTATATTTTGACTGAAGAGCAAAATTTGAGAGCCATAGCTAATTATGTGAGGTATGACTTTCCGGTCGTTTCTCATTTTAACGTATGCGGACTGCTGAGTGGGGTTTCCTCTTTTGTTGGCTTCTGATAACAAAAGCAATGTGAAAAGCTGGATACTTGGCATGCGAGGTTAATAATGTCTGATATTGACTATATGTGAAGTCAACAAGAAATGGATTATTAGAAAGCCTGTAGTTATGTTTTTACTAGGGCATGATTCAAAATTGGAATATTTAAATTTTAAATTAAATTGAATAAATATGTGTAATAATAAATGTTTTTCTTTGCTTTTCCACTTGACTGATTCTCCTTGATACAGAAACTGATTTTATATTTTGACTGAAGAGCAAAATTTGAGAGCCAGAGCTACTTATGTGAGGTATGATTTTTCGGTGGTTTTTCCTTGTAACGTATGCGGACTGCTGACTGTGGTTTCCTGTTTTGTTGGCTTCTGATAACAAAATCAATGTGAAAAGCTGGATACTTAGTATGCGAGGTTAATAATGTCTGATATTGACTATATGTGAAGTCAACAAGAAATGGAATAATAGAAAGATTTTTTATTTGCCTATATTAGACATATTTTTTGATGATGTAAAAAAGGATTAAAATATAAATTAGTAATTTAGAATTGGTATTGAGTTCGAGAAATGGCTGGAGTATGTACTTTTTATTGTATGGTGTGTTTGCTATCATCAGGATTGATAATAAACTTATTAAAATAAGTATTAAACATTATTACGAAAGGGATGTTTGAGATTTGAGTATTTAGTTTTTGATCACTGCCACCCTGCTTTTGTTTTCAACAACATGTTTGTATCTTCCCCAAAATAAGATATTATCTCATTGTTTTTAAACATACGTAGTAAAACACAATGATACTCTTGTATTGTTTTTCACTGTAAGAAAAAGATGAAAAAAAAATGAAAAATTTAAAATAAAAGACAAATAAAACAGGTCCATTATGGTATGTGAATAGTGGCAAAAGTTACAAACCTCCCTTTTCATTCTGCGCCTTTCGTTTCACAGCAACTTCCGCTGCACAACAGGTAATAATTGACACGCGCCAAACACGCCACTCCATTTCCTTTCCTCACGTATAATACAGTTTTTTTTCTCTCTCTCTCTCTTTTATACACTTTCAGAAATTCACAGGCTCGGTTGCTGTCTTCCCTGAAACCACAAAACAACATTCAAATAACCTCAACCGAAAACCCGCCCGCTGTGACAACCCATCCGTCAATCTTGTATCAAGAACGAAAGAATATGATGGTCTTTTCCTTTTTCTTTCTTTCTGTCAGCTTTTTAAAATCCTTTTTTCAACACAATTTTCATTGACTTTCCCGTTGCCCGAAACAGGAGCAATGTAACACTATAATCATAATTGTCTCCCCTGAACGCTTATCGAATACTTTAGGAATAGAATAATAAACGCTATATTAATAGTACAGTAAATATTGACTATAGCGAAATGTACTGTAATAGACCCCATTTCAAATTTTGATATGCTGGAGAAATCAGGTTTCCTTGTCTCTCCTCGTATTTTTTTCAAGTCACGCCTCGTCTCACTTTGAAGTTTTTTTTCTCTGGTTTCGATTATCGAAAGGAGGTCCTCAACCCGTGGACATACAAAATTTATGACCTCAATTTATGACCTATGCATAAAGGTCTGAAGTTTTATAGAACGACTTTGTCCGTCCGTTCGTCTCCCGTTATGTTTCAGAGCAACACCGGTAAGAGATATAGAGAGGAGGTCAGGGTTGGATCCAGGACAGACTTCTGGGGGGTGTTGTAATACTGTATAGCTACTTTTAAGAGCTCCAAACTATGGGATGGGTTTTATTTATATATAAAATAAGCAAGTTTCCTCTTCTGGGGGAGAAGACGCCCCGATCACCCCCCTGGATACGCCGCTGGAAGAGATACTTCACCATCGATTAAGCTTCACAGAAACAGGTTAGCCCAGCATTACTGGTTTGAATATTTATCAATTATCATTATAGAACAAAAATTATAATAGACAACGAAAAACATTTTTCTGCAATCGATTCTGGGCAGTGTTGGGTAAGTTACTTGTAAAAATGTAATGCGTTACAAGTTACTTTACTTTCCTTTAAAATGTCACGCTTTACTTGTCCCCAAAAAGTAACTGTTACCCTACTTCCAAAGTAACGCGTTATTTTTAGGCACGAAAGAGTCATTTTCATTTTCCACTTAGACCCCACCGCCACACAACTGTACAGAAACTTGGCATTGACTAATCAACGTAGCTTTCCGTACGGAAGACAAATGCAACATAATTATCAAGTTGAGTTAACACTTTCAAAAATGTTGCATGCTGAATTTAACAAGAAACGCAGTTCCTAGGAAGTTTCCAAGAGACGATATCAAGGCACATCCAATGGATCTAGAGCAAGGGGGAACGGTCAGAATGGCAGAAGAGCAAAATGGCAGGGTACATAATGGCAGGAATTAATGGTAGGAGAACGAAATGGCACGCGGACGAAATGGCAGGAGGACATAAAGGCAGAAAGTATAATTTGAATTCTCGGGTTTTAAACTATTTTGTTTCTTACTTGGTAAATGAACATTTTGGCATAAATTTTTGATTTATTCATTATGTTCCAAAATTCGAACTGCTAATAATATTTCAATTCTGAGAATTCTGATGTAAGAATTAAGAGAGTGCCACCAAGATTTCCACCGGAAGTTTGGATTTCTGATGAGGCAACTTTGTCTAACAATCCTCGCACAAATAACTTATGTGAAGGGTGGAATCTTAAGTATTTCCATTTGGTTGGACATAACCACCCAACGGTATGGAAATTCATACAAAGCCTACAGAAAGAGAATTCCACCGTTCATTCTACCATTTCCTAGTGCGAAAGAGGACAATACCCCGTCAAGAAAACTAAAAAGGTTTATGTTGATCTGCAGCATAGATTGAGGAACCTGTGTGTTGATTATTACACAAACAAAAGCTATTTTGAGGAATTCTTTCGGGGAATTACTCACAACTTTAAATTAACGACAATGAGAGTAGTTAGTCATTCTTATGATTGCAAATTGTTTCTGTAGTCTATTTTACGGTTTATTTTATTCCGACACTTCCTAAGAGACCACCACTTTTACGATACTTTTTCGATACGAGACAAACACAAACTTTGTCTCCTAGACTATTGTCATGGTCTGTATATGAGTAACTTAAGACACAATCTATGCTACATTTGCGAACTGTTCTCTCGGGATTCCAGTAAATTTGATTCAAATGCAAAGTTTTCCGCGGCCCAATGCATATTCTACTAATTTTTACGGCCCATATGTAATTTGCATATTTATGGGCCTTCATATATCCGGAATTCAATCATACACTACTATAACGCTTGGTAACAAAATTGTTTTATACTAGTTTCTTTAGATGGAACTGGACATGAGTGTGGGTATATACAAAACAAATTGGATCAAGTATTGGATCAAAGAATTGTTGTGAATGAATATTAGTCTAGTAGTATACTAAGTAAATAGGCAGAACGATATTGAGGAGAAATTTATCGTATAAGCACAACAGTGGCTTGTGATTGAAGAGGACAAAATTATGTATTATGTATTATGTCAGAAATAAGATAAAGTATGGATAATGATAATATATTGTAGATATTCACTATTATTATTATTATTATTATTATTATTATTATTATTATTATTATTATTATTATTATTATTATTATTATTATTATTATTATTATTATTATCAGAGAAATGAACTTGTTTTTCCTATTGCCTTTGTAAATAGCTGTGGGATTCTTCCTGTTATTTGAGGAGTGTCTGCAAATTTTGACTATCATAGCTTTGCTCAAATAAATGACACACTGCCGCAGAAAAGTAATATTGTTCTTCTCCTATTTTTATTGCCTACTATAAAAAAGAAAAGAGCTTAAAACTATTCAGTGAAGAAAAGTCTGAACCTTTGTAGGGACCTCTGATTACAGATTCCGTTTGGTGGTAACTTGTTTACTTGCAGAGTTGGAGGGCTGTTGAAGAATAAACCACACGTGTTTAGTTGAAGACCAGTATCAATCTGTAAGAAAGTTTGCCTCCAATGAATAAAATAAAAAAGAATTTCCGGCCATACAAAATATTAAGAAGCGAAATAAGCACTATATTTACCATGATATGGGGGGGCGCGGAAGCTCAGTGCTAGAGCGATCACCTCCGGTGTTTCGGGTCCCTGGTTCGATCCCAGCTCGCACCGTGTTGACTTTGTGGTGGAAAAACACCGTGCTCGTGGGTTGTTTCGGGGATCTCCAGTTTCATCCCACTTTCTTCATTCCACCATTTCACTCATCTCTTATCATCACTGTCTCCTTTAGCCTAACCGGCATAACCGAGGGACATAAAACTTAAGGATTTCATTTTATTTTTACCATTGTATGATAGGATTTAGCGAACATCATGATAATTGTCACTTCTGATGAAATTAAGTTATTAGGTGGACTGGATTTGTATTAAACCACAAGGGTAACTTGTTTGTTATGTGTCATTGTATCGAATTGCATAGGAATGATGAACTTCCTTTTCATACTTACTCGAAAGTCAGAAAATGTGGTATACAAAGGGTGTTAATGAACTATACCAACAAACTGTAAGATGTGATACCTTACAACAAAATTAGATAAAAAGTTCATATGGGTCTCTGGGGAAAATGCCATAATTTCAGAGCTAGGGCTGCCCATAATTGCGAAAAAGCCAAATATCAACAGGCCCTATTTCAAATTCCAGAAACTGTGGATAGTGGTCATTATCAGCGTAAAGGAAGTCACTCATATGTTAAGGATCTTCAGTAGCACGGTTTCTCGTACTCGGGGAAACGCATGGTGCAATGTTTTCATTCACGCTTATAAGTGAATAACACGTGAAATATACCGTGACGAAATACATAGCATCACACATTATTCAGAACACAAAAAAAACAGTTTGTATCCTGTTTTGTATCTAACTATTTTGTATCCTCCTTGAAATTAGGGTATATCTGAAAACTCTATTGAGAGCATATCTAAGAATTACACCCTGTAAGGAATACTCCGTAATAGTGTTGTAAATTCCTGGTGGAAAACTGTCCCGCTGTGAAAACCCATACGTCATTTCTCACTCCCATACGCCAACAGCTCACTCATCCGACCCGACTAGAGCCCTCAAAATTTCTCTCAAAAGCTTTAAATGTGCGTTCATACATTAACGTAAAAGACAAAAGACAGGCAAAATAATTGTTTTATAATTCTAGTCGTTAAATTCTTAGAGTGTCTTGATTTGTTAATACTTTAAGTATATATAAGGTATTCCAATGACAATTAACACAAATTTTCTTTATAAGCAGTTAACGTACGCGCATTTGGCGTGGGAGAACTGGGTTCGATGTCGGCGGAGGCTGCTGTGGTTCGGATTCCAGTAGATCCACGTCTCATATAGTCTCGCTGCTGAACGGGACGTTAAAATCAACTCAACTCAACTGACATTTTCTTTATTGTTATTGGATTTGACTGTTGGAAATATCAGTAAAAGTGTTTAATCATTATCAATTTGGACACCAGCGACATGCTGAGGTTCTCTCAGCCTTCAAAGTGTACGCGCGAAGATGCATAAATTATCAGAAATGAATTTTATTAAAACGTAGGCCAATCTTTTGACTAGAAATAGGGTAAGTTTGAATAATATGGGCACATTAAAAGCAAAATAAAAAAAATATATTTTATTGATATCAAAAGATAATTTGACAGAAACCTGAAATGTCTTGTCTAAAGTGATTTCAATATTGATTAAGTTACTTTTAAATTCCAAAGCATTACCTTGCATCAAGTTTGTCTATTCTCAGCAAGTTTGTTGCCTCGGTTCCAACAAAGGTATGCGCAGGAAGAGATCATTTAGAACACCAATGTCATACCCAAAGGAGGCGCAAGGGACCCATGATCCCACCCACCTAAACCAATGGAAGGTACTAAACACAGCTTCAATCCATTAATTCATCAAGATAGATATACAGGAAATTTATCAAGTTGGAAATTTATACCTGACTGTACAAGAACTTAGATTCGTAATAGTCTTCTTCACAGCCGAATCAAGGATTTCTTTAAACTAGACCCCAGATACAAGAAGACCCATTGAGCCGAATATACAGTCACTTCCATAAAAGGCACATCTGACCTGTAGCGAACCAACTCGAACATTTGATCAGGTTAAATGACCTGAGCCTACTTTAGCTACTCTAATGGTGCAATTGGTTTAAATGGGTCGACTCACGGCTTGTTCACCACAGAGCCAAGCTCAGAAGGACCGCTCACATGTCACGTCTACCGAGTTGGCCGGATCGAGCCGATGGCTCACTTGAGCAGAACCGAACCGAGCTAATGACTCATCCCAACAGAGCCGGTTCGAGCCATTGGCTGCTGAGTTGAGCCAGGTCGAACCAGGGGCGGATCCAGGTGGGGGGCGATCGCCCCCCAGAAGAGAAAACTTTATTAATTTATATATATAAACAAAGCCCATCCCAAAGTTTGGAGCCTTTAAAAGTAGCAGTATGACAACCCATCGTCCCCCCAGAAGTAGGTCCTGGATCCGCCCCTGGGTCGGACAGAGCCGATTAATCGCTTCTACCGAGCCAGTGCTAATCCTAACCAAACCGGCTCAAGCTGTTCACTCACTTGCACCGAGCCGAGCCGGTTGACATCACTATCCGGGTTCTTCTTCTAATTGGGCTAAAAAATTCAACCAGAGCTCCTTCGTGGCTAAGCGGGTTCGATTCTCGTCGGGAACTCTTGTGGTTAGGACTCCACGTTAATCAGTAGGTCCCGTCTCATATAGCCTCGCTGCTCAAAGGGTCGTTAAAATCAAAATCAACTCAATTCAAAAATTCGACCGTGCAAGTCTCAGCCTAGATGGTAAGAACTACAGTAATTATATATTTATTCGAGTCGAGTTTTAGCTCGACTCGTGCCCGTCCCTAGTTTTCATATTAGTGGTACTTGAAGTTTTATCTGATACAGGCACCATGTCTTGGCGGCCATTTTGAAAACGTTGACTGATATGAAAAATCTTTTGCAACAGTGCTCTTTAGTTTTTAAAAAACTAACGAACGAGATATTACTGGATATATATTTACATTTAAATTTTTAAAGTGGGCCCTGAGCCCCAATGAAGAGCGACCCTGGGAGGCACAGCGACAATACCATTCGACGTACGGTACCTTATGGGATTTAAATTTTAGTTGGACCCCATATATAGGCCTATATATATATATATATATATATATATATATATATATATATAACTTATTTAAAGTAAAATTTGTAACTAACAAATAAAGTAACGTCTACATACGAAATATTCGATTCCCGGTGGAAAATATTGACATTTGAACCCACTACAGTGGTTCGAATTCCAAGTTAAATGGTCTCTCTGTATTTTATATAGCTTCGGTGATGAGAAAGGCCTATCTAATCTACCTACTTGAAGATACCTTAGTGAACTTAGATTTAACCGATTACACCAGCCTATCAGCATTCGAAAAATGTTTCCAATAAAATTTACGTATCGAATCATCAATTAAAATGACGGGGTTTGTAAACAGTTTTTCAGTTTCGCCGTACACCTCTAAGGCGGAAGGGAATTTTAGCATAGAGAAATTTCTGCCTGCAAAATATAAATTTTATTTCGTACATTTTTTCGTCTGATGCTTTTTTTTTCGAGATATTTTGCAGTATGGAATAACAAAATTCACCCTATGTGTACATTTTCATCCCTCATTTTAATGAACCTACTCCATATTTTAAGTCCTTTAGAAACAAGGTCAGTGGTAGAGCGTTTATCTCTGGTGCAAGGAGTAAATGGTTCGATCACAGATTGCGCCATGAGAGCTTATTTAGTGATGGGCAGTGGGAATATTCCCGGTGGAAAGGAATTTAAAAAATGGGAATATTCCCGGGTTTTTCCCTGGCCTATAAATTCCCGGGAAGGAATATATTTCCATTTCTTTACTTCATCTTCCAAATTATAAGAACCGTACGACTAATTACATTATTTTAATATTTTATGATTTACTTCTAGGTTTTAAAGAATTTGAAGGTTAAAAAATTTAAAATTCTTTGACAGTACTTTATATAAGTAATAATATGATTTTTTAAGTTCAATTTCCATTTGCACTAAAAAGTAAAGTAATTGTTTAGTATTGGGGGGCCAAAAATAGCCGAAAGTAGGATGATTTACTGAAGAAATGAGTTGAAAGTAGTGTTCAAGTAGTCAAGAAAGTATCGAACACATTTTTTTTCTTTTTAAGGCAGTAGGGGATTTGTACAAACCGTAAAGGTAAGTCGAAGTGATTTATGCAAGAAAAGAAGGTGAATTGTTGGTAACGAAGATAGAAAACAACGTGCCCTGCGGGGCTATAATCCGCCTTCACTCGCTAACGCTTGCTCGGCAATGCTCTCTAAATTTAATGTTGTTAACGTAATTTAACGTATGAAACCATAAAACAACAACATCGGAATAGAATATCGCAAAAAACTAGGAGCAAAATTTAGGCAGCCAGAATTCAGGGGGGGCTAGACCCCCTGAATACGGGCCTGGAGACAACTGTAATAATATAGCTACTGTGATTTAAAAAAAAAAAAAACGAACTTTGAAACCATAATATAGTAATAGTAAAACTTAAAGATTTCATTTCATTTTCATTTACAGAATCTATCTATATATATAAAAGAGAACGCACAAATCCTTTGTTCCCTCATCACGCTAATACGGCTGAACCAATTTCTTTCATTTTTGGGGGGTTATTAGGATTTGGACCCTAGATGGTTTTTATCATATCACTTTAATTTTTAATTACCAGTGTCTTGAGATAATTGACCATTCAAGTGTCCATAACGTACAAATCCTTTGTTAGTTCATCATAGGTAAAAATAAACGTATTTATATGCAACCCGCATGACCGTGTCACTCGGCGGGTTAACATAAATGACAGGCGATATAATGTTAACATTTACTGCAATCTACTATGGTTTTTATCATATCACTTGAAAGCGAAAAAGTAAAAATTATCTAAGTAACAAAGTTTATTGCGTTCCGGGGTGACCGCAGCGAAGCGGGGCGGGTTAACATAAATGACAGGCGATATAATGTTAACATTTACTGCAATCTTCTATGGTTTTTATCATATCACTTGAAAGCGAAAAAGTAAAAATTATCTAAGTAACAACGTTTATTGCGTTCCGGGGTGACCGCAGCGAAGCGGGGTGAACGCTGCTAGTTATTAATATATTAAAATAAGTTTTCTGATTATTTGAAATCAGACGCTTTTCTAAAATGAACATTATGACTATCTATTCCGTGTCAATACTATAAATTATTAAGCTTTACAAAAGTAGAGGGAAAAAGGAAACCAATCGAGCATATTTTACAACTAACTTTTTATTTATTTATTTATTTTTTAATCGAAGTCTGTGCAAACCATTGAAACATTTCAAAATTACAAATGAAATTATTATTTATATACAGACAAGGTGACCAGAATTTTCACTTGCGAAAACGGGACGCATACGAATCGGCTACGGGGGGGGGGGGATATCTGACTTCCAGATTGTATTTTGGGACTCAGCAGTGTTCTCAATTTACAAAATACACAAGTAAGAGTGATAACACACCGTTTCTAACTTTACGTATACCACACAACAAATAATAGTTCCCGATTGCAAATTCTGCCCAACAATTCTTTTAATTAGTTGAACACTCAGAATTCCCACTTGAGCCACGAACACACAACTCCCATTTGAAAATTCAGAAGTTCTAGACTAGACACGGCTGAACCTTGGCAACGAGAGTTGGTACGGAAGAGAGTAGAATTTGCATTGACGATTTATATTTTGAATAATAATTACGGGACACCTAGACCATTTTTATTTAAAAACGGGACATTTAGGCGTCCCGTTCGATAATCAGAAAAAACGGGACAACTGTTGGAAAAAAGGGACTGTCCCGGCTAAAACGGGACGTCTGGTCACCTTGTATACAGAATAAATTAAACAAACGATGGGGCAACATATGGTTTAATCGAATATGATGATGGTTGCTACGATTTAGAAGAAAGCAATTTTCTGTTGGCACTGGCATCGAAACTATTTGTGTACAAACAAGAATTTCGCATAAGCATTTACTTGACATATTATTATAGTTTACTAATAATTAAATAATTATATATTCGTGTAGAAGGAGTTCCGGTCGACCTTTGGAAAAAAATCACCTCACATATCTATCTAGTTCAATTGCACATACGCGTATGCTGATGAACTAAATAACTGAATGTGTTTCAAACACTGAAGTAGCAACACTGAAGGCAAAAATTATGGAATAGAGACCATGGCGACATCTCATGAGAAGTAGGTAAACTAGAACTGGGACTGTGTAAGTCTGGCTGAGTCGCGTTATATGTGGATGGTAGCGACATTCAACGGCGTAGCAGATTATTGTTAGGATTAGCGTTGTCTTGACGCAAACCATTTCTGAAAGTGTCCACTTCATTGCACATTCAAATAATTTAGATGGTACTGGCACTCTGCGTCTAGGAGACCCTCTCCCAAGCGGCTTGTTGCTAAAGTAAGGACGATTTTCATTTTAACGTATGCGGACTGCTGAGAGTGGTTTCCTGTTTTGTTGCATTCTGATAACTCAAGCAATGTGAAAAGCTGGATACTTAGCATGCCATAATAATAATGTCAGATATTAATTATATGTGAGGAAAACAAGAAATGAAATAATAGAAAGCCTTTAGTTATGGTTTCATTAGAGCATGATTAAAAATTGGAATATTCAAATTCTAAATTAAATTGATTAAGCATGTGTAAAAATAAATGTGTTTTTCTTTGCATTTCGACTTGAACGATTCCCTTTGATACCGAAACTGATTTAATATTGGAACTAAAGAGCAAAATTTGAGACCCAGAGCTAATGATGTGAGGTATGATTTTCCGGTGGTTTTACATTTTAACGTATGCAGACTGTTGAGTGTGGTTTCCTCTTTTCTTGCATTCTGATAACTAGAGCAAAGTGAAAAGCTGGATACTTGGCATGCGATGTTAATAATGTCTGATATTGACTATATGTGAAGTCAAGGAGAAATGGAATGATAGAAAGCCTGTAGTTAATATTTTAATTAGAGCACGATTAAAAATTGGAATATTTAAATTTTAAATTAAATTAAATTAATACGTTTAATAATAAAAGTGTTTTTCTTTGCTTTTCCGTTTGATTGACTCTTCTTGATACAGAAAATAATTTTATATTTTGACTGAACAGCAAAATTTGAGAGCCAGAGTTAATTATGTGAGGTATGATTTTCCGGTCGTTTTTCATTTTAACGTATGCGGACTGCTGAGTGTGGTTTCCTGTTTTGTTGGCTTCTGATAACAAAAGCAATGTGAAAAACTGGATACTTGGCATGCACGGTTAATAATATCTCGTATTGACTATGTCTGGAGTCAACAAGAAATAGAATAATACGAAAGCTTATTGTTTATGTTTTTACTAGAGCATGATTAAAAATTGGAATATTTAAAATTTAAATTAAATTGAATTAATATGTGTAAAAATAAATGTGTTTTTCATTGCTTTTCCGCTTGATTGATTCTCCTTGATACCGAAAATGATATTATATTTTGACTGAAGAACAAAATTTGAGAGCCAGAGCTAATGATGTGAGGTAGGATTTTTCGGTCGTTTTCCATTTTAACGTATGCAGACTGCTGAGTATGGTTTTCTGTTTTGTTGGCTTCTGATAACAAAAGCAATGTGGAAAGCTGGATACTTAGCATGCGAGGTTAATAATGTCTGGTATTAACTGTATGTCAAGTCAACAAGAAACAGAATATTAGGAAGCCTGTAGTTATGTTTTCATTAGAGCATGATTAAAAATTGGAATATTTAAATTTTAAATTAAATTGAATAAATACGTGTAAAAATATATGTGTTTATCATTGCGTTTCCGCTTGATTGATTCTCCTTGATACCGAAACTGACTTTATATTTTGACTGAAGAGCAAAATTTGAGAGCCAGATTTAATTATGTGAGGTATGATTTTCCAGTCGTTTTCCATATTCACGCATGCGGACTGCTGAGTGTGGATTCCTGTTTTGTTGGCTTCTGATAACTAAAGCAAAGTAAAAAGCTGGATAATTAGAATGCGAGGTTAATAATTTGTGATATTGAATATCGGTGAAGTCAACAAGAAATAGAATAATAGGAAGCCTGTTGTTTATGTTTTAACTAAAGCATGATTAAAAATTAGAATATTTAAATTTTAAATTAAATTGAATAAATGTGTGTTAAAATATTTTTTTTCATTGCTTTTCCGCTTGATTGATTCTCCTTCATACCGAAAATGATATTATATTTTGACTGAAGAGGAAAATTCGAGAGCCAGAGTTAATTATGTGAGGTATGATTTTTCCGGTCGTTTTTCATTTTAACGTATGCGGACTGCTGAGAGTGGTTTCCTGTTTTATTGCATTCTGATAACTCAAGCAATGTGAAAAGCTGGATACTTGGTATGCGAGGTTAATAATGTCTGATATTGACTATGTGTGAAGTCAACAAGAAATGGAATAATAGAAAGCCTGTAGTCATGTTTTCATTAGAGCATGATTAAAAATTGGAATATTTAAATTTTAAACTAAATTGAATAAGTATGTGTAATAATAAATGTGTTTTTCGTTGCTTTTCCGCTTGATTGATTCTCCTTGATACCGAAAATGATATTGTTATTTGACTGAAGAGCAAAATTTGAAAGCCAGAGCTAATTATGTGAGGTATGATTTTCCGTTCTTTTTTCATTTTAACGTATGCTGAGAGCGGTTTGCTGTTTTGTTTCCTTCTAATAACTAAAGTAATATGAAAAGCTGGATAATTGGCATACGAGGTTAATAATATCTAATATTGACTATATGTGAAGTCAACAAGAAATGGAATGATAGAAAGCCTGTAGATTATGTTTTAATTAGAGCATGATTAAAAATTGGAATATTTAAATTCTAAATTAAATTGATTAAACATGTGTAAAAATAAATGTGTATTTCATTGCTTTTCCGCTTGATTGATTCTCCTTGATACCGAAAATGATATTATATTTTGACTGAAGAGCAAAATTTGAGAGTCAGAGCTAATTATGTGAGGTATGATTTTCCGGTCGTTTTTCATTTTAACGTATGCGGACTGCTGAGTATGGTTTCCTGTTTTGTTGGCTTCTGATAACAAAAGCAATGTGGAAAGGTTGATACTTAGCATGCGAGGTTAATAATGTCTGGTATTGACTATATGTGAAGTCAATAAGAAATGGATTAATAGAAAGCCTGTAGTTATGTTTTCATTAGAGCATGATTAAAAATTGGAATATTTAAATTTTAAACTAAATTGAATAAGTATGTGTAATAATAAATGTGTTTTTCGTTGCTTTTCCGCTTGATTGATTCTCCTTGATACCGAAAATGATATTGTTATTTGACTGAAGAGCAAAATTTGAAAGCCAGAGTTAATTATGTGAGGTGTGATTTTCCGTTCTTTTTTCATTTTAACGTATGCTGAGAGCGGTTTGCTGTTTTGTTTCCTTCTAATAACTAAAGTAATATGAAAAGCTGGATAATTGGCATACGAGGTTAATAATATCTAATATTGACTATATGTGAAGTCAACAAGAAATGGAATGATAGAAAGCCTGTAGATTATGTTTTAATTAGAGCATGTTTAAAAATTGGAATATTTAAATTCTAAATTAAATTGATTAAACATGTGTAAAAATAAATGTGTATGTCTTTGCATTTCGACTAGAATGATTCCCTTTGATACCGAAACCTTTTTTATATTGGAACTAAAGAGCAAAATTTGAGAGCCAGAGCTAATGATGTGAGGTATTATTTTCCGGTGGTTTTTCATTTTAACGTATGCGGCCTGCTGAGAATGGTTTCCTCTTTTCTTGCATTCTGATAACTAGAGCAAAGTAAAAAGCTGGATACTTGTCATGCGATGTTAATAATGTCTGATATTGACTATATGTGAGGAAAACAAGAAATGGAATAATAGAAAGCCTGTAGTCATGTTTTCATTAGAGCATGATTAAAAATTGGAATATTTAAATTTTAAATTAAATTGAATAAATATGTGTAAAAATAAATGTGTTTTTCATTGCGTTTCCGCTTGATTGATTCTCCTTGATACCGAAACTGATTTTATATTTTGATTGAAGAGCAAAATTTGAGAGCCAGAGTTAATTATGTGATGTATGATTTTCCGGTCGTTTTCCATTTTAACGTATGCGGACTGCTGAGTGTGGTTTCCTGTTTTGTTGGCTTCTTGTAACTAAAGCAAAGTAAAAAGCTGGATAATTGGCATGCGAGGTTAATAATTTGTGATATTGAATATCGGTGAAATCAACAAGAAATAGAATAATAGGAAGCCTGTTTTTTATTTTTTTACTAGAGCATGATTAAAAATTGTAATATTTAAATTTTAAATTAAATTGAATAAATATGTGTAAAAATCAATGTGTTTTTCATTGCTTTTCCGCTTGATTGATTCTCCTTGATACCGAAAATGATATTATATTTTGACTGAAGAGGAAAATTTGAGAGTCAGAGCTAATTATGTGAGTTATGATTTTCCGGTCGTTTTTCATTTTAACGTATGCGGACTGCTGATTCCTGGTCTTGGTCTTGGTCTTGATTTTGGTCTTGCATGCAAGAGTCTTGCAAAAACTGCAAGACCAGGACTTTTGCGCTCATCGCTAATTTTCATGTGCACCATCGTCGATCATTACACTCCACTCAGGTGTTGTTAAGTACAGAATATTTTTTTTTTCCAGGAAACATCCCAATTAATTGTGCTACTTCGTGATTCTCTACTTTTATTAATATTAATACAAAAATATAGTTAAAGATTTAACTTATCTTATGATTTACCTGACTTCCTCATCCTCAAGATATTTCTGTGATTATAAATTTTTGATTTATTTATACAGATTTGTGGACATTGTCAGCATCTACAATCTTAAGCCCGTCACTTATGAGTAGACTTCGGATCGATATGCACTAAAAGACGGTAAAATATGCATGTAAATATGCGTTAAAAATTACGAAAATATGCAAATATATACTAAAAATTGTAAATATGCACCATTCAAAAGTTAAATGAGGAATTTTATTATATGTAGAGAAAAAAGGCGTATTACATGAACTATATATACTTGGTGTATAACTATGATGCATTTATGCTACAATATACAACTATGTACTTTTCGATGTTTTCTGCCTGCCTTCATTTATTTGTCAAAACATTACTGTATATGGAAAATGTTCTTCCCATGTCACGGGTCGTTAAGAGACAGTATTTCAAAGAAGCAATGTTACTTGCCGATAAATCTGAAATTCGTGAGTCGTTGTTCTCAGGAACACTTTATTTACATCAAACAAGAATTTTATGCCAGAAATTTTCGCGTCTATTGACTGCGTTTCGAAGGAATTCTTGTCCGATTTTCTTGGTGGCGCCTATTTCGTTATTGGATCAAACTGCTCTAATGCACTACAAAGTCCTAATAATCGCTTTCTAATCTCGTTATGATTTTTGAAATTGAACTAAATTGGAAATGAAATGAATTTTTTGAGTTTTACGTCCCACGATTATGCCGGTTAGGCTAAATGAGACGGTGATGATGAGAGACGAATGAAATGGTGGAATGAAGAAAGTGGGAGGAAGCGGGAGAACCCCAAGGAAACCAACGCACACGGTGTTTGTCCAGCACAAAGTTCACTTGGCGGGAGCAGGGTTTTAACCAAGGACCCCAAACACCAGAGGTGAACGCTCTATCACTGAGCCACTGCGGACCCCACGAACTGAAATGAGTATTGATAAACGCAAGGTCGCTTTTAATATTTTCAGCTCCGTAAGCCTCCAAAGCTTCTTGAATACATTTGGTTTCTTCGGGTTGAAACAGCTCGCAGGCAGTATGCGAAATTAAAACATACTTATATATATATATATATATATATATATATATAGCTGCATATACAGTATATAAATTTACAAATAAAAAGAATGCGCCTAGTATCTGTCAATAAAGAATAAATTTACTCGGAGAAACATTTCTGGAATTAGCATATAATAAAAACTACCTAGCGAAATTGAACAGAACTCACATCATGAGGAACGTGCTAGAGGGTATGGTGGCAGGAAAGAGCGGGAGAGAACAAAATAGGCTACAATTAATCGACGATATATAAATCGTGGAGTGCACTTAGCGCCCGTTGATTTAGCGCCCACATATAATATCGTATACTTAGCGCCCAGAAAATATTTGATGCTTATCAGTGTGCTAGGGTTGACCAAAGAGAGAACTAGTTTATATGTATAAATGTAGTTTCGTACTCAAATCATCTATCCCATCCCTTCTCTTTTGACGACAAAAGAACAAAAATTTTCCACTTGAAAGATCCTGCCTAAGGGGTTTTAAAACTTCCTGCACAATTGTCATGTCACTTTTAAAACCCCTTAGGCAAGTTGAAAGAAATGTGTTCTTTTCTTCCTCTTCTGTTTATTACCGTCGGGTCTAACACTCTGACTTTTCATGTACATCTGTAATTACGTAAAATTTAATTACGACTTAAGAGCATTACCATATCACTTATGAGATTTTCATATATGGATGTGAATTCATGTGCCAGCGTTGTTTTAAAATTTATATAGTTTTAAATAATAATAATTACACGCACCTTAATGCAAATACTATTGCATGGAAAACAGCAATTATTTATGCACATTGCATAACTTCATTTCCTATCGTAAATACAGGGTGTCAAAAAATTCAAATGCCAAAATTTGCTGGGTAATTCTTTATATCAAATGAAAATAAAACGTTCTAATGAACATGTGTCAAGTGTTATAAGCCGCCCTAAACGCAATCAATCACATTTTAAACCCTAGTTTAAAAATTATGGAACATATCGTAAGTAGTTAAAGAAATTCGGCAAGAACTAGTATTTCCTCTATCTAAATATCCATACAAGGATACACTTTTAACCCTAGGACCACGGGCGGCGAATAGGGGGGGGGCAAAGGCTGCCCCTCCACTTTTTGAAATGACCCATTAATGTATATAGTTTCATTTGGAAATATAAAGTTTTGTATGTATTATTGGTTCATAGAATACAAATGGTGCCATAAAATATTTGTCGTTCCATGAGTACGTATTGGTTATCTTTCCGTGAAGTTAAGAAAGCTACAGAAATTGCGTTTTAAAAATGCCACTAAAAATGGCCCAAAAATTAAGCTGTTGGAGCGAGACAATTCGAGCGTACTTTCATTTCATCTTACAAGGGCTCGATATGTTAGTAAGCCGCTATGGATCTAATTGAGATATCATTTCGCAAGAAAAGAAGTCCTTCACAAGTTATTCTTTAATTGCACAAAAATTGACAGTTCCTAAAACAGCTCTTTTCTTGAAAAATTGACAGTTATTTTCTTCTTTCTTATAGTAACGAATATTTTGATTTGATTTTTTTCAGTTTAAAATCCTGTTCAGCAGCGAAGCTATATGAGACGTGAACTTAATGATTAACGTAGAGTCCGAACCACGTGAGCTCCCTCCGGGAATTGAACCCAGGTCTCCCACGTCAAAGGTGCGTACGTTAACCGCTTAGCCACGAAGGAGCTCAGTAAGGAATATATAATTTTGCAGTGTAATATACGAGTTTAGGGGTGTACATATACAGTTTTGTTATACAATTAAATTTAGTAAATTCAACATAATTCTAGGTTTTAGGATTATTTTGTATAACTGGAATGTGGAGTGACTAAGTGTTGTTGAGTTTTCATGTATTCCAAGAAAATGAAAACTGTATCTAATGGCAACGAACATGTTTCGGGAAGCTGCAAAAATATTTCTTTGAATGTCGTAGCATATGCTTGTAGTATTCACTGTCTTTCTAAGAGTAATAACACATATAATAACATGCGTGGAAATATAAGTTGTTCATTAATTTCCAGTTTCAATATAACTTTTGCAGAACAAGCCTTATTATCCATTACTATGATTATTTGATTAATATTATCCTTTCTATTTATTTGTTTTGCAAATTTGTTATTAAATAGGTCCCTAATCTGATCACACAATTTTCCAGACAGAATTTCAAGATGCATGATTTTATGATTTTTTGATTTCATGAGCAGGGAATCAGATCTCTTCTTACACCTTCGTTGTATAAGAGTACAAAGAGTTAGTATCTTGTGTTGCTCTTGTCAATTTACGCAACAAAATATGAAACAAGATATACGGTATTTTAACTGAAAAAGATAGTTATACAGTTATACAGCCTTTAGTCTATATAACAGCCTCCTAATAGTTATACAGCCTTTAGTCTAACAAAGTGTTACAAGCAACCAGGAAAAGTAACATTGACATACAAATACTGTATTCAGATCATGTCTTGCCTACCCACTTTTAACGTCCAACCGCCGCCACTGCCTAGGACTACCAGGTGGGTCCATTGCACTCGTACGCATACTTTCTGTAATAATTACTAAGGCTTAGTAAGTATTGAAATTCAATGACATTTCCCTGGTTGTGTTCTTGTATTATGTTATTTAAGTATTTTTTTTTCATTTCCGTGAGTTAAGTGATAGTTTTTAAAATTTATATCATTGGGTGCCGAGTGGGTCCATTAAACTCGAGCCTTAATGAAGAAATATGAGGATAGATTCAGAATAGATTGAGATTGTGGCTCGTAGCGGAGTGAACGTTCTGATAATCTTCTAACTGTCCCAATGAAGTCAGATATAACATATTGCAACTTTATGTGTTATTATTTAGTTTGATTGATTTAATTATTTGCAATTTTGCTTATTTTAGTAGCAGCTTTTCTTTATTTATTCACTTATATAAGCCCATTGTCAGAAGCATAATAGTTGCTTTTGTCTATCAAACTGTATTAATTTTTCCATTGTATGCAGTTGCGTATCCAGGGGGAGTTTCCCGGGATATGAACTCCCAAGAACCAAAATTTTAAAAAGTTGCTAGAATAAAACCTAAATTTGTGCTTTCAGTCTCCACATTAACAAAAAAGTTTTCCGGAGTAGGACACTGACCCCCCCCCCGAATAGAAATCATGGCTTTGCCACTGATTGTTTGTAAAGTTTTGTTTATTGTTAGTGTGTTTTGATCATTGCACGTGGTAGACAAACAGATCACTAACAATACACGTCACTATTGATGGTAGAGGAGGAATATTTTTGGTAAATCAATAAACAATGAAGAAATTGATTCCCGACAGACGATAAGATATTAGCAGACTTATATACAAATGCAACTGAAGTTTCTTGTTCAGGTACCGATATTGAAATGAGACGTTGAGTAGTTTTCTTATCCAGAGGATTGGTTAGAAGTTTGAAGCGTAGCACCTATAGCTAATGCAAAAGCACGTGCTAATGCAAAAAGCAAAACTCCGGAGAAAAGCGATCCTACATGGGCTGCCTTATGTTTTGATGACAACATCGGCGCTATTAGAATACCTGATGATGAACTGTTCCTAATTTGTGAAGTTGCAGATTCTTCTCACATTCTGCAATATAATTTTATTCTTACATATAATATGTCTGTAGACGAACAATTTCTCATTTTTTGGGTGCGCTGTCTCTTTTGACAATATATACCCAGTAAGATCACCCATTGCAAAACACAATGCACAACTATCCTGAAGTGGTCACTTTTAGAGCGGAGGAAAAACTCAAATTTATCATATATTACAACACAACAAAATCACACGGTCACACTAACAATCATATGGCTCGCTGTTAGATTACAAAACAATGAACAAAATGGCCTATGACAGTATTTTACATAACTGATGTAAGTGGACTCAACACTTATGGTATTGTGTCATCAAAGCGTAATTTCAAACGAGAAACAGACATTAAAAAAGTTTGAAATGCCGTAAATTCTTCATTTCGTCTGGTTAGCAGTTTGCCAACGTTGAGAAAAAATCACGGAGAATGGAAGCTTCCCTGCATACTGAAGAGGAACAGTCTAAGAAATTCTCTCCAGCAAAGAGGGGGCACAAAACAAGAACTTTTTGCCGCAAATGCAAGCTACATGAATGTACTGACATGTAACATTTTCGAAGTGTAACACTCCGACTTTGATAAAATTTGGCAGGTAGATATTACACATGAAATAAACGAATACGTGTTTTTTTTTCTTTTCTGGGGAAAACTGTTTTAAGGGTAAAAGCCTCCACCCAAAATTTGGAGAAATTTGAGGTCCGAAAGACAAGGAGAAGTTAGCCGGAGTGAATGAAATTGTGCACAGATATTATAAACGTTAAATGATGGAATATGTGTTTCGTATTTTCCTGGGAAAAATGGTTGGGTGGGACACAGACCCCTTCAAACCTTTGATCTCGAAATATCAAAAGCGCTAATAACAGTACGTAAAAAATGCCTACTGGACATGGAAAATTGCAACGAAACTACGTTTACATTTCATCACGACTTATCAAAGTGCTAATTAGTGTAGTGAAAAGTACCTAAAAAGACATGGAGAATTCTAAACAATTACCTGTGACTAATTATTTTTTAAATTGTTACGCAGAAATAAGTTTTCTTCTTGCAAATTTCAATATTATACTTCTGAATAGTGTTTTACTTCATAATAAAAACTCCCTTTGCAAAAATAAGAAATAAAAAAAATTAATAAAAAATAAATAAATAAATAATAATAATAATAATAATAATAATAAAAATAATAAATGAATAAATAGGTTTGTATTTAGTTTTATGTCCCATGGTTTTGCCAGGTAGGCTAAAGAAGACTTGAATTTACTGATTATAGTGGAATCCGAACCACTTTGGTCATTCAATGCTCTCCCACCAGGAATCGAATCTTGAACCTCATACGCCAAAGGCTTGCGTTCTTGCCACTAGACCAGCGAGGAGGGATAAAACAAACATATATAGGAATATGTAAATTAAACTCACAACCAGATGTGGCTAGTGAGGGAAGTCGTAAGCCAAAGCGTTCCAGACAAGTCACACGAACACGAAGTACATGCTGCAGCACTTGGGATTGGCGAATTTTTACAGGGAGAATGAGAAAGTCCGATTTCTATGGAATGGTGGACGGATTTGTTTTACTTCTCTCTGACAAGGGTCAGAAGTGATGGATTACTTACAGCAAATCGTACCAGAAGAAACTGAAGAATTCCTAATTTATTTTGATAAACATTACGCATCAGGTAGTATCTGGAGAATGCGACTTTCATCTTACGGTGATCTTACGATTCAATTTCTTTGCTAGGCTCTTTTGTTTCTTCGCAACATACCCGTTCATATAGCAAAATTACAGAAAGAGACACGAACGAGTAAATTGATAGAAGCTTCGAATTTGAAATTCCAAAAGGTTGAACCTGTCCATCCTTCCTTGTGGATGGACATTGCAAAAGGATGAGGCCATGGTTTCAACTGCATCGAACAAGAGCAGCGATATGAATTACCGAAGAAGAGGGACTAGCCTTCAAAGGCGCTTGTTCAACTTAGTGATGGATTAATCTCAAAGAAACACCATACTCGTTCAATATCTGATTGGAATTGATTACTGCATAAGGTTGTAACTTTAGGGTATAATGTGTACAATAAGGTTCGTAGAGCGATTAACTTATTGGTTGGTAAAGCAACGTTCTTTTTATTATAGAACGTTACGTTGTTTTTCAATGCTTGTAGTGTATGATATCAATTGCTTAACTATATAGATTTATATTACGCATAAAGCTGTGAAATATGTATCAGATTTAATGCGGATAGCTTGTTAGATTTTTTTTCTGAAACTGTGTAATACCATATGATAATATGACTTTTTTTCTTTTTTAGTATCAAACCCGATGTTGTTATATAGTCAGAGTAGTGCTCTCAACGGGTCGGGTCGGGTCGGGTTGAAGACCGACCCGACCCGACCCGTGACCCGAATTGACTGACCCGACCCGATGACCCGACCCGACCCGACTGACCCGAACCGTGATCCGATCTGATTGACCTGACCCGATAACCCGACCCGAGCTGAACCGGTTGACCCGACCCGACAACCCGACCCGACCTGACCCGATTGACCCGCCCCGACAACCCGACCCGAATAACCCGACCCGACTACCCGACCCGAATAACCCGACCCGAGCTGACCCGATTGACCCGACCCGACCCGAACTGACCCGATCCGAGTCGGGTCGGGTCGGGTCACGGGTCGGGTCGGGTCAACCCGACCCGTTTGAGAGGACTATGGTCACGACACTGGGTGAACACCAAAATGCACTCAAATTGGGGAACTAGTTTTAAAAGCATAATTTTAGAAAATAAAGCATAAAGCATAATTTAAAATATATAGCACAATTCTTGGAAAATTCTCTTTAACTGAAAGTTTAACATACTGTGTTAATATCTTTAAAGCCAATATTTACAATGCAAAATCATTGAGAACATAACAATGCAAACAACGAAAAGCTTATTTTTATTTCTGTAAACTTTTCGGTGAAATCCTTTGATGTGGAGAAAAGAAAAAAGTAAAAGAAGAAATTTTTCTGCCAACAATGAATAGTATGCAAAAACTCCATACTATATTGTTACAGTGACGACGCCAGCTTTAAGTTCTTAGGTGGGCAAAGGAGGGGCAGATACATTTTCGGGGGGGGGGGCTATTTGCCATACCAAAAATGACATATTTATTACGTTTGACTTATTTTACATTACATTGTGTATTTCGTTGCTGTTTTTATGTTAGATCTATATGATTATAAATTAAACTTATTTCAAATAAAATTTGTAACTAACAAATAAGTAACGTCTGCACATGAAATATTTTTCAATGAAACTTTTGAAGCCTAAATTGAATTACTTTCGCGTATGCTACAAGTAACACATTCGTCTATATGCTACGTCTCTCTCTCTCTCTCTCTCTCTCTATATATATATATATATATATATATATATATATATATATATATATATATATATAAGCCAGAGAGAGAATTTACGAGGAGCTGCTGAAAATGTCGTAGTCCAATCCAGAAGGAGTGTAGGTAATAGGTAGAAAAATCAAACCGTAGTTTAGAAAAACATATCTCTGTATGTACAAATATAAATTTTCATATTAATAATAAAATTCTTATTGTTTCTCAGGCCTCTGAAGTGACTATGTGTGCCCAAACAGATAATTTCACGAACATCCAGATCCTTACTCTTATAACATTTTTGTTCCACCAAGGAAATTCACCGAACTAAATTAATTAGGAAATCAGTGAAACACCACGGGACTCTCCTCCGTTATATACAGTGGTGAAGAAGTAAGTGGCTTAGTATAAACGTAGCAATTTCTCAACAAATTATGCTTTACATCCAGGATGATTAAAAGCAGTGACTCTTCCTGGAATCATGGATGCAATTTGTGACATTATTCTTGGAAATTGCAGCATTTCACCCAGTGGTGGATATAGCCCGGGGCCGGAGGGCCTAGGCCACCCCAGTTTTTGTGTGACAAAAATAATTTAAGCTATTATTTATATAGTTTTTAAAGTGTATAGTAAACTCACGATATATTTATTATAGTCTGAGGTCTGCACCCCGCTTTCTCAGTTTTTACCTTTTCAGCAAAACTTGTGTCAGAGATTCTGGGCATTTCTTTGGTACTCGTCGGTAGCATAATTCAGAATGGCTTGGGTATGCGCAAGTTCTCGGCATAATGGGTTCCCAAAATATATGTCAGGAGAATAAAAGGGTAACGGCATTAAGAGAAGTCTTCTTCCAATTTGACTGTAATGCTGATCAATTTCGCTGACGAATAGTAACCATAGATGAAATATGGTTGTACCACTATGATCCTGAATCGGAACAACAGTCAATGGAGTAGTAGCACTCATTTCTCCATCGCCCCAAAAAGTTCAAGACACAGAAGTAGGTTGAGAAACTGTTTGGAACATTTTTCTGGTATAAGTATGGAGTGGTAGACTACCTCCTCAATGGTCAGATATTTAATCCAGAATCTATACATTACTTACAAAACTGAAAGAAAAATTCAAAGTTCAACGCTGCGGAAAATGAAAAGAAAGGAATTCTGTTCCTTCAGAAGAATACACCTGTCCATCAAGCCCCTGCGAACATAACTGACATTGCATAATCTAGGATTTCAATGTCTAGATCATCATTCTTATTCCGCAGATTTAGCTCCGTGTAACTATTACGTGTACTTATTTCCCAAACTTAAATAACACTTGAAAGACGCCATTTTAGATCTGATAGGGGTAGTGCTACGAACAGTGGTGCGAGGAAATCTAGATTTTTTTTAACTTTTCAGCAAAAGCTGGAGCACTGTACAAGGTAGTATATTGACTCTCGGGGGAAGAGAAGAAGTAAAACTTCACCAATCCACGTGCACTCCTTCTGGGTTGGGCTACGAATTTTTCAGCAGTTCCTAGTCAATATGGTAGACGTCACGTCAGTACTTTGAAACAAAATAAGTAAAGGAGCACTAGTATAAACCAATTACTAACTAAAGATCAGCACTCTGACAATACATTTTATTGGGACAATCAATTTCTTCCATAATTTTATTATTATCATTTGCAGGAAGGGAAAACACAACTCTTTTTATCTCCTTCAAAAAATTAAGCCCTGGTAGTTGCAAACTAAGCTGTTATAAGCACATCCTGTTGTACTAAGCTGTTGCAAACTAAGCTGAATATTGGAAGCCGAGAATAATGTTTCAGAAAAAAGAAGTTTTAAATAAAACAAAATATGAAACTGAAAACTTCAAACCTGGATAAATACAAACAAGTTACGTAACTGGTTTTACCTTTCTTTTGTTTCCAATCGAAGTTGATCCAATGAGAAGAAAACAAGTCGACCAAATCTACTATTGTTCGCTAGGCACAATTATTAAAAATCATAAGAAAGAAGTATAACTAAAATTTACCTCAAAAGGGGCTAAATTAGAAAACAGAAATATGCCTGCATACCCAGACGCTCAAAGAAGAAAGCTTGAGGATTAATCTGCCACATAGTAAATTCATGGAAAGTAGACTACAATTTGTCAATGAGATTGATTATGATACTGATATAAAATACTACGTGAAGAATGTTTAAAGATTGTACGAGTCTGGAGGGGCAGCCTAGTCTAGTCAGGGGGGCAGAAGTAGCTACTAGGGGTCGCTCGCCCCTCTTGCCCCCTCTGGCGTCGTCACTGTATTGTTATGTTTACTTTTTGAACTTCAGCACTTTCTGTACTTTTTGGTGGCATCTTTTACTTTCCCTTTCTGTATATATGTACCTGTAAGGCGCACACAATATTCGAGCAAAGCACATCTCTTTACAATGAATTAAGTAGAAAGTTCATTAAATATGAGAGAAACTAGTTGCAAAAAAAATCAATAAATAGATCAAGATATTTAGAATATTTAATGTATAATAAATATACATTATACACGATTAATGTAAAATAATCATTGAAATTAACAATAAAGCATAATTTAAAAAAAAGCATAATTAAACAAGAAATAAAGCATAATGTGGGTTGCTCTAACAATTAAGTTGCATGAAGACGAGAAGAAAACGAAAGCTGATTCCTTAACGAATTTCGTTGATCTTCTTTGTGTCTACAAAAACGCATTCCTAGAAACCTACAAGCTAGGTATCATCTCTGTGATTATATCAGTTTCTAGTGCTACATGTGAAAGGTCATTCTGTTCTTTGAAAAGATTGAAGACTTGTATACGCAATTCAATGACTCATGATAGATTGAAAAACTTAGTGTTACTTTATTTTGAGAAGAAAATTGCTAAATCGTTAGATCTTTAACAAGTTGTGGATATGTTTGCTGCTGCCCACACGAATAGAAAGATCCTCTTCAAGTAGAGGCATAAACCTATAAGTTATTTTCTTTACCTGTAAAAGTGTATTTGCTTCCACTTAAGTCAACTAGCTACACATATTTTAAACGCAATGATTAAATAACTATTTACTTCTATTAGAAATCAATTGCATTAATGAATCCTAGTTGTTTGAGGTACTAAATTCTCACATTTTCACTGTTTTCCAAAGAGTAAAATCATGAACAATAAAGATGGAAACATTCATCTTGAATACACACACACACACACACATATATATATATATATATATATATATATATATATATATATATATATATATATATATATATATATATTGGAGATGTCCCCCTCAAAATCCTCTTGGGCCCTTCATTGCCCCCCCCTGAAAAAACTCTAGCTACGCTACTGAACACCATGCACCAGAGATGAATTCTCTACCACTGAGCCACCGCGGCCCTGCTTGGGCTTGGTCGTCCATATCCAATATCTCTTTTGGCGTTACTTAAACAACTTCTAGTTTTCTTCTAAATCCAGACTCCATATTGGCGTAGATATTAATATTAGGGCCTACAGTCGATTGGTAAAATCAATCTTCCACATTTAAAAATTAAAGTACACACAAGTAGAAAAATAAGCATTTATCATAAAAACACTAGCTGCAAGTGTTCAAAATAGATTTATGGTTTCTATAAAATCAATTGAAAACTGCTATTTTTAATTAGGCAGCTAGTGAAAAACAGCAGCTTTCGACTCCAGCCGAGTTTAAACTCAACCTAAACTCAGTTGACCAAAGTGAACTGACCCGAATAACCCGACCCGACAACCCGACCCGATAACCCGACCCGATAACCCGACCCGACAACCCGACCCGATTGACCCGACCCGATAACCCGACCCGAGTGACCCGACCCGACAACCCGACCCGAATAACCCGACCCGACAACCCGACCTGACCCGATTGACCCGACCCGAATAACCCGACCCGAGAACCCGACCCGAGCTGACCCGATTGACCCGACCCAACAACCCGACCCGACAACCCGACCCGAATAACCCGACCCGACAACCCGACCCGACTGACCCGACTGACCCGACCCGATAACCCGACCCGAGTTGACCTGACCCGACCCGTTTGAGAGCACTAAGTCAGAGTTACCATATGACAGATTTTTACCGGGACAGTCCCGGTTTGGAAGCTCTTGAATGGAATGAAATCTTTGGATTTTACATGCCACGATTAAGGAGATAGGAGTAGGATAGAGGAGACGGTGATTGTGAAAATGAATGAAATGGTGTAATGAAGAAAGGAGAGAAAACGAGAGCACTCCGAGTTTATCCATGCACACAGCGTCTGACTACCACAAAGCCCATTTGACGCAAGATGGGATAAAACCAGGGATCCTATGAACCAAATGTGAGTGTTTCTTCCACTGAACCACCGTGACCTCCATGAAGACTCTTATCCCGGTGTTTCGACAGTTTACATTTTGTCCCGGTTCTTAGTCGTGAGAATATGTTCACCGTTTTTTGTATGCCTTATCCTCATTGCGGTATTCTAGATTACGTCTGTTTTACATAGTTTTAACATTAAAAGTTAAATATGTAACCTTAGTTTATAGTACATTTAAATATTGTAGAGCATTGCATACCACGGAGTACAGTTACATACACACACACACACACACACACACACACACACACACACTATATATATATATATATATATATATATATATATATATATATATAACTACGTTTATACTTATATATATATATATACTTATATATATATACTTATGTAACTATACTTATATATATATATATATAACTACGTTTTTGAGTTTCCCCTTTCCCCCGGAGGTTATGATTCATTGAAGCGTCATAATCAGTGCTATTGGCTGGTCTCTCTGTTTCTCTCTCGCTCTCTCGCTCTTCCTCTTCATAACTGTTTTACTTAGTGGACGCTAAGTACACGGAACATGGATGTAAGAAAATAACAGGAATTAACGACCTGTGGAAAGAATGGTAAAATGAACTGGACATCCCTGATTGTGAGATAAAATCAATATAAAATTCCTTCTGTGAGCCAGAAATACTGGGCGCTAAGTCTACGGGCGCTACATGCACGGAACCATATAAATAGAAAGTTCATGCGTGAAGAAGAAGTTAGTGGAAGATCGTGTAGCATGGAAGGTTCTCAGCTGCGGCAAGTGACCTGCCAATAAGGGCAGAATACCTATGATGATGATGATGACATATATATAAACACAAGGTTGAAGGTGACTTAGAGTTTTATAATTGAGGTTTTTGATTTTGGAAATTAGGGAGCTTTTTCTTCATATTGTTATTTTATGTTATCAGTAAGGCTTTTAAATAGTTTCAATGCGTCAGAACTTGTTTCTTTGCTTCCTTTGTGAATAATATTAAATAATAATAATAATAATAATAATAATAATAATAATAATAATAATAATAATAATAATAATAATAATAATAATAATAACCCTTCGCTATACACGAAATAATATGAGTTATAAGTAACCGTAGTCCAATTACGGACCTTGTGTAGAGTTCCTTCGCTTTTCTCAAGTACAATTTAATAAACACAAAGGTTCGGTTCCTTTCCTCAGTGAACCACAAAACAGCACTCAAACAACGTCAACGAACACATCTCCCGCTGGGTGAAAATCCGTCCGTGAATGCTACTACCACGTTGAGTTATGTCTTTCAAAATCGTCAAGAAGTGGCTGTGATGTTTAGCGATTATTTTTCTTTTCTTTAGTCGTTTTCTTTTGAAACCTTTTTCTTTTACTTTTTCATAACTCAGAAATAGTGAACATATTTGTTGCGAAACTGGAGCAATATAAAACACCTGGCATAAGCGTCTATCCTGAACACGGATTGAATACTATAGCAATAGAATAATAAACGCTATATGTATAGTAACTATTGACTGTAGCAAAATGAGAGAAATGTACTGTAATAAACACACTCTTAAATTTGGATAAACACAAAGTCTATTGTGTAAAGGAGATCGAATAACATTAGCAATAGAATAATAATGCGTATAAAATCGCACTGTCCACTGTAACTGCGGCTTGATGTACCTAGGTAATTAAAACCACCAAAAACTATTGTTGTAATGTTCTAGAAGCAAATGAAAGCCAAAATCATTATAAAAATTTAACACAAATGAACGTCATTTTAAGCAGTATAACAATCACTACCCATGTGTCAAAGGGATACTGCAATACAATGTCGGCTCTTGAGGGGATTCAAATCGGTAATAGATAAACTTTAATATTTAGCACATCAAGGTACGATAAAATTTTTAGACAGGTGTATACAAAAATTACTATTTTTAGGGATACTCCAGTTTCATCAAACATTTTCATTTCACTAATTGTCTCATCATGGTTCACTGGCTTCAGTCATTCCCTCAGTTATGCCAAAGGGTGTAATTGTGAGCGTTAAACTGCAAAGAATAATTAGTATTCACTTAAGTTATAGTATAAATAATTAAAAGCTTAGCAAAGGGACTTTTCTCAATAGCCAGGCACCGTAGCTACATCTATTATTAAACGTTAAAAACAAGACGAAACAGAGACTAAGCTCTGGAGATGGATACAATGCGCACACGTGAACAGCCAGCTGCTAAAGAAGACACCTAACGAGAAATACGTGAACTCCGTGCGCATGTATGATGTAAAACCACCAACTAACTGAAACCAAATTATTACGAACCAGACCTAAACTAGCGCCAATAAAAGTTAACTTAGATAATTAAAGAAAATACCTAAGATCTACTTCAATATTAGTGAGGACAAAAACAGCGGCACTTATTACATGTGAGCAACCCAAAATTAGCACAGTACATATGCGCGTATGGTATAAGGGGAGGAGGGATTCAAAACACACCGAAATATTTTAGACCTTCCATGCAGTACAAATAAAATAATGTCTGATATTGCCTATAGGTGAAGTCATCAAGAAATGGAATAATAGAAAGCCTATAGTTATATTTTCATTAAAGCATGATTAAAAATTGGAATATTTAAATATTAAATTAAATTGAATAAATGTGTTTAATAATAAATGTGTTTTTCTTTGCTTTTCCGCTTGATTCACTCTCTTTGATACCGAAAATGATATTATATTTTGACTGAAGAGCAAAATTTGAGAGCCAGAGTTAATTATGTGAGGTGTGATTTCCCTTTCGTTTTCCATTTTAACGTATGCGGACTGCTGAGTGGGATTCCCTGTTTTGTTGGCTTCTGGTAACAAAATCAATGTGAAAAGCTGGATACTTAGCATGCGAGGATAATAATGTCTGATATTGACTATATGTGAAGTCAACAAGAAATGGATTAATAGAAAGCCTGTAGTTATGTTTTCATTAGAGCATGATTAAAAATAGGAATATTTAAATTTTAAATTAAATTGAATAAATATGTGTAACAATAAATATGTTTTTCATTGCTTTTCCGCTTGATTGATTCTCCTTGATACCGAAAATGTTTTATATTTTGACTGAAAAGCAAAATTTGAGAACCAGAGCTAATTATGTGAGGTATGATTTTCCTTTCGTTTTCTATTTTAACGTATGCGGACTGCTGAGTATGGTTTCCTGTTTTGTTGGCTTCTGATAACAAAAACAATGTGAAAAGCTGGGTACTTGGCATGCGAGGTTAATAATGTCTGATATTGACTATATGTGAAGTCAACAAGAAATGGATTAATAGAAAGTTTGTAGTTATGTTTTCATTAGAGCATGATTAAAAATAGGAATATTTAAATTTTAAATTAAATTGAATGAATATGTGTAATAATAAATGTGTTTTTCATTGCTTTTCCGCTTGATTGATTCTCCTTGATAGCCCTACCGAAAATGATATTATATTTTGATTGAAGAGCAATATTTGAGAGCCAGAGTTAATTATGTGAGGTATGATTTTCCTTTCGTTTTCCATTTTAACGTATGCGGACTGCTGAGTGGGGTTTCCTGTTTTGTTGGCTTCTGGTAACAAAATCAATGTGAAAAGCTGGATACTTAGCATGCGAGGTTAATAATGTCTGATATTGACAATACGTGAAGCCAACTAGAAATGGATTAATAGAAAGCCTGTAGTTATGTTTTCATTAGAGCATGATTAAAAATAGGAATATTTAAATTTTAAATTAAATTGAATAAATGTGTGTAATAATAAATGTGTTTTTCTTTGGTCTTCTGCTTGATTTATTCTCCTTGATACCGAAACTGATTTTATATTTGGACTGAAGAGCAAAATTTGAGAGCCAGTGCTAATTATGTGAGGTATGATTTTCCGGTCGTTTTCCATTTTAACGTATGCGGACTGGCAAGTGTGCTTTCGTGTTTTGTTGGCTTCTGATAACAAAAGCAATGTGGACAGCTGGATACTTAGCATGCGAGGTTAATAATGTCTGATATTGACTATATGTGTAGTCAACAAGAAATGGATTAATAGAAAGCCTGTAGTTATGTTTTCATTAGAGCATGATTAAAAATAGGAATATTTAAATTTTAAACTAAATTGAATAAATGTGTGTAATAATAAATGTGTTTTTCTTTGGTCTTCTGCTTGATTTATTCTCCTTGATACCGAAAATGATTTTATATTTTGACTGAAGAGCAAAATTTGAGAGCCAGAGCTAATTATGTGAGGTATGATTTTCCTTTCGTTTTCCATTTTAACGTATGCGGACTGCTGAGTGGGATTTCCTGTTTTGTTGGCTTCTAATAACAAAATCCATGTGAAAAGGTGGATACTTGGCATGCGAGGTAAATAATGTCTGGTATTGGCTATATGTGAATTCAACAAGAAATGGATTAATAGAAAGCCTGTAGTTATGAATTCATTAGAGCATGATTAAAAATTGGAATATTTAAATTTTAAATTAAATTGAATAAATATGTGTAATAATAAATATGTTTTTCATTGCTTTTCCGCTTGATTGATTCTCCTTGATACCGAAACTGATTTTATATTTTGACTGAAGAGCAAAATTTAAGAGCCAGAGCTAATTATGTGAGTTATGGTTTTCCGGTCGTTTTCCATTTTAACGTTTGCGGACTGCTGAGTGGGGTTTCCTGTTTTGTTGGCTTCTAATAACAAAAGCAATGTGAAAAGGCGGATACTTGGCATGCGAAGTTAATGATGTCTGATATTGACTATATGTGAAGTCAAAATGAAATTGAATAATAGAAAGATTAATATTTTGCTTATATTAAATATATTTTTTGATAATATAAAAAAGGATTAAAATATAAATTAGTAATTTAGAATTGGTAATTGGTTCTAGAAACTGTTGGAGTATGTAGTTTTTATTGTATGGTGTGTTTGCTATCATAAGGATTGATAATTAACTTATTAAAATAAGTTTTAAACAATATTACGAATGGGATGTTTGATATTTGAGTATTTAGTTTTTGATCACTGCCACCCTGCCTTTGTTTTCAAAAATATGTTTGTAATTCCCTCCGGTCGTAACTGTTAAACTGTTACGATGGATGTTTATGTTATGTTGTGTATGAAGAATTGCTGGCAAAGTCTAATAAATACATAAATTACTAAATGTTAACATGAACAATGCAACACAAAGTGTTGTTATTCTTTTTGCAATATTTTTTGCCTGTCATTGCAGAAAGCAATTCCAATGAGAAGCTTGATGTGGGTATTCCTGCTCTGGAACACCATAACAGATCAAGGTGACCAGACGTCACGTATTAGCCGGGACAGTCTCTTTTTCACAATCGCTGTCCCGTTTTTTTTCTGATTCTCAAACGGGACGCCTAAATGTCCCGTTTTTAAGCAAAAGTGACCCAGGTGTCCCGTAATTATTATTCAAAATATAAATGGTCAATGCAAATTCTACACTCTTTCGTACCAACACTCATTGGAAAGGTTTAGCTGTGTCTGGAACTTCTGAATGTTCCAAGCATGGCCTTACTTCATCAGCCCTCAACTTTCCACTCCGCAGTAGAAAAAATACAAGGTCAAACATTTACAGTTTTTGAGGTAATTTTTGTTTTATATGATTTAAAGAAAAATTTAGCTTCAAAATCTCAAGATTGCTTCATTTCAGTAGCTGCGAGGAAAACTTTTGAAATTTGGATAGGGGAAGTTTTATTTCTGAAGGAGCTAAGATTCGCCAGTATGTTCACACTTTCTATCAAACTGCAGTTGAATATTTAGATAAGCGAATAAAAGCCCTTGAAACTTTTGAAGCAATTTAAGATTACGCTTAAAGGTGTACCATGTTGGCAGAATATACAGAAACTGTATACCGTACTTTATTCTGGAAAATAGTTCTTTCGTTCAGATTGATGCTACTGCTCTTTACAACGACTGTATGTATTTAAAAGAATACTTGACACCAGAAATATTGACTAAGTGGAACTCAAATAGAGTATCTCCTGACAAATTCTGGGTAGAAGTATTTTCCCATTTCTATTCTAACATACCGTACTCAAATCTTCTAAAAGTTGTGGAGTTCCTTCTCTGTTCACCCGGGACTAATGATCCAACTGAACGTGTATTCTCGCATATGAATATTTTGTGGACAAGTGAGAATACCCAACTGTCTATAGGTGCTTTGAAAGCTGTGCAGATCAGTAAGATTAATTTTGACTAGTCTTGTATTAATTTCTACAAACTATTGAATGCAAACAAAGAACTGTTAAAGAGGATCCAATCATCCCAAAAATACCAGTGAAAGTTACGCTAGATGATATAGTAAAGAATAACGTATGTTCAATAATGAGGTAAGTAGCTTATTAGTAGTTAAAAGTACTGTTGGATAGTACTTAAGTTAGAAACGATACTCTTACTTGTGTATTTTATAATTGAAAACACTAGTGAGTCCCAAAATGCAACCTGGAAGTCAGATATTTATTTACCCCCGTCGCCGATTCGTATGCGTCCCGTTTTTGCAAGTAAAAATTTTGGTCACCTTGTACCAGATGGAATTAAAAATTACATCATTAAATAGTAGTAATATTAATAATAATGCTATCTAACGTATTTTAATGTTAGATGTTTTTATTTTTAAGATGAATAAAATTAAAGGAGTAAAAATAACTTCGGATATAGTATACGTAAAGCCGCGTCAGTTCCCGAGGGAGGTGGACGCTCATACTTTTAGGGATTATTCATTGAGTATCTACGAACTTACCAAGGGGGTAACAAAGCGACTTTGATTTACTTATCGACTGATACGAAAATAAAAAAGAACGTACCTGTACTTTATATCTGCATCTGTAGTGCCCTTGTACTTTATCTATGACTATGTGTGTGTGGGGTGGAGGGAATTTCACGCATATCGCATGTCTTGTGCACATGGATACTTCTTACTATTGCACTACGTTGAAAATTTATGGTATTTAATGGAGAAATGGTAATAGAACACTGAAGAAACGCAGATCACGGCGTTCCCATGTATACTATTGCCATAACTTCTTTTCGCTGTTATAGTAAATGTAAAAACTTACAATAAAGTGTTTAACAAATAAATAAATGGATTATTAAATGAAAACTTAACGTACAGGTCAAGATGTAGTTGTACTATACGGATCCACAGATTGTAAAATGTACAGAAAAATTTGGGGATGGCATTTAGCATCTCCCCCAACTCGTTTCATGGTTTCAAAACCGAGTACTTTGTTTTTTTTTTTTTGTCTAAATTGTGATAAAAGTAGAAGTACAAGGGCTCTGGGTGCTTCTAACTCTCTTCGCTAGCTGTCCCTAGCTCAGCTATATTTTGTAAAGTAACTAACACACTGTAAATCTTATATGTGCAAGATTGGGGGAGATACAAAATATCAGCCTTTCGTTGCAATCACTCAACTCTTCCTACGTACTCCCAAGAGAAGAACCCTTACCGTAACTCTTTCGGACAATAAATTAGTAAAAGAACCATAATTTTTCAACAATTATTTCGTTTGGTATGTCTGAACTTGACCTGCGTGGAGATTTACTATATGGATCGATAGTTTAAGTAGTAGTAGGAACGGGTTAGAAGCCCCGCAGGGGTTAGTTACTACTTGCAGATTGACATAAGGAGAGGTCAGTATAAGGACGGTATGGACGTACAACGTAAAAACTAGAGTGCATAAGGGTAAATTTTACTACAAGACACGCCCCAACTGCGCGTCGATAAGTAGGGCCGTTTGAAAAAATATAGTAGAGTAGGGTAAGGTAAAGTAGAGTAAGATATAAATAAGTAGGGTAGGGGTTAGCTTAAGGTTAGGTAAGTTTTGATTCATTTTCATAAAATTATTAATGTGTAATTTTACTTTCTGAGTGAAAGTATCTGCTGGAGTGGGCGTTGTAAATTAACCCGTGCATAAATCACAAACCGGAGTTACCCCTCCGCTTTTTATAAAAATCAGGAAAATTTACAGGAGAAATGAGGTAAGAAATGATAATTTGAAGTTTTTATTTGATGTTTAAGAATTTAAGTTCGGCATGAGAGTTAGGTTTAATACGAGAAAAGATATGTGGAAGTTAGTACTATTTGCCGGATGCGGAAGCATTCGTGGAAGGTTTCAGCAGCATGGTAGTTGTAGAATATGGCGAACAGGTGTAATGGATGCTCAAAAATAATGAAAAAAACCTTTTAATTTTTTTAAAAGCCAACGGAGTACTAAAGTTAAGCGAAATGTAATAATTTTTAATACTTTAAGCACTGTTTTTTGTATGTTGCAAAGTCTAAGGGCACCTACAGCCTGGAGGGGCAACTCTAAACTTAAGCCCTAGTTTGTGCTAGGTGGCCACTGAAAAGCGCGAGTGCTATCTAACTGAGTCTGGGCAGGAGTGCAGCACGAAAACACAAGTGATAAGGGTGCGCCCGTAGGGAGCAGGCGCGTCAGCGATGGGGGTTACGCGCATAAACGATGATAGTGGAATAGCACACTAATAGGTATTTATTCCGAAGTTGGTCGTCGCCTACTTTTTGGCTAAAAGTAATAGCCTAATTGGTTTCTTTCTTTACCAAAGTTTTACGTTTAATTCACATAATAATGCTGAGTGAGCGTTAGCGAGTGGAGACGGGTTAGTGCTCCGCAGAGCACGTTGTTTTCTGTTTTTATTGCTGCTAAATGGGAAGACGGGCCTGTGTTCTAGAAGATTGCTGCCTTCTTGGTTATGTCACTAACCGTTACAGTAGACAATATAACTTTCTCCAAGTTTCTTTATATTAGTATATATCAGGGTTGGCAAAAACCATGGTTTTATTGAAAAAAAAAACTTCTTTTTTGGTTTAAACTAGGTTTGTTTGGTCCTAAATAATTTGCTCTGTATATTCATATCATATATGGACAGAAATAAGTTTGTTTCATCATGATGTTATTATGCAACAACCGGGTTATGCTGGAAGGGGTCACATAAGCTTAATGCGGAATAGAAACCGCTTCTCGAGTTACATCCGAGAGAAATTGTCCTCCATTTGAACTCGGAACCAGGACTAATTGGCCACAAATGCGATACGTCTGCCGACTCACTCACGAAGGAATCCTCGTAAAAATACGTTGAACTGATCTTTACATGCTTCTTGATATAATTGTCAAGAGTAATTTCTGAAGAGCAAAAAGATAAACAGCTGCACAAGTGAAACTATTATACAGAATTACATATCGACAATTTCAAAGTACTACGGAGTACAGAAGAACTAATTTAGTTCAAGTTAGTTAACAAGGACTTTTATTGGTCCACGAGTCCACTTTGGCTCAGACTAATTTATACATAAATAGATACCAAAAATACTTCTCATTTCACTAAATGCCTCTCGTGGGGGCTGTTTGACCCCTCCCCCCCCACACAAAGTACGGCATTTCGAAGTATTTTATCAATAATAAACATTGAAACGAATCAATATTTAGTATTTTTATTTGATTGCAGTTACATAACAATAATAACAACTACAAAGAAATCACAAACATTTATAAGCTTAAAAAAAAGTTGCTTTTGTAATATAATATTTTTGAGTAATAAATGGGGAATTTAGGTCTGAATATAACACGAATAATATATGGGAGTGAAACGTGATAACCCACAAATGTCTGTTCATCAAGATTTTACAAACACTTACGCTTTTACGAACAATTTTCGTTTTTTGGTTTAAACCAGTTGGTTTTTTTGAAAAAAAAAACAGCTGGTTTAAACCAGCCAACCCTGGTATATATATAGGATGTAAGAAAATTTAAAGCATCAAACCTACAGAGGTGATTTGTCACATCAGAGCAAAGAAATAGTTCATATGGACCTGTGGTCAAAAGTCCATACTTTCGAAGCTATAGACTGTCGAAGACATAATAAAATAATCTTTAAAAATCTATAGCTTCAGTGTGGGACCGAGCGCAGTCAAGGAAGACATCACTTATTTACTAGTATGTGCCCTATTCAAATACCCATGTTTCAAAATTCTGCGGTGCTTGCGTATCAATGGACAGTTTATGAGCACTTCAACTTTTCTGAGTATTCCTCAACTGGCTCTATAAAAATTAATGTGTAAGTGCCGCAAGATTCTGAAAGATGGATATTTGGATAGGGCACGTACTAGCTCTTAAGTAATGTGTTGACTCGGCTGGGATTGGTCTCACAGTAGTGGAACTCTGGACCTCTAAATTTCCTTTTCCTACGTTTTCGGCAGCCTGTAACTATAGACGTTTGACCACGGGTTCTTATGAACTTTTTTTCTTTCTTTTCGTGTGCAGAGTAAGAATTAAATGATAACTTAGCTGATGGTAGTCGAATTTCGGTTAAAACTACGCTAGAAGTCGTTTAGCCGAATAGTAACCGAGCAGTACTCAGTGAAACTACACTTTGGCTTTTCCTGGATTACTATAGTACGGGAGGTATAACGTCGTTGCTTTCCCGTGAAAAGTTGTAGTGACGTTTATGGGGAATTGCCAGCTTGGTTACTCGTGGCTCGCTGAGCGCAGTGAATGGTGACTGGTGATTTGCTATCCTCTTACCACATCCCCAGTGACGAGCAGGTCCAAGTGCGGGAAGCCAACGACGCTATACCTTCTGACCTTTAGTTACCAAGAAAATTGTCAAAAGGTGTTAACCAACTTACTTGGTTACATTAAGCAAAAGGAATAACAGCTGTACAGTTTTGCGATAAAAATAGCCGTCTCGTCTTTGTAATTGCTCATTGCACTTAATTATTGCCGGTACTTGGGCTGTTATATACAATTAGTTATTTTAACCCCTTTTCCTTGGTTGCAGGACTCAGTTATTCAGGATAAATTAACACGTCTCAACTGATCTTTCTTTTCGAGTATCGAAATTCTTATATAATATTAAATTAGCTATAGTATGGGATATTTCGAAGTAAATTTTTCTGGTCACAGTATGAAACATCCTCAGATATGCTAGTTGTCATTGTCGTGTATGTGATGCACTAACCAATTAAAGTAGTGTCTACTAATTACGGCTCTCGATTAATTTAATCGTGTGGTTGGCGTAATCATAAATCTATTTATCTTTATTAAAAATTAGTTGCTATATAGATGTATATGTAGTATATAAGCGAATTTTAAAAGAAAATGTAGACATAGTAACTCCCACAGGATTTTTTTACAGGGGGGAGTGGGCAAAAGGACCGACATACAAGCAAAGTCACGGATACAAATACCTAGAACCACATAATATTTAATGTAAAAAAAACAATTATTACAACTGTTATATGTTTTGTTGTGTTCTGAGGTTGGCATTACATGTGTGTACACTTTCTTTTGTGAAATCGTATTTGAGATCACTCCTCTACTCTCCACCCAGCATTACAAAGTTGGTTCTGAGTCCAACTCCCTTTAAGCCTCGGTATTGAAACGTCTTTGGCCTACTGGTTCGAAGATGATGAGAAAGTGCACTAAAAGTCTCAATAATGGGGGGAGACTCGTATTTCAGTGGTAGAGCTTGTACTGGAAATCGAAACCCAGGTAACATATGAAGACTGTGAGCTGAATCTAGATAGGGAGGGATAGCTTGACTAAATTAAAGAGACCATTCCATTTTACATTTTATTTATAAGAATAAAAAAATAAAAATGCGAATACAGATGTATTTCACAAATCGGTTACTTGGAATTACAACTTGAAATTCTTACTACATCACGTATCTGGGCACAACCCCTTCGTAACCAAAGGGATGCTAGAAGGTTTTTATGCTAAACCGCGATTTATTGTGAATAGTGAAATTGAAAATTCGTACATCGCAACTTGCATTGGCCCAAGAGGTAAAGTGTTAATTCTCGAAGAGGGAATTTGGTCTCGATTTGAAAATAAAATTCATATTTGTCACTAAACACTCTCAAGGTGCTCATCTCGAGTTGAGGGGGGAACTTAGAAAAAATAATCACATACCTGATTTTATGCAGAGCGTCCCTAACAAGAGCGAAGTACACTGGTGGTAGGCAGGCCGCAGAATCACCCGATCCGGCGAACAGGCCTCGCTTATATAGGCGCTTCGTCCCACGTATTTCTGCCAGTTCTGATGTCGCTCGAAGCTACGTCACGAGCCTCGACGAGCTTGGAGAAGTTTCTTCACACGCATGCTCAATATTGGCTAAGACGTCTAGTTTTTTTTCTATGATTTTTCCCTATCACGCCGGGGTTGAACTTTCTATTTTACATTTACTTTTACATTTTTATTTCACGCATAGCTCCAAATACATAATGTTTTTCATGTACTTATCGTTTGCGTGGTATTACCTAAATTTGCATCCGGGACCCGGCGCTGTGATTGAGTAAATCAAAGCCAGGGTCATACCACTATTACATGCGTGTGGGTTGGTGTCAATGAGGCATCAGGCTGCTAATACAATCAGAGCCTCAACTGACTCCGTTCTCCCTTTCTCTCTTTTCCTTGCTGCACACACAATTTGAAAAGCGCGGGCGTCTCGCCCCATAATTTGAGTCCGGCATAGGACTTCGAGGCATAACTGTGTAACAGTTATCCGCCGACTTCGGTAAAAAAAAATGTCGAAAGTTATCTTCGTAATAAAATAATACGGAAACGGTTATCCAAGGCAAGTTGCTGGGATTTAAAGGGTTAATATAGAACGGGCCTTACGTAAGGCGCTAAGAAACTAAAAACAAAACTTTCTTGAGAATTTTGGAGATTATGAACGAATAACTTGCAAGAGACGGGATTGTAAGATTTCATGCGTTTGACTATACAACGTTTAACTGCTACAACAGTTCCACTAATAAACTAGTAGGTTAAAGAACCAGGTTTGTTATTACCATGTTTAGTACGAAGCTTTATGACTTAAAAGTTGTAGGATGAAACCTTACAATCATGGTATCCTTCTAGCTTAAAATTGTCAAGAGATTTCGTGTGAACTCACAATAGTAGATTTTTTTAACCAATTCCTAACCATAGTATTAAGCATGACTTTGAACCGATTATGAGTACAACTTCGAGTATCATAATGAAAATGAAGATTTTGTGAGTTTACTGATTTGCTAAGTACCATTATATTTACTGTACTGAGTACAATTATAGTCATACGTGTTGAATGTGATTTGTCTCAGGCTACTAATATAATTCAGCTAAAAATGAAAGAAAACCAACATTAAATACACTCAAACAAAATTAGCGTGAAGCACGTTAAGGTTTGACTGAGATGGACGATAAAATTACAAGAGCAGTTTTCATTGGTTATAGTATAAGCCAAATGGGAAAACATGCAATGATATAGAATAGTACACTCGATTGTGTTGCCTTAAATCTTAAATTATTGCGATGTTGTGCCTTACAGTTTGTGAACAAAATTCCTTATGTTGTTTCAATATACCATTTATACTTCATAAAGCATAGGCTATACTCTACTTTCCAGAATCAAATGAATATTGAATATTTATGGCATGTAAGGAAAATATAACTTGGAAAGTATTTGAGTACTTCATTACATATCTTGTATTATATTTATTTGTAATATAGAAGCGATTGCATACTAAATGATTAAATCGCATATGTAAAATAACTTGAATAATTAACAACTAGCGATTAAAACACAATGCTTAATAAATGTTTCAAGTGCGTCTATACACATTTTATATTAAACTCATCCTAATGTTATAGAAGAATAAATCTCACATTATTAGCTATTGTTCTCTACATGGGTAATGCAATAAATGTAATATATTACAAACTTACTGTATAGCTCTGTCCTATACAAGTTGATCACCGTATGTACATGTGTTTTTATAAACTTCTACTCAGTCTGATTGCTATTGCGAACTCGATATGGTTTCTCTTATCCTATGTGGTATGCATTACGCTAGACACATTGACATTTTACGTATACTGGCAATATACAGACATTACCAACTGATTAGCGCATTTTAGCGCACCTAGGGATTACATACAATCACTCTAGATTTCATTTCCATGGGAGGTTCTGTTAGCAAGGGGGGAGACTGAATGGTTGAAGAGTTGACCCTATGGTTAGTGGGTTAGTTTATGCCCTAATGGCCTATGGTAATAACGGATACAAATTATAATATTCAGGGATGCAGTTACATTTACCATACTAGAGTACATGGTTTGAAGGGGACTGTATAAAATTTCTTTATAATTAGGGGGGGATGTTAGGGGGGCCTATAGGTTAGTATTGTTAGTATTCCTATTCTTATTATTATTAAAAGTATTATTGGTATTAGCATTCGTATTTTATCTTCTTTTTTATGTACAAAACGAAATCGAGAGGGATTTCTTCATAGAAAGGAAATTTACGAAGTAAAGTTACATCATGTTCCATCATGTTGGTGGTTCCTGTTGTTTTATAAGATAGATTTTTAAACACAAAAGTTAACCACAACAAAGCTATGGTTGAGCTAGAGATTTTTTTAAAACAAAAAATCACCGGAAGCATGTTCCGTTCTTTCTTTTAATTCAACTAACCTTGACTGATAACAACCATAGGTTTCCGTTGGTGGTGAACTTTCCTGTTTTAAAATCTCAAACATATAGTGTAAGTGATTTAGTTCTTCAGAGCATAATTCTACATAGAGACGACATACATGGTGACATGTATGTATCCTGTTATTGAGCAACAGTTGAATGCGGATATGATTAAATTCAATGTGCAATGGATAATTTAATAAAATAGTTCCTTGTCTTTTTCACTTCGGTGTTTGCCAAAAGATAAACATACAGAGGTTCCAAAAATTACGGTCTTTAACCTAGTGGAATGAGAATGCGGAGACTCGATTACCATACTCACATATAGGCTTCTTCAATTGTCTGAAACAAACTTGTGCTATTATTTGACCAAACAATAGGAATTTAATTTCTATATTTAGACAATAACCTTCCATGGCTTTTGGTACGTTTGATCGTGGTTATGACAATGAAATTGAGTTATTTCATATATTGAGAAAGTTTTAAAGTCTCTTAACGTTTGCTTGTTTGGTTAGTGTTACAATCTTCTTATGATTTGTCACAACGCTGATTTGTAAGAGTTTTTTTCCTTTTATTTTGAGTCTTATCACTTGTCCAAATTTTGTGTTGTACTGGTACGAGAAGAGTTTTTCACCTGTAAGCAATGACCTGAGGTAGGTCAATGGGAGTCTGTCCGTAGATAAAAAAGATTTTCTTGTCACAGTAGAAATTTATAATTCTTGAGGCACAGAGAAAGTTCTGTATCCGGATGGAAGTTTAGATTTTAGATATCTGTTGTCCAATAATAAACAGTGATGGATCGAACAATAATAATAATCGATTTCCATATCGTCCCCGTGGATCAGCTCTGGATGGGGCCGATAGGCTGTGATCTGGATCCTTGGGTACCTCCAGATACCAGGACGGTGCGGGGGGGGCTTACTCTAGACATCACACTGGGAAGGCAATGGATAGAGATCTGCAATCAAAGAGACTATTAGCTTACATTATCATTAATGCTTTACATATTAACCTTGGCTTATGCAGAGTACTTGTTTATGTAGGAAGGCCACTGAATCCTTCTTGTAATTGTTCATTATATATACTTTTTTACCGGGGCTGACCACACATCAATTTTAAGAAAGGTATAGTGATTGATGGAACCTGCGAAGGTTACCAATAATGAGCTATCTGAAAGTGAGAATCGAATAAGAAAAATGTTTTTCATTCAGATGTCCTGAGTGTGCTGACCACACATCGTCAGAGTCTAAGCATAGATACCTGTTTAACTAATTATGTGATTGTATTAATATCACAAGAATCAATTTTGTACCATGAACAAACTAAACCGGAAGCCTAGATATAAGTGTATGTGCGCTGACCACACACTACTATTAGGATGCCTCTTGTGTTTGATCTGTGACTGTGGGTGAAGATCAAGATAACGTCATGGTAAAACAAGTTCTTCGCAAATTGATTGATGTACCTAACTCGGTTTGTTTCTTCGTGAGTGGAATGATAATGAGGGAGGAAAGTGGATTATTAAATATACTTTTCATTTACTGCAGTGATTAATGGGCGATGAGTCATATGGTGAGTAAATTCAAGGTACTTTACAAGATGGACAATACCTTGTTTGCTATTAAAACGTCAGAACATACATTACTTTATTGACATACATTTGCCGTATATTTTATTTTCAGATGTAGTCAGGTCGAGGAATAGAGTGTTGAAAGGAAGTTTGAATTGAGTCAGTGCGACGGAAGTTAGCTAATTATACAGCTTGGTATAATGATATGAGGCTTGTAAATTATCAGCTCAGCTGACGCATGTTCGGAGAGAGGGGGAAAAAGGGGCTTTTGCATCGCAACTGAGAGAACAAATCTAGTATACTGTTACAGACGCCGGCTTCAGACCAGGGACATCTTAAAATTGTCAGATAAGTATATTTGTATTTATTTTTAAGTTAAAAGATAGGAGTGGTCAGTCGTTTGGATTTCTATGCATGAGTACAAAAAGTTTGTTGTATACGGTCTTTTATACCTTGAAATGTTAATATTATCTACCCTTTTTTTAAATTGAATTTTAACAAAGATAAAACTTAACAAGTTAATGCAATGAAGTAACTTCGTGAACCACGGGACTATTAAACAGATCTTAGATTCAACAAGATTTAGTTAAATTTAATTATACCTTTACAACTACACCAGTTAGGAGAATTAGTTCCAAAGTATTATCAAAATTTATGGTAATGGATTGAACTAAAAATTTAAAATATCTCAAGCAAACTGATATAAATTTTATACAAGTAAAATTTCATTATTGAAATTCATTTCTAGTTTTACGCTTTATTACACCTTGTGTACCCATAGTGTTCAAGATAAGACTTATCTCACAATAGGGCAATCCAGCACCTGAGAAATGCTCAGTTAACGTGCCTATTTTTTTACATTTGATTTTCGTTGTTTTTTTAGATAGTGTCTCACTAGATCCTTGATGATACGTTGTCTCAGTTGTTATAATAATATTGAATTAATATTGTAGGGTTTTGAGCTCGATAAAGTTAATTATTGACAAATGAGGCCCTCAGAGGAGGCAGTCTTATCTTGTGCACATTGTGATTTGTTCATTATATTTGCAACCTTTTGTAGGTAGCTTAGTTAGAATAACAAAGGAAAATATCAAATTTCTTTGTCGAAGTAAATTGATAATCAAGTGATTAAAAATTAATAACTTTGAACAAATATATAAAAAGGAAAATGAATACTCAGTTATCTCCAATGCGCAGGTCCTTTCACTTCTCTCACCTGGGCACTGCTGTCAGGCCTCTGAAAGAAAAGGTCTGAAACGAAAAATTCTCACACACAAAAATAGTATTATAGATTGAATCCGGGGACTTGAATATATTCGTAGTGTCCCGTCTACTTATTAGTCGAAATTTAAAGAACTTGGTAGTTAAAACGTTACTGAATTCAAGTAGTAGTTACATTGTATCTGATTCTGCACTATGCTAATTAGTAAGTATGATAACAAATGAGTTTAAATAAGTTCTTAATTTTGTGGTTCATATTTTTCAGCTTGTTGGGGTATACGTATCATCCTTTGCTCGAAGAACGCACAGGAAAGAGAAGGAAAGATTTTATGTTTCCAGAGACAATGAGGGGAGGTTTCCTGTTACGGGGTAAGTACTATCTCCCTGAATTGTTAGTGTATTATTTTTGAAGCGTGCGTTTTCAATTTCTTCACGTCAAGTTACCAATTCGTTATACTAGTGAGTGTTAACATAGTTTAGTGCTGAACTCGAGTGCAACGAAATCGCAGTTCGTATCCTGGGAGTATCTCATACCGTTTTTTTCTATTATTGCTGAATTAAGTGAAAACCACAACGAAAGATAGTGATCAAAGTTACTGTGCAATACCTGTGTGCGTTTTGCAATACCTGTGAATTTAGTAAGTGTTTCCTTAAGGAAAAACGAAAACAAAAACGGTGTTTTGTGCGCGTCACTCATACAGAAAGTGCGTGAGTCGGGGTTCGATCTCTGACTTATCTGTTTCCTTTCAAAGTTAGATACAATTGCGTAAATGACAATAATCACCAGAAAGTGATGTCATTTTAACAACGATATTAATGTTGACAAACATTCCGGGTCTCGAACTCGGGACCCCTAGTGTAGATAGTGATGATATGTGGTAAACTAAGTGTCTATTGAAAGTATTTGATTCTAACCTACTTTCACATAACCAATTCGAATATAAACTTGAGCTCGTGAGGAGCGATAATTAAGATATAGAATAAAAAATGATCCATCGGGGGATCGAACTAGTGGTCGCTAAGAACCAATTGCTTAACAGAGACTACGGTGTATCCCAATCGTGATAATCTGTTTGGCAACATTAATAACATGTTTCGTTTCGTTGTAGTTTCGTTCCCCTGTTTTTAATTATTTCTATATTCCTGATATAAAATGCTAGTGTGTTCTTCGATGTTGACGCTACGCGTCACATCATTCTGAGTTCTTGTTAGCAGCTGGATTCACTTCCGTCACCTGATAAAAGTTGATTTCCTTTTTAGTTTTAACGCTGAATGAGAGACGGGTTTTGAGGAAGTATCCGCGATCAATTTTAAAAAAAAAATCATTAAGCAAAACGATATTCGATTAACTTTAAGTTGTAAAGAGTACTACTTTTGTTTGTTTATTTTGACTTATAACTCATTTCACTTGGATGGATATTTAACGTCAAGTTCTTATATTTATATCCTAAAATTCGTGTGCGCCGTGCGCTGTTGTGATGCAGTGTTTTCCATCTAATAACCAGGGCCGCTTATGGAGGGGGCCACCAAACTTTGAAAGTCTCCTGACTTGTAGTTTTAAATCTTTTGACGGGTATAATCATAAGTGTTATTCTGACTCAAATTAAGATACTTTATACCAGATTCATTAAAAAAAACAAGTTGACAGAGCTCGAGTGTCCTTAATATGTGTCATGTAAAGTATGAAGGATTCTATTATTCGAGTATTGATTTTCATTACGACCTGATGTACACATAATGATTCTCTTCCAATGTTTTATTATTATTATTATTATTATTATTATTATTATTATTATTATTATTATTATTATTATTATTATTATTTTAATGTACCACTGATAGCGTGATTTAATACCTTTCTGCGTTGTATTATCAGCGTTGTCTGCCTTTTAATTCAAACAAAGCTAAGATTTTAACTTGTATGAAGGCAGTTACACAGGGATGATCGAAAAACACGAGTATAGTGGTGTAGTGGTAGGACAACATCTGGGAAGTTACTATAGTCCACAACGATGTCATTTTTGTAACCGTTACCTTGCATGACATGGCGATAGTATTATAATCAAGTTAGTTACAATAAGCGGGTTCTAGCCCATTACCCAGTGATGGGAGGACAGAAAAAAATGAAGGGGGCTCGATCTACCCCTAATATTCTTACGAAATACATACGGTAGCCTTAACACTAACTTAAGTTTATGATGAAATAATGATGAAATAGAGTTTTTTTAAATGAATGGCCGTTACATATATCATTGTAAATGTATACCTTATGCTAGTACATTGCCGTGGTTTGCCAATAGATTGGCCCTCGCTTAGAAATTGGCCATTTTTACAGCAGCATAAGGTCACTTGTGTTCACCCAGAAGGGGCCGCAGAACATTTTCACTCATATCAATGGATACGAAGTCCACAGCAGCAGCAGAAAACAACATGTCAGAGACTAAGGCGTATTTCTCCTTATTTCGTTTTCTATTTTATTTTATTTTTTTTAAATTAACCAATATGCTTTTCGCCCGAACTACGCAGAAAAAAAAATAAAATAAAAAATAATAACAGCTCAATGAAAAACAAACGGGGAAGCATTGTGTGGAGTAGCCTTACGTAAATATCTGGTGGGGGGAATTACGCTCCTTTCTTTTACAGGTAGATAACCCGGATTAAAAGAAAACGACACATAAACATTGCGTTCATCATAAGTAGGCATAAGTTTGTAACGGAGCAACCAAAAACAGGCAATATTGACTTTGCTTTAATTTTCCAGGTTAATGCTTTCCCAGATACGAAGAGGAAGAGCGGCGAGTTTCTTGAGAGAAAGAAGTAAAATAATCAGACGTCGGCAACGGACGGATCTCTATAATATGACTGAGGAGTTTGCAGCTGCAACGTCGTATACTTAAAGTCGGATTTGAGTATACATCATACAGGGATCTACGCATGTATGTATAAATGGTCGGATCAGTAATAATAATTTCTCTTTTCAGCTATGTCAACATTTGTTTCCTATAGGTTCTCTGTGTTTAGCAGCATATTGGGAGTTGTATAGGAGAAGAAGAAGGGTAACTCATTCGTGGCCGGCCACAT